>NW_027271582.1:117500-535000 GCF_040938485.1 Diadema antillarum | reverse complement strand
GAGACGGATACAGAAAAATGCGTACGTCACATCTTGGGCCACACATTTGCGTTTTTGCCAACAGTTTCTTGTCAAACTGGCTTTGACGATTTTGATTCCACTCTGACGTTGTAATGCTGATAGATGTTTTGACACTCGAACTTCTTAATGTTCGACGGCGCACAATAATGTCATGCACCACACACACACTATTCACACCATTAATCTCTGTTTTAAATACAGTGTTCACAAAAACTCTAGGCGTTTTAACTTCTCCAACTATATAAACTTCTTAATCAACCAAAACGTTGTTTTCATCACTGAAGAGGATGCGCACCGTCAGTATCAATCAATTCATTTCAAATCACATTACGTTACACAGTGTACATGTACAAGTATAATCTATTAATGTAAGTACTTGATTAGTTGCAGAGGACAACATATCGCACATATAAGTTCATAATTTTCACAACTATTGAAGAACAGTGCTAGAAAGAAGGCGAATATCAGCTTTGTGCACAAGCTTTCAAGCGGGATAATGTAAAAAAGTAGGAATAAAGTAGGAACATAATCTCTAAAAAAGTAGGAAAAAGTAGGACATGAGAGGGAAAAAGTAGGACATTTGAGAAAAAAAGTAGGAATAAATCAGGACATGTGCAGGCAATTTGGAGTAGTTTTCGTCGAGACTCACCAGAACCCTTGATGTTACATGTAAATCTTAATTTGTACTCACAACCCTGCTGCTTCAGCCTCACTTTTGCTCCTGGGAGAGCCTGAAAAATACAACAAAGGCAGACATTCCTTAGAACAATGTCAGGAAACAAACAGAAATGCTTGTTCAATCGTACAGGCAATATGAATCTTGATCACTTACTTTAATACTTGCATAGAAAAGACATCATTCTGTGATTGACATGAACACCTACCATTGTGACCCTGCATCGCAACACCAACAAAAGACGCTAGACATGGATTTTTAGTTAAGAGAAGATTTTAAAAGAGCAAACTTTAAGCACAAAAATGATGTATAACTCGATATAACTGGACTCTCCTAACCTATCCTAATACTGGAATGAAGCACACACTCTGGAAAATGTGAACTGAGTAAAGGGGCTCTGAAGTATAGCGTCTATTCAAGCGCTTAGTCTTTATCAAGCAGTGCTAGCTCTGCAATGAATGGAACAAATAACAGGATGTTAACCGATGGAGCAGCAACAATGAAGAGATTAACAGATTAAGCTTTGCATGCTTTATTAACACATTCTGTAGATGATCAATGCCAACTTTCAGAGTAGTAGCATCATCCTTCCTAAAGTTATTGGAGTTGAAAGTTAAGAGTATGGACAGTTTTTTTTTAAAGAAATGAAAAGAGAACTCTATGAGAAACACCTAATCACACTATTCTACCAAAAAAGTGTTCCAGAAAAAGATTGCTATAAACACAATTTCCTTTTCGTTTTATGATCCCATACTTTAGTATAATATAGAAGAAGACTTGCTCTTTCAGAAAATAAGAAAAACTCAAGATTGGCTGGGTTGGCCCATATCACCTATTTTCAGTCCTAACACAAAATTAGTGTGTAAGACTTATTGTTGGTTTTGTGTTGCACGGTCACATAATCTTATCATCCCACAAAATATGTCATAAACATTCCATGATGTGTAAGTTATACACTAATGCCAAAGGTATGTTGTACACTTCCATAATTAAAAGATGACATCTTTTATCTACAGTTATTTGAATGTTTTGAAGTTGTGAAAACATGTGCTTCATTTCAAAATGTGGAAAAGAGTGGAAATACGGATATTTGACACAATCAATAATAAAAAGATGACACTTTTATCTCCATTCATTTAAAGTTGTGAAGATATGTTTCACTTCAAAGTGCGAAGAAGACTGGAAATAAGGATGTTTGATAAAGCTATTCAAGTAATGCTCAAGACCACTATGCTTTCAAGTTCTTGCTGAATGACCATGAGATAAGCAATAGATTAACTTTCCAAGAGACCTTTAATTTCAAATCCATGTAAGCACATAACATGTGTTCAAACATTTTAAAATAACAGGAGAATTTAAACTACTTATATGTAGCAGTCAGTATTAGTCTCTGAGAGCATGTGTTATCATAATTTCTGGCAAGACATGCATGAAGAATGGATTGTCTCATGACAGTGAGGCCTTACGAAGTGAAATTATACCTACCAATGCATTAACATCTTTATTTTTGCAAATCCTGGCCCAGTACAAATCTACACACTCATATACTGTGAGTTCATGGCACAGTGTCCACCACTGAATTTCCAGAGGTACAGATTATCTTGGTATTATCATATGATATAGATGGAAGCATATTAAAGGCAAGCTCAATTTGAAACACTTTAACCAATAGTACACAAAACATCCAAAGAGACAGAGAAAAAAAAATCAAATACTTTACTTTTCAGTATCAATCAGGGATATGTAGTATTGTCACATGTAGAGTAACAGAAGACTAAATATAACCAAATGACTCCACTTTACAAAAGTGAGGAGCATATATGCACATCTGCTTTTTGTTTCTTATTGTCTGTAGTCTTACTGACTTTATAGGTAGCAAAAATGACTATTTTTGATAATTTTCTGTAGATAATGAATATAAATCAGTTTTCATTTCTTTGGTGTTCTGTAATATTCCATGTATTCTTGAATGAACTTACATTTGTTAATCTAGAAAGAATGGTAGAAACTTATCATATTCTGTACTTTCCAATGACTTCTTACTGTTTGCAATTTCTGCCAAATTCACCGCAGATAGTTAATAATTCTTTACATTCAACTTCTTTTCAGCTCATCATGACCCTTTTTGTTGAATATACATACAGCTGTTTGATCTTTTTAGGAAGTTTCTCCATTTTGCAATATCATTCCAGGCACTTTTAAGCTCATTCAATATTCTTGAAATCAAATTTCTTCATATAATTTTGAGAATATCATATCCTTCAGCCTTTGAAATTTTACAAGGTTGAGGTTCTGCTTTTCATTCTCCAGATATTTTGCTGGCTCAGTATTTCAGTTGTCAATTTTATAAACTACTCTTTACAAGATCAAGGGAATAAACAGGGACTGTCATTATCATTTAAGTCCTTGCCAGCTTCTCTGATTTCTCAGAAAATTCCAATTAACAAACTGTTTTGGTCATTTAAGCAAATACACACTAGATGATCTGTATATTTACCATGCAGTTCTCATCCCCTCTTAAATAGAGTGTATTTGTGTCCTTTCAATTTTGATATTCTCCACTGTTCTTTTGGTTTTCACCTTCAACTTACAGCTTTGTATGTTGACACAACTTACATGTTACACATCCATCCATTCACTTTTTTCTTCTTTAAGAAGTTTCCTTGTCTCACATTTTACCAAGACTCTTTCACATGGTTCAATATTTTGGGTATGTCACTTCAAACGATCCATCACACTTAAAACCACTTTCATTAAGGGATTTCTGTTCTACCATTTTCTTGCATCTTGTTCTAACTAGCTGGATAATAAAAAGATGTTCAGCCTCAACTAAAATTTGCAAGATCTGTGAAATAAAAAGTTGTCATGGCTTCTAATTTTTCTGCAAGTTGCTTCCTCCAAACTTAACAAACTGTTCTTGGTGGTTCAATTTAAAACATTAACACACTTGCTCTTCTTTGTGGAATTAACATTCATTAGCTTTCCTGCTTGTTTGGGTTTTTTTCAGGTATGCTTCATATGGCTTTTCTCTCTCTATATTCCTGATAGTTCTGTGTCTTCAGGAAGTGGACTTCAATGTCTCATGGTTTCAACTTCAATCAATCTTTAAATGATAGTGAAATATTGTTTTTGTGTTTGTTTTCCTTGAAGTTCCTCCATCACCTGCTTTCTTCTAAGTTCTTCGAGGTAATGTATGTCTTACCTGTGATACAATACTTGTAAGATGTAAAAAGCCATCAATTTTTAAGATTGTCCATAAAGAGGTTTCAGCTCTCCTATTAGTCTTTATCTTTCAAGATGGCTAAGAAATTACTGTTGTTCTCATTCCTTGTTCACAATTTGTGGGATCTGTTAATTACACATTTCTCTCTGTTTATCTGATTTGATGTCAAATTCTACTTTTAAGTGTATGGCAAGCTTACCCGGTAATTATGACCGATGATGAGAGCCGGTTCAGCACTGCTCCAAGTCCTAGGCTGCAATATCAGTGGTATCAACCACATAAAGGTCTTCACAGGAGCAAAAGCTGAGGCTGGCAGCAGTCTTGTGGTTGATTGGATTGTGTTGTCCCTCTTTCATGTTGAAGATAGAGGCTCTCCCCATTGGTAAGAATCTGCAACTAGAGTCTACTCATCATTTCTGAATATCAACTATTCAAGTAGCCTTGCACATTTTTTTTGCGGGTTTTTTCACCAAAAAAGTAGGAAAAAGTAGGAAAAAGTAGGATTTTGAGCAAAAAAGAAGGAAAAGTAGGACAAGCAGTAAAAAAGTAGGAAAAAGTAGGAAAAGTAGGAACACTTGAAAGCCTGCGCAGTGACTTCACGGCGTGATTATGACTGAATATGGAAGCAGACACCACTCGTGTAACGAAATCCACTGGTGTACCTGAGTCCTGATTCGTAAAAGCTTGAAGAGTTGAAGTTCAGTCACCTGTAAGTGACCTTTAAAAAAAAAAAATCCTGTCATCTTTGATTTTTTTTTCCATTTTTTTTAATTTTTTTTATTTTTTTTAATACCTAAAAAGTTCTTCCATCATTTTTCCCCCCGGGGGGGAGGAGGATAGAGGAAAGATTCCATGATATACAAAACTAAATCTACAAATTTCCAAACCAAATGTCCCATACATTTGCTTTTTTCAAACACATAAGCTGAGATACTGCTGTCAATACCTTCCAGATGTGCTGGAAACAAACGTTTCTGTATGTATTCAACATACAGTGTACATATACAGCCAAACCTGCCTTAGTGGTCACCTGTCTATAGCAGGCACCTGCTGTATAAGGTCAACAGAATCAATTCCTTCTGAGAGAAAAGCCATGTTAAAGACTCTGTCTATAGCGGCAACTTTTTCATCTCCCTTAGGTGGCCTCTATAGGCATGTTTGGCTGTATCTGGCGCAAATATTACGTCGCATTAAAAAGGTTACAACGTGGCGCCGATTTGAACAAGAGAGCGCCAACTTGTGTGTAAAGCTGGCTAACAGGGCCCATTAATCTCAAGAAGAGTGAAGAGTTGACCCCCTGCTTTGACATTTACCCCCATCACGCTGATTTTGTTAATGTTATTGTGTTTTCTAATCTATTTGTATGAGTAGCAAAGTGCGCTTAGAAACGTCAGTATGAAGCGCCATATAAATGCAATTATTATTATTATTATTATTATCTGTCCCAAGGACTTTGGACAGTGTGCATAATGCTATGGGGTATTCTGTGCCAATCAGCACTCACAGGCACAGAAATATTTAACTACTCAAGTGGTGAAGATGCTGTTGTTTTGTTTTGTTTTGTTTTGTTTTGTTGTTGTTTTGTTTGGGGGGTGGGCTTTTTTTTCAAACATTTTTGGATCACTACTACTATCATAAGAACATCAAATGAGGAACGCATGCAGCCTTTGCGCAATGCCAAATGCCATAATTATGTCTACCTAGGTATTTCTTTGGAGACCAATCACAGGAAAATATCAGAACATGAAAGTAATACCTTTTTAACAAAGATAACACGTAAACTCTAAGTGTCTCTTATGTCCATATGCAATAATACAAAACATGAAAGAACAAACATGACAGTTCAACACATAAAGTGATAAATACAATGTATCATAAAGTAATCTTGACAGTTATGATATATGGCGTAAATAGCTGTTTTAGGCAAATCTGTATAATGGTGCCACAATAAACGTGACCTACTACCCAGGCTAACATACAAGTGTACAAAACCATTCACGTAGAAGCCGAATATTATGACAATGCCATTACAGACACCAGTATATGAAAGCTCCCCCAAACAGCATCAGAAAAGTTTGAAGGTTAAGAATTTAGATTGCCAGCATTCAGAACAAAGGTGCAATCACATCAGCACCGGTTATTTCAAGCTACAAACCACAGATGAATACTCTCTTGAAGCAGCGTACACAATTGTGCTATAGAACTCAGCACACCTGCTCTTTTTATATCTTTGGTGATAAGCACATGCAAGTACGCCTGCACGATAGCAATGATATACACTGTATAATATAACATATAAATATTACTGTGAGCACTGAAACTGTGATCAATACAACTGCGCTAGATCAAACGGGCACTTGTCCATACAATAAGGCCCTTCTGCCACTCAACCAATTTAAAAAAAAAAAGGTTCAGTACATGAAGTCAACACACAGTCTTCTGAACAAACATAACCATGGATATTTCTCTCATCCCTAGAAAACATCACAAGTGCAAATGAACAAAACAATGGGAAAATAAATGATTTCTTGCAGGTTTCCCCAAACAGTATATACAGTAAAAGGAACACAAGAATAAAGAGGAAAATAAAAAACACTCAAAGTAGCTGACACACATTTGCACGTTCTCTGGCTTGATGGTACATTTCTTTAAGGGATCGTACAGCTTTGGTTGAGACCTAATTTCAGGTTTCTAACATTATTTGGTGAGATAATGAGAAACTTCTGAAATATGAAAGAGCATGTAATTCTATGAAGAATTCAATGTTTATTTGGTGAAAATTGGTTTTGAAATGGCTGAGATATCCAAAAAGAGCAACTCTAATAAAGTGTGGGACCCACACTTTATTACGATCGCTTTGTTTTACTTTGTTTTTGGATGTTTCAGTCATTCCAAACCTGATTTTCATCAAATAAACTTTGAATTCCTCTTAAAATGGCATGCTCTGTACTATATCATAAGTGTTTTCTTGGTATCTTGCAAAAAGTTATAAGCCCAATTCTCATCTCAACCAATACTGTACCATTCCATTAAAGGAAATTAAACATATTTCCTAGGAACACATCGCTAAATGAACGTACATGTATAAACACAGAAGTCAAATTTACTGGATTTGCCTAAAATGCCAGTGTCCACACCTGCTTTAACATCTATCCTTTTTTCTTTTCTTTTTTATTTCAGCAGAGTGAAATCCACAAGACTCTTTTCAAAGAGACAACACTCCATGCGTGCCTCGATCAAAGCCAATACAATATTTGGGTCTGCAAGGATTTCAAAAAAAAAAGAACTTGTATATTTCATCTTTTTGTTTTTTTCGTTTGTACTCTCATATCACCATTCACTGTATAAGCTGCTATCTTCCCATACAGATACAAACTTTCACGAATGAGCGGTCTTGGACATTTACGGGAGATGTTGTTTTTGCAAATTGACAACAAGCGTCTACGAAAGTTTACTAGTAGCCTAGCTCATAGCGATATTTTTGTGTTGTTAAATTCGCAGTCCAACAGTGATTCGCAAAATTTGCGAAAATTAAAACCCTTGCAAAAGTAACGGCTTAATACTACAGTAACTTTTCAGGTACCTTTAAATCGTACATGAGAAAGCATGCGCACAAACAATAATGTAGTCTGTCACACATTCTCCAGGACGCCTGTGAGAAAAAGACTCATATCGCTTTGTCTTGTTAGCGGCAAAAGGTTGTTAGACGGTGGTATCAAAAGTTCATAAACTCAACATTTTGGGCCCATCAGGATCTAAAGTGCAAAATACATGCCACAGGATCCTGATGTTCCTTCAATTAAAACATTTACTGGTTATTAGCATGAGGCCTGAAAATGTTGTCAATGAAGAGCATTTCCATGATGAAAGAAAGTGATAACTATTTGTGTGACAGGCAAAATTTTTGCATAGATTGAGATGCTGCTATATATACATTTGATCATCTTGACATGTGACGCCACTACTATTTTTTTCTTCAATTAGAACACAGTACAGCAACAGACACAAATGTGTTGCAGGTATGGCTATGACACTGTAAATAAGGAATGTGAAATTACACACATGTGTCGCTAGAATATTACACCATGCAATGCTGCTGTGACTATATGAGAATCTGTTCCCATGAGCACAAAGCTATACAGTCTGCTGCTTTGGGCGTACACTCAAAAACCTCATCAGTAGACATTCCATGAGCCTTTTTGTTGTTCTTTTCGATGCTTAAACTAGACATGTCACTATGGCAATTGGTATGTATCTGCCACAAAGCATGGTTCTCCCAATGTAGGTCTATTAATTGATATCTTAATCAATCTAGTATTTTACTGAGGAATTAATGAAAATTTGTTTT
This sequence comes from Diadema antillarum, assembly GCF_040938485.1. Taxonomy (NCBI): domain Eukaryota; kingdom Metazoa; phylum Echinodermata; class Echinoidea; order Diadematoida; family Diadematidae; genus Diadema; species Diadema antillarum. Next base: position 526,732 of record NW_027271582.1, on the reverse strand, counting down.
TTTTTTCCTTATATGTGAAAATTTTGATGTGGAGTAGAATGAAAGACAAGAAAAGTCATGAAAGGTCTAAAAACAACTCCACAGAAAGGTCTAAAAACAAGTCTGTAACAGCACTGCTTGGTTTTTAGTACAAACTCAAGAAAGGCAACATTTCAAATAACAAGAAGAAGAATTAAGGCAAAGTTTTGTAACTTTCACTATTAAAAAGGGCTACACAATGAAGATGAGCACTTACATTTTGTACAGACAGTTCAAAACATCGCGAGTTGTGTCAGCTGGTATGCTCTTAAACTACACAAGGTGAAAAAGTGAATTCAGTACTTACATAGTAGGGTCTTCAGAATAAACTTGGTCCATAATCTACCATGGGCAAAACTTTATCAAAACTTGGGGGGAAAAAACAACATCATTCAGCATAAATTCTATATGGCTCTCTTCATAAGTTAGATAATAATTTAGGAATATGAAAATATTCTGCAAGCTTGAAAGACTATGGAGGACAAACTTATGAGGTATGTTGCACTACTCGGTAATGTTCTGAATTAATTTAGGAGTTCTTAACTGGTGTAGAAAATACATCTCTCTTGAGCTCTTGACAAACTATGCATATTGAAACATCTTGTGTGTCATGAGCTTGTCTTGTATACAAATGGCCAGCCAACCTCTTCACTACTCACACGAACAAATCATATTCTATTCTATTCTTTCACCATGAATTCTTCTACACACAACCATCTGAACATCTAGTATTCTCACTCACACACACACACACACACACACACACACACACACACACGCACACATGCACATAAGACTAACGGAGTATTCAGCTTTCCATACACATTCAATACACATTCCATCCTTCCACACAGGTTTGATTTGTATGGCTTCAAAACATGTGACAAAAATGTTCAGCAGCCTACGTTCTAATTCTGCATTGACTAACTGCATGAAAACACATGTGTTAAAGCTCTTTTCCTTCCAATACATACATCCTTAAGAAATGAGTGTTCACACCTAAAGCTTTCGCACTCATTCATAACAATCACATACATGAACTATACTTCTTTTTGACGTCCTTTGCTTGGAGGTAGCATCATCAATCACCAAAGGGCACTTTGTGCATCCAAAAACTTATCAGCACATACACTAAACTTTACAGAGCAGCCGTATCTCTATAGTAAAGCCACCTATTGTGGACTTTTGCAGCACTGACACAAGCAACGGAATCTGTGGTCTTGCTACAAGCACATGATCTGTCCTCGAGCACACTCAGCACACATCCAGCAGAAGGGGAACTGCTACAAAGAGTAAATTTGTGCCTGAAGTACTTTGTTCATTGAAAAGCTTCATGTGTTTTGGAATCACCCACTCACATTTGCCAGTGACTTGGCAAAGTTATTTTATAGACCATAGCGGGCAGTATTACGCTCCAATACCACACCTTCAACCAATCCATATGTTCGGCAACCACTCTACTTGTTACAGATAGAGTACCTCAAATACTTTCTGGTACTGCATCCACACCTTTGAAAAACAGCTGATAAAATCGCTCCCTCAAACACTGCCTACAAACAGTTGCATTTTTAAGATGAATAAGTACGACATTCTTACAGGTCGTACATATCACATTCTAGATTCTTCCTGCAAACACCAGGGGCATATTTACATAAAGTGCTACCACACGCATACACACAAAGACAAAGACAAATTACCCTCTAGCTCTTTTCAACACGATTTGGACCAATGCAGTGTCCAGAAGGAGCAGCTCCTTATACATCCCCCTCGCCCCTCTTCCTCACCTCTCCCCTCTTCATCACTCAATCAATGAAGAGGCTTAATGAGGATGAGTCCCCGTTATACTCGGGCAGGTGTCGATGGGAAATGCGTGTTGCAGCAATCAGTCCGTTCTCAATGGACTAAGAGGGGTCTTCAGTGTGTAAGACTGTCTAGTTCCATGTAAGTTACCAGTAACAAGGTTGCAGGAATGACAAGGGCACCATAGGGGATCGACATTTCACCCCTTCCCCCCCCCCCTCCCCCTCCCCCTCCCCACCTACTTCTGTGACTATCGTAACCCCCCTAGCGATCCCTCTCAGTGCTGGAGCTGCTGCGCCATGTACAGGGTGTAGTACTGCCCCTTCTGGGCCATCAACTCCTCGTGCTTGCCAAACTCGGCCAGGCGCCCCTCCCGGATGACGGCGATCTTCTCGGCGTTGTGGATGGTGGAGAGGCGATGGGCGATGGTGATGCAGGTCCGCCCCTTCTTGGCCTCATCCAGCGCATCTTGGACGACCTGGTGACAAGGAAGAAAAATGAAGACATGGACATTATTAAAGGGAAGGTAAACCCAAAGAGCAATGTGGATTGAGTGAAAGCAACAACATTAGCAAAGCACATCAGTGAAAGTTTGAGGAAAATCGGACAATCGATGCAAAAGTTATGAATTTTTAGGTTTTGGTGTTTGAACCGCTGGATGAGGAGACTACTAGAAGTTATGACGTGTGAGTGGACAGCAATATAAAGAAAATATAAAGGAAAATCAACAAAATTCACTTTTCTTGCATCATGAAAAGGCACTTGCCTAACCGCTTTCAGAAAGCAGGGGGAATAATTGCTACCCTTAACATATGTCAGCATCAAGTTGATGGAATTTGTGGTTTTCATGAAAAATGATTTTTTGTGAAAATTTCTTTATATGGCCTTTATATTGTTGTCCTCTCATACGTCATAACCTCTAGTAGTCTCCTCATCCAGCAGTTCCAACACCAAAACTTTAAAAATTCATAATTTTTGCATCGATTGTCAAACTTTCACTGATGTGTTCTACTAATGTTGCTGCTTTCATTCAATCCACATTGCTCTTTGGGTTTACCTTCCCTTTAAGGGTCAAAGGTTAGTCATCAAAGAGGTAGAGACCAAGTAAAGAATGAAAATATTTTAATTGAGGGGAAAATGGAGAATCAGTCAAGACAATGCTCACTCAAGTCCTCCAAAAGTGCTCGTATGTCACAGTCTCAGAATAACGTGATGCACAGGTATACACTATGGCACATAAAGAGTTGAAGGAAACCAAAACCAATGTGGATTGAGTGAAAGCAGCAACAGTAGTAGAACACATCAGAGAAGGTTTGAGGAAAATCGGACAATCAATGCAAAAGTTATGCATTTTTACAGTTTTGGTGTTGGAACTGCTGGATGAGGAGACTATTTGAGTTTTTTGATATGACATCATGTGTGGACAACAGTCATAAAGAAAATATTAAGAAAATTAAACATGATTTCAATTTTCTTCCATTATGAAAGAGCACTTGACTTTACTGCTTTCAGAAAGCAGGGGGAATAATTACTACCCTTAACATACATCTATGTCAGTGTCAAGTTAATGGAATGTGTAATTTTCATGAAAAATGAATTTTTGTGGAATTCCCTTTATATTTTCTTTATACTGTTGTCCACACATGATGTCATGAACTTAAATAGTCTCCTCATAACTTTTGCATTGATTTTCTGATTTTCCTCAAACTTTCACTGATGTTTTCTACTAATGTTGCTGCTTTCACTCAATCCACTTTTCTAATTGGGTTTTGGTTTCCTTTAAGGGAATGACATATGACCTTGTCAACAATGCAGAGTGTCGGTCACTTACCCGCTCGCTCTCAGTGTCCAGGGCAGATGTGGCCTCGTCCAGAAGGAGGACTTTGGGGTTCCGGACCAGCGCTCTGGCAATGGCTATCCGCTGCTTCTGTCCACCGGACAGCTGAGTTCCCTTGGCACCAACATTGGTGTCATATTTCTGCCACAATAAAACAAAGAACAAAAACAACAAAAGGGTGTCAATGTTGAATTCAGAATATCCATCCTTTTACCAGACAATTTGTTGTTGTGGTTGTTTTGTATTTTGCTGTATATCTGTTTTGTATTTTGTTGCGTACCCCCGGGGTTATCGCTTTGTGTAGCGCCACCTCATGTCCACCCGAAGACAGCCGCAAAGAAATGCATGCACTGTGTATGGGTGTACATAGTCACTCCCATGCCACTGCATGTTACACGATGCATGCATGGCACGCTGTGCAAGCAATAGCATGTGCTTCAGTGCACTGCAGTGTAGTGGCTAGCGCTGCTAGCTCCAGCACCAAAATAATTTCCACTTTTTGGCAACCAAGGGTACAACCTTTTAAAAAAATAATAATAATTCAACAAAATGGCTGATTTTCATTTGGTACCCCGGGATAACATTTATGTCATTATCTGCACAGTTTTGGTAAAATTAAACAGTGAACTGTTGGAGTAGGGGAAAAAAATGCTTTCTGTATAAAATGCTTTCTGTATGCACTTGATTTGTCAATCAGTTGCATAAAAAACCTCTCAAAAGAAGAATTTCATGAATGTGAATAATTACGCAGTACCCGCTGCATGCTAAAAGGATTAGAACCAACACTTGCTGTCGAGCGGGAGCTCAGTGGTCTAAGATGATGCCCGTCCAGAGATCAGGAGGTCGTAGGTTTGAATCCTGCTCGAGTATGTACACCCATGATTTCTTTTATCATGACTTCTACTAAAACACTGATCAATTCAGTGCTTATTTATATCGACATAGGGCAATTTGTTTATAAATAGTCAGTAGCATAAAAAACTTCTTGACAGAAGAATTTCATGAATTTGAAATGTTTTCTGTGCTATTCGGCTATGTGTATTCTGTAAACTTTAGAAATTCAGAGAGGTGTAATCTAAACCTTGCCCAAATCCAAAAACACAACTCTATGCTCATCATATTTTAGCATGATCTAGAAATCCTCCCTAGGAAACGTTCCACACATATTTTGGCATCCATTTGTTTGTCTCTCTTCACGTAACCATGAGTAATCTAGCTTGGCTGGACAATCCTGTCTCACATATTAGCAACTTGTGGACCTACAGTGTACAAGGAGAAAAAAACTTGAGTATTGTTGTTACTTTGGGGGGTGCCATTTTCTCTTTTCTTTGCACATTTCAGAGGGTATAGCAAGATGACATGATCAACTGGTCTTGCTGGGACCCAAACCTACGACATCTAACCAATCTTCAGGTAGAAGAACAAGCAATCTTTAGGGATGATAACTTTTGAAACGTACAGTCAACCTCTCCTATGTTGACCTCGCACAAGTAACAAACAAGTCAGCGAAAAACTCTACTCAAGTTAAATGCAAGCATGCATTGATTATTCTGCATATTAGTCAAAATTCGCCAAAGTCAAAGGGTTTCGTCTGGTCCTCTTGGATTCAACTTAGCCTAGTTGACTGCACTTGCGTCAAAAGAAAGGGGAAGAAAAAATAAGAGTTATGAAGCTCACCAAGGGCAGTGAATCAACAAAGTCGTGGATGTTGGCTTTCTTGGCTGCCGCTATGCACTCCTCGATGGTCACTTTGCGGGAGTTGTCCCCATACATGATGTTCTCAGCGATGGACCGGTCAAAGAGCACCGGCTCCTGGGAGACCAGGCCCAGCTGTGAGCGCAGCCAGCGGATGTTCAGCAGCGTCGTGTCATGGGTGTCAAAGTTCTGGACAGGGGAATGGGGGGGGGGGGGGGGGGGGGGAGGGGAGGGAGATAGAGATGATTATACCTCAGATATGCAGGGTGAATACATATTCATAAAAGTTAAAATGACTCAAAACGTTCACATTTGTACCTAAATCACAAACTTGGTGCACAAGTTTAGGGCAAGTAGGAAATAATCATGAAAGACACATGTACACACATACAGACACACATATCAGCAACACACATGCACACACACACATATATGTTTTAAGAAGAGATATATTGTTTTATAGATACATGTCATGTGAAGGGTCTGCTCTCAAAGTGGGTTAAGCGCCATTTTAGATATTAAAGTTAATCCATCAGCAGACAGAGCAAAATAAAACCTTTCCAGTGATACCTCACTTGATATATGACAAGGAATATTCTTGTAGTTATGAATAAAAATATCCCATATTTTCTTACCGTTTTTGTTGTTTATCAGCAGCTTTAATCTCATTCATCTCAAAATCAACAAGAATGGGTAAATCAATTTTGTGGTCAAACTTTTTATATACACATACATGTAAATATACCTATGCATACATAGATAACAAACTGTATTGGTAGCAATATCAAAGAATAGGTTAACATTGGTGAATAAGATTGGTACTCACCACGCACCCCATGCGGGGGTCATAGAACCTCTCTATCAGCTGAATGGTGGTGCTCTTGCCACACCCACTGGACCCGACCAGAGCCAGCGTCTCCCCTGTGTTGACCTCCACCGACAGCCCCCGCAGCACCGGCACGTCGGGACGGGTCGGGTAGCGGAAGCGGACACCGCTGAAGGAGACGGATCCGCTGTAGCTGGCCTGTAGGAACAAATCACAAGAGCATAACTCGAGAACTCTTCTAGAGAAAAACTATCTCTCTTTATGACCGAAATCCTCCAGATCTCAACATCACGATCACAATCGAGAGTCAAAATCACAACATCATTAGCATCTAGAAAGGCCACTGGCAGTAGGAGTTAAAAGTTCAGGCAAGCAAAGTGGAAGTTTGTAGTAGAAGTAGTCTTACAAGTGGTTGCAACCGCAGTAGTAGAAACACAAAGGTCCTGTTTACCTTTGGGAGCAGTGATTTTAAAAATGTTCAAAATATCACTTTTGATGCATTTGTGTGGGTCAGTTGTATCACAAAACATCCTACCATATAAAGTTTTTGCAATAAAGCCTAAAATATAAGGAGATATCACTATTTTTCTCATTAAACCATAACTGTTCACGGTTTAATCAGGAAACATTTTTATCATAACTATTGTTCACATTTTGTATATTTAATAATACTTACATGTAACATCGATTATACTGGTTCAAACTTTTGCATTGGTTGTTTCTATCCCTAACTCACATTCTAGAACTATTTTGAAGCACTAATGCTGGATTTTTGTTTCATCTGCAAACTGTAAATTATGCCTTTTAAAGCTTAAATGAGAAATTAAGTAAAGAGGTTGTAGTACTGGTGGTGTCTGTCCAAAAGTGCATCATTTTCCCTAGTTTCACTTGGTCTGGTAACTATGAGTCTAAACACCGCATTCACACCTTCTGGTTAAACAATTTGATGCATAAGTCACTGAATCTTACAAGTGATCGCAAACTTAAATCCATCTTACCGGTTTCTCTCCATCCTCACTGTACGTGTCAATCTCTGGTTCACGGTCGACCAGCTGGAATAGTTCAGCCGTCGCCACCCTTAGCCTTGGAGAAGTCTGGCACGGACCCCATGGCCCGACCGAGGCCAAAGGCACCGAACATGATGGCAGAGAAGGACCTGAAATGCAGGAATTTTATGAATATCATGACTATTTAGATACTTTCGAAAACTGACAGTGAATCCCACCATCAACGTCTGCTCAGAAACAATTATCACGGCTATCTTTTATAAAGTACAGAAAGGAAAAATAGTTTAATTTCACCAAACCCAGTGATTAGGAACATCAACATGTGATACTGGACTTTTAAATGAATATCCAAATTCCGTAGTCAAGTTCACATTTAGAACATGCCATGAGGTGGTTATTTCAACATGTATTTCCACTTCCAACAAAACATATGGATTTTCTACTCCAGTGAAATGTTTTGCCTATCTAAAAGTGCCACATGAGTTGCTACAAAATTGATTTTCTAGTTTATTCAAGAAAGAAATCATGAAAAGAGAGCAGACAATGCAGCCTAAAGAGGATCACACATGGTAAGCAGCATTCTGAACTCACAAGAAGACGTCGGTGAAGCTGACACCAGTCGTGGCGATATTTTCTACCAGGTAGGCACCCAGACGGAAGACGGCGGCGTAGGCGAAGAAGATCATGGCTTGGGAGAAGCCGAACGCCAGGCCGGCAGCAAACGCACCACGTATTCCTTGTCTGCAAATGGGCAGGCATCAACAAAATTAGGCACTTCTAGGGTACACCAACAAACAAGACAATATATATATATACATATATATATATATATATATATATATATATATATATATAACGAAGAATAAACCGGTAATGCAATATTTCGCCAATATAGAGTTTATTGAGCAACTCAATAAACTCTATATAATAATATTGAGTTGCTCAATAAACTCTATATTGGCGAAATATTGCATTACCGGTTTATTCTACGTTACATTGGAGCCAATACGTGAATTCGCAACATGTTTATATATATATATTATATATACACACACACACACACACACACACACACACACACACACACACAAAAGAAGAAAAATATCATAGTGATGATATCATCACCTAATTGTACAGGACACAAAGAGAAGGTATTTGAGGTGAGGCAGGGGGTCTTTCTCAACCCGTTGAGGACGAGTCATGAGTATACTCAGGCAGGCATCTATGGGGAATGTGTGTTGTAGCAAAATCAAACCGTCCTGAACGGGTTAAAGGGGAAGGCTAGTAACTGATCAGTGGGAATCAGTGGAAATGCTGGGAGATGATTGTTCCAATTCCTTACGGGATTCATTCAAGAGTTCATTGTATATCTATTGTTGTGTGAAAATGATTTGCTTCAGAAACGGTCTCATATTCAAGTAATGTGCAGATTAATGCTCCGTCACTGACCAGGGACGCTAACCTGGAAGCATTAAACTGCACATTACTTGAATATGAGACCATTCTGAAGCAAATCATTTTCACACAACAATAGATATACAATGAACTCTTGAATGAATCCCATAAGGATTGGAACAATCATCTCCCAGCATTTCCACTGATTCCCACTGATCAGTTACTAGCCTTCCCCTAAGCATGGGCAAACTGAGAATTTTTTTTTTTTTTTTTTTAGCGGGGCGCAGTTTCACATAAAAATGAATTCAATCTTATTCAGGTCAGAAGATGACAAAATGTGGCAACACTAAACCTGTCACGTCTAGGGTACAGATTTTCAACTGCATGGGGATCTCACCTTGCAAAAAAAAAAAAAAACATCCTTCACACAAAACATCCTGTGTTTCATCTCTAGGTCTGAACTTGAGCTCACAACCTTCAGATCAGTGGTCACCTGACATACCTCATGCACTCGGGCCACTTGCTACCAATTATGTAACTGCTGAAAGCATTGGGTACCTTAACCTGATGGGGACAAGTCCCGTGCATACTCGGGCAAGTGTCTGTGGAAAATGCATGTTGTAGCAGAATCAGTCTGTCCTCAATGGCTTAAAGGGATTGTATAGTTTTGGTTGAGACCTAATTTCATGTTTCTATCATCTTTTGGTGAGATAATGAGAAACCTCTTATGAAATATGAAAGAGCATGTGATTCCATGAGGAATTCAACATTTATTTGATGAAAATTAGTTTTGAAATGGCTGAGATATCCAAAACAGAGCGATTCTGATAAACTGTGGGACCCACACTTTATTGCGATTGCTTTGTTTTACTTTGTTTTTGGATGTTTCAATTATTCTAAACCCGATTTTCATCAAATAAACTTTGAATTCCTCTGAAAATGGTATGCTCTATACTATTTCATAAGTGTTTTCTTGGTATCTTACAAAAACTTAAAAGCCCAATTCTCATCTCCACCAATACTATACTATCCCTTTAATCACCCCTTATCCCCCGCACAGAGTATGGACTCACTTGTATGGTGGCTTCTGCAGCTCTGTGTACTTCTCATGGAACAGCTGACCACGATTCAGGGACTGGACCGTCCGGATGTTTTCAATGGCCTCAGAAACAAGCTGTATACAAAGGCAGCGAGAATCACACGACAGTAAACACAAAGGAAATGCAAGAAACACACAGCAAAGTTGAAACAAAAGAAAAAAGTTTTACCTAATCATTGAGACAACGTGTAAAAGTATGAATGCTAATCTCAGAAAATGACACAGTGACAAAAAGGAATAGCAGTTGCATATTTTACTAAATTAAACACCATATTGAGGGTTTTTTAAAGTCATTTTTAGAGTTCTATATCACCTGTAAAATTCATCAGGAGGACATACGCTATAAGGTAATATCCAGGTATATATTCATGAATTGTACATGTATATTGTATACACTGTAAAACTACAGAAATTTTGTGTGCATTTCAATTTAGAGCCAAGATTTGCAAAATTAAAACACATGCAAAGGTTCTGGTCTACACCATATTGCACTGGATGCCAGTGGAAATTTGCAAAAATTCCATGCCGTGAATATTTTCTGCTCTACAATAGTGATATATACATACAAATGTGTATATAGAGAAAGAGAGAGAGAAAGAGATAGGGTAGATATATAGAAAGATTGTTTCTGTCTTATTCAAATGGGATAACCTAGAATGTACCATAAAATATACATCTCTGTAGTAAAACTTAGGATACAGCATACTACATAAATTCATGGTTTGTGAGATGCTCTTCTTCAGACTGTGGGAAACAGGGGAGGATGCGGTTACCTTGCCAACCTCCACCTGGCTGCCCTGCTGCGAGATGGAGTTGCCCTGGAGGATGCGCCAGCCCAGCATCCCGGCCAGGGAGAGGAGGGGGAGGAAGCCAAAGAGGAGGAGGCACGCCAGCTGCCAGCAGTAGTAGAAGGAGATGGCGATGCCCACGCCGATGTTGCAGATGACCTCGAATATCATGCCGATGCGTATGCCTGTAACCTGCACATTGATAAAATGGTGAAAGTCAAAATCACCTTGAGAAAAGAGCTGGAAAGTGTCACCACAGATTAATCAATATTGCATTGCATATACTTGTAACATCAGAAATGTTAAAATGCATGAAACTTGCGAAGTTCGCGCGCAAGGATTTGTGAGAGTACAAAGCACTCAAAAGTTTTTGTCTTCACGATGCATTAAATGTCAGTGGCGATCTGTGAAAGTTTAATGAGGTGAAAAAGACACATAAGTGTAAAATGGACACAATGCATGCAAGATAGAGTATATCATTATCCCCCTTGAATCTGATGTGACTGGAAAAAAGGGGCATACGAATCCCAAAATTTTGCTGCTTCAATTCAGTCCCATAAATCACTATCAACTGGCAGGTGCCAATGCTTTGTGTACTCACTCCTTGGATAAGGGATACTTCAGTTGCCAGTTTGGTTGTGAGGGCGCCAGTGGCGTGGGACTTGTCATCAAACCATGCAATGTTCTGTACAAGAGAAACAAATCGAATATAAAACAAATAAAATATAAAGCACATCAGAGTATTAAAGAAACTGAGATATTTAATACACACCATACACTAAATTTATCAATAATTGCATATGATTTGTACTGTCACAGTTTTGTTTTGGGACATTTTTTTTTTCTGGAGTTTTAGGAAGAGCAGTATTCATACTAATTTACTTAAAACTAGCAGAAATCACAGATGCTAAATGTCCGACATTCTATAGACATACACTACGTGCAATGAAAAAAAAAAAGACCATACAAATGGTTCGTATCAAATCATATCACAAATGATCAAGGAAATGTTTACTACACCTAAAGTACACTGAACGAGAGTCAGTCTCTAGGAAACACTTTTGAGGGACATGGGATTCAGATTAATATCGTGTATCATCTAACAAAATCAAGATCAGCAGGGATTCATTCTGCAAACATCACTATAAAGAGTTCATATTGACACAGTTGCATAGGAATCATGGAAAGATAGATACAGAGATACTGTAAAAGTGGTTATTTTCGCGCGACTAATTTTTCGCGCTTGGCAGAGTAAGAAGAGTTTCGCATGTTTTTAATTCTGCGGAATCAAGACATCAACTACTGGAACATATGGCAAGCAAAAATATTTGCGTGCTTTTATTTTCGTGCTAGCTTCTGGTTGCCCGAAATACGCGAAAATTTCAACACCGCGAAAATTTCCACTTTTACAGTAGATAACTATAGATAAAAGGAACAATACAAATACGAATAGATAAATTAATGAATGAAAAGATAAAATAGGTAGGTGGAAAGATAGATTGTGGATAGATGGATAGACAGAGAGATAGAGTCATTGCAAATAAACATTATGTCGTACCTGTCTCAGCATGGCCTTAAACATCATGTGACGCAGACGTAGCGTCAGTTCGCCACCAGACTTGGCAAAGCCCACACCCTGAAGGAAAATGGCAGTGATAGCAATTGTTACAGAGGACTACGCCTTGGTCTCATTTAGCATGGTATCAGCAAAGGTAGTAGAACCTTGTTTCATACTCCCTCAATACACATTTCTGGACATTCTGAGAATATCAGACAAAACTAAGTCCCCTTTTGGGATCAACAATTCTAGGTTTAGCATTTTACTTCTCATTTTCTATTGGCCTGAAATTGAAATATGCCATCCCAAGTTTCAGCTTCTAATTATGCTTTAATTGTCACGATATCTGATCAACTGTTGTTACTATCATTAAACAGTATATATATATATATATATATACTCAGCGGTTTAGTATGCAAACATGTCAAGCAGGCTACACTTGACTTCCATCAGAACATCCTTATATGAACTGCAACTGAGAACTCTAACATATTTGCAAGAACTAAAATCTGAAACAAAGCAGAAGGCAAATGCACAAAGAAAAACCATACTTTCTGGAGTTGTCAAAATCTCCTGCATTACTTTAAAAAAAGAAAGAAAGAAGTAACTCCTTTTTACAGAAAATACTGGAGAAATGGTCATATATAAGCAATTAGCATACAGCAGAACACAAAATAGGTTCAGCTTTTGGTATTGCTATTTTTGTGCTTTCAAATTGAATAGAATTATACTTTCAGAAGAATAATTTTCGGAAGAAAGTACTTGAACATATGTATTTACATCTTGCCAACACTGTGAAGATTACAATATCTGTATACTCTCAAGTCACTAACCTGTATAATGCTCCCTATCAGAGCTGCTACTCCGAGCCCAGCGAATGCAATGCAGTACTTGGTGATCTCAGAGAAGATTTCTCCATTGGTAGGGAGACCAAAAGCCTTCCAGAAAAAACAAAAATAATAATAATAACGATGAAAGAATGATCTACATATTCAGCAATTCCAGCAATGAAAAAAAAAAAAGAATTCTGATCTTTGCATGGCAGCATATGATATATACCTGATTTGCAGTGAGAAAACTTGGGATTCCATAGGACTATGAAGAGGTGCAGAAAGAAAATCACAAAATCTACAGCTGCAAATAAAATACACCAATTTAAACTGACTACATCCTATCAGAGGATTCTCTTGCAAAATTAGGATGCCACCATATATCAGTCGACTGAATATACACGTACAGTATATCAGAATGAAGAGTATTTTACTCATCTTGTTTTTTCTAATTTCTCGTTACATATCAGCATTAACACTCTGGTGCCAATGAACTAGCATCATGCTATGCCAATGGACCGAGTGTATGATTCACCAAAAGGTAGCAGAACAAGGAATTATTCTGCCTAAAATTGAGAAGTCCTTAGAGTCTACTATATTCATTGCAATTGCATGCTAACTGTCTCTACTGGATGCAATGGCCGCGATGAAAAACTGCATGAATACATTGGTATTTACGGGGTATGCAATGAGGCCTATAGTGACGGTCAAGGCGATACACTCTTACATGTATCTATTCATGGTAGCCTCATCATTATGGCACTATGATTATGGAGGTCCCTGCCATATCTGTATCTAAGCAACTGGACTCAACCCATTTCTACATCTACATCTACATCAACATCTACATCGATGGAAGAAATTGTCTGTAAAAAATCTCCCCCTCCTCAAAGGATGATGCTTACACTGCGAATCAGATATTAATCTCAATATCCCCTGATTGAGAGTAAAGAGCACTTTATCCTCTACATAGCAGTGTGCCACACCCATGAATTGATGCAAGGGAGGGCAAAGGGGGTGGAGTGGGGGGGGGGGGGGGGATGGGTGGGGATGGGTGGGGTCAGTACCTCACTAAGGGGGCTTCCCCACTTACCCCTAGCACGTTGCTGAAGATGATGGCAAACCCAGGCTGGATGCCCCCGTTGATGGCCGCCCCGACGCAACCCAGGAAGATGAATCCACACTCGGGAGTGTTCAGCCGCCAGATCCGACCCCAGCTGAAGTACTTCTCTAGAGCCGCCGCATCCTCCCCCTCCTCCTCCTAGAAACCAGAGACAGTAATTTCAATAATCACACACAGGAACTGAGGGAAACATTCATAAAGTACTGTTGGTCTTGCAACAGGGACCTTTAATAAAATATGTAGTCTTTTAATAGAATACAGTGTATGTGGTGTACACACGTAAACAGATATCAAAACATAAAGTTTTATTGGTCAGTTCACCCCCTCACTTGCAGAATTCTGACATGTAAAATTCTGGTTCATACTGCTAGCTAACATACTTTGTTAACCCTTCCTGTACTGGGCTATTTGGCTCCATGAAAATACTGGGGGGGGGGGGGGGCTTGGGAGGCCCCCCCCCCCCCCCACTGATCTCGGAAACGCAAGGTCCGATGAACTTGAAAATTTGCATGCTGATAGATCTTCGCGTGATGAATCTGATGGTGTAATTTATTTTAATCAATTATGCCATTTTTTGCATAATTAGCTAATTAATTATTCATAATGTGTATTTTATGCATTTGGGGTATATTTTCATAATTTCAGCCTAAACAAGTACAAAATTACACAAAAACTGTGTAATAATGAAGAATGTTTCCCAAATGTGAAATAAATCAAAAAGAGAAAAAAAAAACCGAGAAAAAACAACTTTTGACAGTATGTAACTGTACACAAATACCATTGTATATGCAGCGATTAGCCGTTTTAATGACATGCGCATACTAATTGACCCATAACACCCCCTAGGTAGGTCCGATATGGACAAATGTGGTATCAAAATGTGCGCAAGACTTCAGGGGAAAAAGTCATGAAGCGAGAATCCGAAATTCCCAGTGGTCGCGATGCAATCGTCAAAAGTATGGGGGGGCCTCCCAGGCCCCCCCCCCCCCCCCCACCCCCCGCCCTCCAGTGCAGTTAGGGTTAAGAGACATTGGTGAAATGCTTTTTCATTTCCATACAAAAGGCATCTCCTAGCTGCCTTTTATTAAAGGAAGAGGACATCCACTCTGTCACATGAAGCAACTCGCTGACTTTGAATTACAAATAATATGCCATACACATGATCTGCATTGCAATTCTACAGCACTGTTCACATATTGCTGATCCCTCAACAGTGATTGCTACTGAGGGCTATTGTCTTTTCTGGGAAAAATTATCTTTAACTCACATTGCTGTTTGTTTGGGGTTTTTTTCCCCCTCGTATATGAGGGTACTTATAAGAGTCTCCTCGAATGCACCAACCTTTTTGTTGGAATCTCCAGAAATCTGGGACTGCGTTCTGGACAGCATACGCTTCAAACCTCCCTTTTTCACAGATCCCTCTCTGTAAACTTTCTCTTCGTGGCCTGGAAAAGGAAGCATATATTTCATAATAATAAACAAAACATGAATAGTAAAGTAAAACAAAAAAGATGATATGATGGTTGCACAGAACACCAGGGTGAAGAGGGAAAGTTGTAGACTTTGTTGATGAGGAAAGACTGTCATTTCTGAAGGAGGACTTGAAAATCTAGCACACAAAAAAAATAATAATGTGTCATTTAGCAAAGTAAAACAAAGAACATAATTAACATACATCTATAATTGTTATGGGGACAGCTTGGTTTTCAGTTTCATATAGAAAATTTCTTCTGTATCACATAGATGGTGTGGGTGGATGGATATGACAGCTAAATTTGATTTTATTTCACTTATATCTGTCATAAACCAGGAACGTACTCGATTCTCACGACCTGAAAAAAAAAAAAATACAGTCACACTTGCCTTCCAAGAAACAATGTACAGAACACATGATCAATGCGACGTGGTCATGAAGGATACATAAGTATCTTGTTCTACTTTCACAATGATGCACTGGGACTACACAAAAAGAAACTTAATCTACTACATTATGAGTGCTGAATGGAAAATAATTATCACGACATTGCACAGTGCTTCCTTTTTATACATCTATGACAGTCAGAAAAGCAACTGATAAGAATATGGCTTATTTCCTGCTTTTTCTTGTCTTTTTTTTTGTTTTCATTTCATAGAATCCTTCAAGATTGAAAGTGAAAATAAAAATTCTCAATCTTATGACTGATTGATAAGTTTAATAAATGTAAAAGTTTTGGAAGCAGTTAGAAAAGACGTTGATTGCACAACACTTCCTTTCAATTTTGCCATGTCATGACTGAACAAAACATCAACTTTGTCAAACAAAAAGATTTAGAAGGAAAGAGAGAGTGTTTTGAGATGAAAATGGGGATGATAAAAGACGTGACGCAATAAGTTTTGCATGTGGACAGAGACTGACGAACACATATTAAACTCACTTCCTTCCTGGTTTCAATAGCTTTGTACATGAGATCAATGTGTGCAAGTTTTGATACATGTGGACACAGTTCATCACTTCGCTGTCAGTCTTGCTCATAAAACGCAATATCTCAACCCCTTGAGGACGAGCTGATTTTGCTTTTAACATGTAATTCCTATAGACAGCTGCCCGAGTATAGTTGGGACTAGTGTTTAACAGCTTTAGTACACACATGCAGTTGTATATGACAGACATACTTTGTACCACCATATTCTTTTGTTAATTTGACTGAAAAAGAAAGAAAAAAAAAACATGTAGAAAGATTTGCCGGCACCAAACTCCCTAGTTCAGCCTTATAAAATGCAAAATGACAAGACAAAAATAGGTATACTAATTACTATTAAGCAGCATTCAAGTTGCCAAGATTCCAGTGATGATTGTCTTTTATACTACATCTTGTACATAGCTTTACAAAGCTGTACTAATATCAAATTATACATCATCACAGAGTTTGATTACCCCCTTATGCACAGACAATAGCAAATAATATAAGCACATACGTGTACATGGATATCAAATAATCATAACAATCCAAACCTACACGTATGTAGCACATACATGTAACACACACACAACATAATTAATGTGTTTATGCACATTGAAGGAAGGAAAATATAAAAATAAAGAAAATAGACAAATCTAGAATACACGCAAAGAGTAAGAAAGCATGACAGCGTGTACATTAACAAGCCCTTGACTTATTCTTACTCTCTTTTTTCCACAGCTAATGCATACGATGCTAAAGATATACAGCATAAGTACAAAATGTCCCACTACATTTTGCCATAAACACAGAATCTATTCACACAAGGCAATTAACATGGAAACAAAAGCACCAAATTTGTAGACTTTTCGAAAGAACAACAGACACAGAAGCCATGCCAAAATAAATTTCAAATTGTCACGTGCATTACAGAATAAATTCTGCATGTAGTATTCTTTGGTCAATAGAATGGTAAATTGTACACAACACACCCTGCATTTTATCTGTGCACAACACATTCCATACTAAAATTTGTTTTGTTTTGGTTTTGTTTGTTTTTAGACATCTAAATAAGAATCTGTCTTATATTTGTCTTGAAAGGAAATGTCATTCTAGTTCCTGATGAGTAATTTAAAAAAAGACAAAAGATGGAATTACATGACTGAAATGACGTTGCTATTACATGACCAAAGCTTCTATTCCAATAATATATCATATCACTTGTAGCATCACTCAATGGCAGCAAATCAATACCTTCACATCTTTAAAGTTTCCACAAATCTGTGAGGTATATGTGATTGCTTTAACATGAATAATACTCCCTTTCAGGTATACTCAGTGTCAAGAGTATACTAGTTTAATAGTGAATAAGCCATCTACACTGCTACTCATGCACTATAATGGATGGAAACATTGCCGCACAATGAAAGCCTACTCACCCTCTGGTAAGCGGATGCTGGCACTTTTTACCGAGGCGGGACTAACCGCCCGCGTGCCAACAACTGGCTCCTCTGTTGTTAGCATGGCAACCATGTCAAAAGGGATTTCAGGCAAGGATTATTACATGGATTAAACATGCTGTAATGTCCACTATTAGTCATGTGCAGTAGGGGACCCATTCATTCTCAATGTTCTCATACCAGACTTGGGTAAAGCGCATGCTACAGTTCGGTTCAGGGGTTTAAAGGGACGTATTCCAGACGATTTTCATAATTTCACATCATGTAGTACATAAATCGACAACTCCATGTATAGATTTGTGGAATTTATTGTGGTTCTTGAGCAGAGAAACAATAATTTGAAAAACCTTAAACAAATTACACTGAACAAGGATGATGACATAGGGGGTTCACATATTTCAGAAATGTAGCAGTGTAATTCATTACAATACTGCTTGCTTGCGAGTTCACCTGTGTATAATCTATGCATGCCTTCTTCTTTTATTCTGCTTCCTCGAGCCCCAACTCATGTATTCTTATGGTGACTCTGCCATGTCATCATCCTTGTTCATTGCAAGTTGTTCTAAATTTTGAAAATATTCTTATTCTTTATCCCAATTATCACAAATTCTGAAACTCTGTCCTCAGTTATAACTAATTTATAGTTGTTTAAATGTAAAAATCTGAAAATCATCCGGAGGTCTCCTTTAATGAGCAGCCAGCACATATCGTGTCATGCTCAAAGATACATGGAGGCACTGTTAGGTGGAGTAGACTGCTACGCTGAATTTCAAATGCTGTGTAATTTTACATTGTATGTCCTATTTCCTCTGGGATGTCATATTAAGTCACTACAAGCACAGAAACGCTCTGCTACTTATACAGCATTCTTGACGGGCAAGAGTGTTTATAGGCGTTACGAATCAACATCAGCTTGGGAGAGTAAAAACAAAGTGTGCCTTGCCTTGTGACATCACAAAGATATTCAAACAACAAATTGGCAGATACTCAAACATGCTATTACCCTCCTCCCTTGTTAAGTAATGACTACCACTTGTCAGTAGATTTTGCATTTAGAAGAGGCACTGTAAGGCATGCCTTGCTTCTTCAGCATTTCTCCCCATCTCCTGCATTTTCTAAACTTCCAAATGTTCTTTGTGCTTTTTTTTTTAACCCTATCATTTGTTTATCCATAAATATCATTTATATGATAAATATCATTGAACATAAATTGTAATGCTGACACATATATGTACTTATGTTTTATGTGAAAAAAAAAAATGTATTTACAAGTTCTGTTGGAGATGGAAAAAATAAATAAATGAATGAATGAATGAATACCATGTTATAGCACTGATAAATTGCATAACCTTGGGATGTGTTTAAAGCTATTAGACAATGAAAGAGGATGAACTGAAAAGGGTTAGCTGAATGAGCAGCACTCTTCCTGTATGAGCAGGCAAATTTACTGGCCAAATTTAGGCATCACTGACATACGAGTCACGTCTTCTCTTACCATTCTCCTCTTCCTCCTCGTCGTCATCCAGTGCGACGTCCTTCTTGGCATCCTCCTCGCTCTTCCTGCTCTGTTTCATGACCAGGGTGTGGTAGACGCCCCCATCCATCTTCATCAGCTCCTCGTGCCGCCCCTGCTCCACCACCACGCCGTCCTTGAAGGCGCAGATGACGTCGGAGTTGACGATGGTGGAGAGGCGGTGGGCGATCACGATGGTGGTGCGGCCCGCTTGAGCCTGGACGGCGAATATATATTGTATATGGGGGTGAAAAATGGCAGCAGGATTACACACAACTGTTGCAATGGTGATGTTGACGACAAGTTGAAGCCGAGCACCACTGCCTCTCAAAGATGTAACTTTGAGCAGAACTTCTCTCGCTCAAACTGCTTCTACAACTGTTGTACCCACTAAAGCCTACAGCATCATTGCTATCACTACACATAATACCACCACTGTAACTACGACTTGTACTGGTACTGCAACCATGCACTGCTACAGTCACTATTACTACAGTGTTGTTACTATATGACTGCCATTTCCCTACTACCAATGTTTTTTTTTTCACTAATGTGGACTTGAAAGACATTTTCGGGAGAGATTGTTTGAATTTCAAATTGAGAACCGCGTGAATAGAATGAGAAAGTAGCATATCACTTTGTAAGAGAAAATCTAATGATATTCTACATGTATCTACGATAAAATTAACAATGCACTTGTGTTACAGGAGGCAATCATTTTTCTGAGCTGACAACTTCACATTATATTGGTTGCACTGCAATTCTTGAAAATAAAAACAAAGGAAATATACCATGTATGCTGTAACTTCCAGGGGGCTGAGGCCTCAACACCCTAAAGCATAGTAAAGCCACTCAAGTACTGATATTCAATGAAAAAATGAGAAATTGAATATGCACAAGTTGCCACTGTGATAAATCTAAATTTTGACCGTAAGAGGAAATCCACAGAAAATAACACTCCAATGCGGGGAAAACATTGATATTTTTTTAGTAATGGTTTATATTCTGTTTTGTTTTTTTTAAGCTATATGAAACACACCTTTTCCAGTGCAGCCTGAACAATGCCTTCACTCTCAGTGTCCAGGGCGGACGTGGCTTCGTCCAGTAGCAGGATGGTTGGGTTTCGCACCAGGGCCCTGGCAATGGCAATCCTCTGCTTCTGACCACCAGAAAGCTGAGCTCCACGCTCCCCAACCAGAGTGTTGTATCCCTGTTGAAGCAGCACACAAGAGCAATGTAAGAGAGAAGGTTAGAATGTAGCAGGTTGTCTCACGTTGATATCCTAAATTCAATGTTAACTCTCTTTGTAGTTAAAGCTAAAACGTAGTTCTCAGAAGAGCTCGAAATTCACCTTCCACCATTTGGAATATGCTTGCAATTACCTAAAAGGGTCTACCAAGAAACCTATCTTGCTGATGTGATTTGCCAGGATGATGAGTTGTTTTGGAGTATTTTGAGATCAAAAGTGTACGATAATTTCAGTTGTAGTACACAACTTCTATTCCAGGGGGGTCCTCCCCATTCAGCATTGTGGGCAGGTAGAAAGTGACATGATGATCGATTGTGCCCTAGCAATCATATATTCCAAAAAGCTCTGTGCTATTCACTTGAACACAAAGATTGCTAGGTACCATTGCTGTTGCCTAATTTTTTGTTTATTAATAATTGATTACAGAAAATTGCCCAGCAACCACAATCTGGTACACTCTGAGACTGGCATACTTCTGGCGAATTTATTAACTTTTTTTTTCACATTATCATCATTACCCATCTGAAATCATATTATTATAGCCTTAGTTCATACATTTCCAATGCATTTGTCCACATTTTAGAGCAAAAATCGACAATTTTGCAGGCATATGAGACCTATGTTTTCACTTTAACTGCTGAAGCAATTTAGAGCTGATGCAAGAGTTTGATGAATGAATATATAACAAATGAAACTGCCGCACTTCTTTAAACCCGACTGCAGTATTTGTACACTCTGCAGTTGAAAGCAATATGCCACTGATGCATCATTTGTCCACTGCAAATCCGAATACCTCCTGCAAGAAGAGAGAAAATACGGGGTAGGAGGATAAGGGGTCAGATCTCGTACCTCTGGAAGGTTGGAGATAAAAGAGTGGGCGTTGGCCTCCATTGCAGCCTTCTCAATCTCCTCCTGGGTCACGTCGAGACGACCGTAGCGGATGTTCTCCCCAATCGTGGTCGCAAAGAGAACCGGCTCCTGGCTGACGACCCCGATGTGGTCGCGCAGCCAGCTCACGTTGAAGTCCCGAATGTCGATGCCATCAATTTTGACCTGGTAAAAATAAATTTGAGAGTAACGCATCAAGACTTTACATACTTTCCCTGGAACTGCATTTTCAAACACTACAGTGATCTATTACAAAATAGTTGTCTGCAAAATTAAATTTATTATAAATGATTACATGTATTTATGTCATAACATTTGCCTAGGGACCATTTTGAATTAGCCTATTTTTGTGCTTCTTGATACAATGTATTTTTGTTTTTTAATACAACCTTTGTAAACCCAATGATGAAAGTGGAAATAAATGAAATGAAATAGTGACCTACACTGTACATGTACATGTTGTACCTGAAGCTAAAATCACTGAGCAAGATCATAATTACACAACATAAATGTGACTTTACAGGCCCGTAGCCAGGGGGGGGGGGGGGGGGTGCGTCGGGTGCGTACGCACCCCCCAAATTCTGAAAGGTTCACGTTTTCATAATAACGGTTTTTAGCAATTCTCAAGATAACAATCCAAATAAATATAAAGACACATTATATGCTACGTAAATGTGGAAGAGTACATTTAACAATGTTAAAAATAATTGTACGAAACCCTTTTGTTGTATGAACCATCGGATCGTCCCCATGCACACAAACACAAATGTTATGTATCAATTTGTGCGAGCTATTATTATATTGGCACTGCATGCCATGGCCCTTGGCGCGTGTGACCGGTGTTTTTTTTTCCACTGGCCGCCCGAGTACGTGCGATTCGTGGATGACATTGAGGTTAACACTTGCATTTTTTTCACAGGAACAGAGGTAAGTGGATGAAAATCTAATAGCCTCAAGTTTACATATATGATAAAAATTAAAGAAATTTCCTCGAAATTACTATAATCGAAAACCTGAGACATTTTATATCTACGTCTCACAAAGATATAGTACATGTATATATAAGTACATGTTGGCATGATAATGCCTGGGGATAGATTATTATGTCAACTATTTTCCATTATGAATGCATGCTCCAATCAAATTGTGAAAAGGTGGTCATGAATTAGCATTTCTTACGAACGATCAGGAGAGACAAAACAAAATGAAAGGCCTGTCTTACTCCAGTTCTCTTGTAACACTCATTGGGCCATTATGCTGCCTAACGAATCATAATAGCTGCTTTTTCTAGCCCTTTTGCTAGTACCAACATTCGAGAAAAGATCATCTATCAAGTAACTGTACGATCTCCGTGCATAATCTAATGCTTTTAAACACACACTTATTCATATTTTTCATAAAAAACACAGGTAATGAGCCGGATTGGGTTAAAATTCTCACTTACAGCTTTGTAGAAGTCTGAGTCAACAGTATCACACAGTACTTCAAGACGTATTAGTACAAACGATTTCTTGAGCCTGCACCGTTTCAGGCTCTGTTCTGGATACGGCGGTAGAAACTCATTCTTTTTTGTTGTTTATTTTATCATTATTTACTAATCTCTTTTCTAACTTACAGGTAGCGGATTTCTTTGCAGGCCAAATTTGGAAATGTTCTGTTGATTATTACTTATACATTTTCTCATGTTGTGACAGTTCTATTGGTTCTCATTTTAAAGTGAGCCAAAACCTAAGAACATTTTCACTTATAATTTCCAAAGAGTATTATGCAGGCACGCAAACTCATTTTAGTTGTATTTCATTTAAATGTAATGGGTAAGAGGGTATGAGAGAGAATGGAAAGTGCTGAGCTATGAAGTAAAATGGTAAAGTAAAAAGTTTGTCAGATAGTATTACAAAAGCCTGAATATTGCAAGAGCTCCGGAGTAAAAACAGTCAGTGAAAAACCCTATGTATGATAGCATTGTGAGAGCGTTAGACTGCATTGTGACGCATCGTTATTTAATTTACATTCTTTATTGATATATTTTCATAAATATCTCAGGTAATGAGTCGGATTGGATTACAATTCTCACTTACAGCTTTGTAGAAGTCTGAGTCAACAGTATCACACAGTACTTCAAGACGTATTAGTACAAACGATTTCTTGAGCCTGCACCGTTTCAGGCTCTGTTCTGGATACGGCGGTAGAAACTCATTCTTTTTTGTTGTTTATTTTATCATTATTTACTAATCTCTTTTCTAACTTACAGGTAGCGGATTTCTTTGCAGGCCAAATTCGGAAATGTAGTGTTGATTATTACTTATACATTTTCTCATGTTGTGACAGTTCTATTGGTTCTCATTTTAAAGTGAGCCAAAACCTAAGAACATTTTCACTTATAATTTCCAAAGAGTATTATGCAGGCACGCAAACTCATTTTAGTTGTATTTCATTTAAATGTAATGGGTAAGAGGGTATGAGAGAGAATGGAAAGTGCTGAGCTATGAAGTAAAATGGTAAAGTAAAAAGTTTGTCAGATAGTATTACAAAAGAAACTCACTCTTTTTTGTTTGTTTATTTTATCATTATTTACTTATCTCTCTTCTAACTTAAAGGTAGTGGATCTCTTTGCAGCCCAAATTCGAAAATGCCTAGAGACAGCTAGTAACCAAATATGCTACTATAATTTAATAAATAAGAAATAACAATTCCAGTATGTAGTGTGCACAGTAAGACAGATCAAATCAAATAGGAAAACATCTGAGCACTAAGCCTGAGGTCTGAATTTGCACTCAACTTCTTCCAATGGCTAACGGATGTTTAATTTTTGAATTTCACTGACCTCCAAATTTCACAAAGAAAACCTTCTTAGCATGATGGTTAATATGACATTTGACTGATATTGGAGATGTTTGCGTATCGGATCTACTACCTTTAATATTATTAAATCTAAAATGATTATTTGAAAGTTCGGAAATGCTGGAAATATCCTACCACAAGGAGGCAAAATATAAATGGTTCACATTTACAATTCATTTTGTTTTAAAAATTGTCTTATTTATATTCGTTTTTGACAAACTCGCATACCAACGGTTGATATACTGTATAGTAAAATGAATGTTTCATCTTCCAAACAGCATCCAATGGGATGGAAAACTCCAACTGAAAGGTGGACACCGTGACCATACTCGCTAAAGAAAACGCGTAATAGGGGTCGTTTTTTCTCACGGATTAGATGGAAAGTGTGATGTACGAGCGTATATAATCAAAGGGTATCAAAAAGGCCGAAATTTGGGAAAATGGTATATTGTTCAATCATGATGAAGTACTTCTTTAGGGTGCAGGAAACATTTAAGGAATACTTGTTTTTAAGGCCCGAAAAAATCATATGATCATTACTCGTTTAGGGGCCATTTTGAAAGTCCATGTATGAGCATGGTGTCCACCTTTTAATTGTCGCTACCCCTCCCGGGACAGTATCAAAGGACTTTGTTAATTAACGCAATCCCCCCTTCCTTTAAAAATCCTGGCTTCAGGCCTGCTAACGCGGGTATACAATAGAAAAAATAAAAGTTAAAACAACACCAGGAAAATCACTATTCTCAATTTTGCGGCGCGCTACGCGCGCAATGTCTCGAACACAATTAAACTTTGTAACTTCCTGGCAAAATGAGTTTTTACTATTTCCTAGATGAAATACCGTAACGTGATTGCATGCAACAGACAAAAATACAAATTTCCTCGAGACTTTAAAACGTCATTAAAACAGTCAAAATTCACAATTTGCGGCGCGCTTCGCACGCAAATTCTTATACAACTTTTGTAGTTCGGTCGTCCAAAGAATATATACAACATATATATATATATATATATATATATATATATATATTATATATATATATATATAATTGTGTGTGTGTGTGTGTGTGTGTGTGTGTCATCATTGGTATTGGTACCGAAGGTCCGTTTTTTTAGTGACCGCACCCCCCCTTGAAAAATCCTGGCTACGGACCTGCTTTATATGCATCTTCTTCAGTAAAAGGCTGAAAATTACATATGATATGCTATTGTAAAATACAATGTGTGTGTTGTATCACACTATATTAGTAGGCTATTGCTATGAATGAGATACGTACTGTACTGTATATAGATAACCCAGATCTCTTCAATTATATATTAAGCTAATACAACTTCTTCAGTATGTCTTAACCCTAATCAGGCTGGGGGGGGGCGGATTCCGCCCCCCCCCCCCTCAACGTTTCGCGCAATATCTTCGCAACGCGATAAGCTCCCGCCGCGATGGTTCATGACTTTTTTCTTTCAAGTATCGCGCAACTTTTGAGACCAAAATTGTTGCGCCCGCGCGTACCGTTTTGACGCGACGCCTGTTCGAAAAAAATTTGTCAACCCCAAAATTGCTCCAAAACGTGATTTTGTGTACAAATCCAATGCAAATTGTGTTTTTTCAATTAATTCACATAAAAATTCATATCTTCACTTAGAATAGCCGAAATTAATTTATTTTAGCATAATAATGCTTTGAAAAATGTCTGTGACAAATTTTGGCCAAAAAACAAACAAAAACAAAAGGTCAAAAAACAAAAAAATGCATAAGAAATTCAAAAAACAATAAAATACATAAGAAATTAATTTCGATACAGATTTTTTTTATCCTATGTCTCAGAAGAATGATACAAGAAACATTTTAAAAAAGAAATTAGCTTAATTTGAGCATTAATAAGTGATTTAGAGCCCAAAACAGATTTTATGCATAAATTACAATAATTAATTAATATAAAATATAAGAAAAATTTTTCGGAGAAAGCAACCATACATTTTGATAGAATACGTCGCGGGCGTCGCGTGTGCCGATTTTCGGCGCGATCGCGCGTTCCATAGGCGAGATCTGAAGGGGGGCGGAATCCGCCCCCCCCCCCCCCCCCAGATATAGCATAGCCAAAAAAGCCCAGCCTGATTAGGGTTAAAGTTGATATCATATCAAAAATATCAACCTCATCCCAGATAATAAGGAATGCATCATGCTTTCTTCAATACAACTATGTATTGCTTGTTGTAACTTACACTTCCCTTGATGACATCATAGAAGCGTTGTATGAGCTGAATGCAAGTACTCTTCCCACAGCCGCTGCTGCCTACCAGCGCCACTGTCTGACCTACATTGACCTTCAGGTTCAGGCCATTCAGGACGTTGACCTCTGACCTTGACGGGTAGCTGAAGTGGACGCCCTCAAAGGTCACCTGTCCATTGACCTTCTCAGGCTTCTTGCCTTCTGACGAAAAGCAGTCAATGGTTGGTATCTAGGGGAAAGGGGAAAAAAGATGAATTTCAGATATTCATGTTCTGCAGTGCGCCATCTAGTACAACATACTCTATATATTATATGTTTCACTGTCAACTGCAACTGGAACATATATTGTTGTTGTTGTTGTTGTTTGTAACACAAATCCAATGTATTGTCATCTCCAAAGCATGAAATTGCCACTTTTGGTTTTTGAGAAGGGAAGACAGTAATTTTCTCTGTCTGGGTAGCAGATCTAATCACTCATAAAGTTGTCTTCCAAGTTCCAATTTGTGAAATAGTATGCTCACGTTACCTGTGGACTATGCAATACAGTTGTACCTTTCAACCTGTTGAGGATGAGTCCCGAGAATACTTGGGGCAAGTGTCTTTGGGAAATGCATGTTATAGCAAAATCAGTCCGTCCTCAATGGATTAAAGTTTTACTATAAGTGTATCAACAATTGGGTGCATACAAAGTAAACATTGTCCACCTATTAAAATTGTTTCGAATTCTCATTTGTTGGCACATACGTATTTTCAAATTTCCATTTTGTTTGATTTGCTATCAAATCCACCTGCTGTATTCCCACATTGTATACACAGAATGTTGCATAATTAACCATTCAAAATGAAATTCGGTAAGCGATTCTGATAGAAGCAACACTCCACTTATTAAATACAGTACCGGTAATTTGTTGCCAAAGGGTCAAGCTTATAGCTTATTATTGGCAACCGTTCTGTACGGTAATTCATAAGACAATATGTACTGTAATAAGTGTCAAAGATGTACAAGCTGTATGTGTAATCAAAATTGTTGAAATTGTAGAAACTAGCTATAATGAATATCATTTGTATGTACATGTATTACGTTTGATTATATTGATTTTTTTTAAAAATGTAAATGATGCCATACAGAGAATAAATAAATCAAATCAAATCAAATCAAATCAAATTTGTGCTATCAAGCGCATCAAACCCAGCGGAGAGTAGAGTAGAGATTACTCACGGTGTCAATGACTTCCCAGATGACAGCTGCAGCTCCTCTCGCTGTGGTGAAATCTCCGAAGCTGGGACCAGCCTGCCCCACAGCAAAGGCCCCAAAGAGTACTGACAGGAAAGTCTAGGAGTGGGACATGAATGAAAGGGAAAGCATGAATATTCCTGGTTTCGATGGTACTGTGCTATTAGGATCTTACTACCTTCCTTTTTCCAACTGAGATGTTGTAGTCACTCTCCTACAGGCTGATGTGAAGAGATATATGATTCTGATCTTAAACAGCAAATTACAACACAAAAATGATCTTCATTATTAATTGTTCTAGAGCACTGGAGGAAGGATTTCAAGCACACATTCAATACTGGATCATTCACTCACAGGAAGATCAAGTACAGACACTCGTTGAAGATTTGTATACTCGGGTATAATGGAGACTCATTATCAAGTCATGACATCATCACCTCAGACTAATTTGCATATGTGGCTGCCACCAAATATCCCTGAGTTGTGAATTAAACATACTGTAGAACACTTCTTCTTTTATGCCATCCTGCCATTCTGCTTGTTTCAGATTACTTCAGTATCCAAGTAAACCTGACCATAGTGTGGATTTTGCACTTTAAGGCTTCTGGCTGTTGCCATGGTAACCTCCATCACTTCAATACTGTGTTGGCAAACTGCACATCTGTATACTTACAAGCATAATTTACCATTTGCAGATGAATGAAAAACCCAGCATTAGTGCTTTAAAATAGTTCCAAAATGTGAGTTTGGGATAGAAACAACCAATGTAAACATTTGAATCCACATAATTAATGTTAAGTATTGTTAAATAGACAAAATATGAACAATAGTTATAATAAAATGTTGCCAGACTAAACTGTCTACAGTTATGGTTTATTGTTATCGCAAGAATTTCATATGATAGAATGTTTTGTGGTACAACAGACCTACAGATATACATTAAATGTCATATCTTGAAAATTTTTCAAATCACTGTTCCCAAAGGTAAACTGGACCTTTAAGGCTTCTGGCTGTTGCCATGGTAACCCCCATCACTTCAATACTGTGTTGCCAAACTGCACACCTATACTTACCTAGCCTTTTGTCAAGGTCCTCTCGCTGTATGGTGAAGAGAGCCCAGCTGAGTGGGGTTGCGCGAGGGCCTTTTGAGATCTGCTTCGCATCCTTTTGTTAGCCCTTTGAATTACCGACTTTTGCTCCCCGATTTCGGGAGCAAAAGTCGGGGTCCAATCAGCGTGTCTGTCTGCTCGAACCCGATTTGAATAGAGCGAATGCACGCCGCTGCCGCAGACCTCACAGAACTCTACACACAGAGTGTGTAGAGTTCCGTGGCAGACCTCCTCGGGTGGTCAGTGATGCATGCGAACAGGTATGACCACCAAGGCTGAGGATGCGGGGAGCGCGCCATTCCATTGGTTGACCGGAAGCCATTAAAATGAGTATTCAGAAGGGTTCACGTGTCATGAATAATAATGTGTGAAGCAGATCTCAAAAGGCCCTCGCGCTGGCGCGCTCGGCTGGGCTCGCTTCGCTCGCCCATTACAGCGAGAGGGCCTTGACAAAAGGCTAATACTTACCTAACAGAGATGATTAACTTGCTATTTAATGGATATGAAGGATACTCACTGTGAGAATATCTCCAGGTGAGATCTGCCCTCTAATGTAGAAGATTGTTCCAGCCCTGGTAGAGGGGAAAAAAATCACAAGAACTATTCAGAAATTGCTCAAGAACTACAGTAAGAGTTGTTAACACTTGACACTGAAAACAATCCACTTTGACCTTTTTACACTGAATCATTCAATAAGAAAAAAATAATGTGGACAAGATTTTACTTATGAAATGTCCTTAAAAAATGAACAGACACAAGGGATAAAAATCAAACCACACCACTTGTAACAACAGTTTGCATTTCATTTCAGAACACAGAGCTGAATATGGTGTGAGTTAAATATTCTAGGTGTTGAATTCAATAGACAGGAAGTAATTTTACTTCATGATATACAGTATTAAGTTTAGTGATTATTCTTTGGATCATCCTTTGTTCTTTTGTTTAATGTATTACATTTTCTTACTTCTTCAAATAAGTGTCTACATCACACTGAAAAGAAAAGAGCATGCTCCTCCTGTTTGCTTTCATGAATTTTGCGAGTATACCAGTATTCTCAAACTTTGATAACAAATTTGCCTCTCATATCAAAAGTACCTCGTGTATTGTTTCCAAGCTGAAAAAAGCCCTAATTTTTCTCTAAAGACACTGATTGTACTTCTTTCTCATTCCCTCGATGTGGTATACAATGACGTACACGATATATACTGTAAAAATGGGTACTTTTGCGTGAGTAATTTGGCACACTCTGCAGGGTGAGATGAATTTCACAGGTTTTTAATTCCACGTAATCAAACATTACATAGTGGTACTTATAACAAGTAAAGATATTTGCATGCATTTTCGTGTTAGTTTCTGGTTGCGCGAAATGTGTGAAAATTCCTCTTTACAGTACAGCAGCACTAGTGTGTGGGCCTTGTGTTACTGTACATGCCATATGTTTAGCACGTCTAAATTTTTGTGAGTCGGGACGTCCCGACAATTTCGCGAGTGGTTAAAGTCGCGATCGTGGAGTGCTGTACTGAACAGAGAAATGGATACCTGTGCATCACATTCATATCGGGATCAGAGTCATTATTTTTGTGTGTCTTTCATTTCGCGAATAGCAACTTGACTTGCAAAATATTTGGCGTATATAGTCACTCACCAGAAGGCGATGGCATAACTGCCGTAGATGGCGAAGAAGAGAAAGCCCTGTGAGAGGAGAGTGAATGTATCCTTCTTGATGGACTCCTTCTTGGCCTCCACCAGATTCTGGGAATACCTGATGGAGAAATAAACATAGCGCTTTGGTTTAATTTTTTCTTTATACAACTAAGTGGTAGGAGCAAGTTTTTTTTGTGTTTTTTTTTATACACAGAAATAGAAAATGAACTTCTTCAGTATAAAATAGCAACTCTACAACAAAAAACTACAAGCAATTTGATATTCTGTCAAAAAAGAAAGAAGTTAAAGCAAGGTAGAACACACTTCGATTATGATATCTCTCATAGTAAAGCAGTTGTATCATGATTTATGTTTTTTTTTTTCTTTTTTTTCTTTACAAGGGGGGGGGGGGGGGGAGGTGTCCACCTTTTTCATTTAAGTTATATCTTTAAGAGATTTTTTTGTCCTGTCCTTATGCCTTTTTACCAGTAATTCAAAGATCAAGAATAAAATGGATATTGCAACTGATTGACAAATTGCCCTACATCGATGTAAATAAGCACTGAATTGATCAGTGTTTTAGTAGTAGCCATGATAAAAAATCATGGGCGTACATACTCGAGCAGGATTCGAACCCACGACCTCCTGATCACCGGACAGGCGTCATCTCCACTAGACCACCGAGCTTTCGCCCGACAGCAAGTGTTGGGTCTAATCCTTATAGCATGCAGCGGGTACTGCTTTTGTTATTCAAATTTATGAAGTTCTTCTGTCGAGATGTTTTCATTGCAACTGATTGACAAATTGCCCTACATCGACGTAAATAAGCACTGAATTGATCAGTGTTTTATAATAATAAAATGGATATTGTGTATTAACATATCATGCAACTGAGGTGTTAGAACCAACTCCCTACGCTCGAGTCCTCCTCTGTAACTTGTACTGGGGGGGGGGGGGGGGCAAATGTCACCATGACAGGCAAATTACGAAAAGTTAAACTGAAAGCCAGACATGTGGACAGGGGGACACAGGTACCAACCTCTCCACTTCCTCTTCCTCTCCACCGAAGGCCACAACAGTCCTGATCCCAGACAGGACCTCGTCAGCGATGGCTCCAGCTTTTGCGTAGGCATCCAGGACATTCTTGGTCATTTTCTGGATAAACTGTTGGCAATGAAAAGAAAATAATGTTAATACTAGATGGTGACTCGAATTAGAAACATAACAGGCAATCGAAACAGAAACTTCCCTAACAGTGCAATGTTTGGTACAGTGTACATCAGAGCATCATAACTCTTGGGTGTCACAATGAAATGATAAAATATTTCAACCTGTTGAAGGTCAATTAAAATAATCTGCTCCTTAACCCGTTGAGGACGGTTTGATTTTGCTACAGTGTGTATTTCCCATAGACACCTGCCCGAGTATACTCGGGACTCGTCCTCAACGGCTCAAAAATCTATGAAAAGCTCATAATTTATGTAATTTTGGAGCATGCTTTTAATGGTTTTTTTTTTTGTTTTTACACATGAAACAGCACTGAATTCAGACCTTCTCTTGAAAAAAAAAAAAAAACTTTTTCACTGTGACCATTCTCACTCAAATAGCACTGTGTGTTTTTCCATTTTTTTTCCCCCAGTACTGGGTACCTGTATGTCAATGCATTGACTAAAACCATCAAAGAGGACTGCATTCATGTAATTTTGGAGTACAGAATACAAATTGCATATCAAACACAATGTTTGATTCCTGCATGTGGGTTTTTCATCATCACCAGCATCATCCTGTCATTATCAGTCTTCCCCCTCCCCCTTTTTGCAGAATTCAATCACGAGAAAAACGAGTGTGAAATCCCCTTCACTCATCATCACCATTTATTATCGTTATCATCAACATCATACTCATCTTTGCCTTTTCCTCTCTCCATTGTAGAGCTTTGCAATAAGAAAATTTCCTTGCATGAATAACTCATGGCTTTGTCCCACTTTTTTTTAAACACGGAAGTGCAGAAGTGGCACTAGAAACTAGAAAGAAATAGATAGAAACCTTGAAGTGTGAGCTAAAAACTAGAAAAAAATAGATAGAAACCTTGAAGTGTAAGGGTTTGTTTTTGCGCTGGAGACTTTTTTTTTTTTTTTTTTTTTTGCTTGTCAGCTGAAGAAACCCGGAAGTGGCACCAGAAGTTGAGCTGAAGATCTTTTCTTTTTTTTTTTTTTTTGCTTGTTAGCTCATGAAACCCCGAAGTGGGCCCCCCCCCCCCACCTTTTGAAAACGTGGCGCCAGCGGTGTAACTGGTAAGGAGACAAGGACTCACCATGGCTGTCGTACCCACAGTCGGCACGACCAGGACAATGGAAACGGCCAGGATAATGAGAGTCAGCGACCAGCTCTTGACGAACCCAATAATGATACCGGCGACGAAGGTGGCCGTGTACTGCAGCATGACACCAAGCTTGTCGCCGATTCCCAGGCGGATCTTGCTGATGTCGCTGTTTTGAAACAAAGTAGCAGTAGACATCCATACATAAACCTGACCAACAGTCTGCTAAAATGATACATATGCTAATAAAGGTGTGCAGGGATATGTAAGTACTTCAACATGGAGGATTTAATACAGTTGTACTTGGTATTGTCCAATGTAATCCTTCTTGAATTGTGTGATCACACTTCCTAGGATTGTTACAATATATACAGGTCTGCATTATGGAAATGAACTTACTAAGAAGACTTTCTGAAAGCTCATAATGTACATCTTATATCACATATTCCTTTACAAACAAAGAGATATGAAATGTACAATGAGTAAATGTCTTGATTACATAACCAGTCATCTAGTTGTTTTGCTTGTTTACTATGCAATGTTATCATTTACTGCACCATGGACCATTGTCCCCTCAAGCTTGCTGCAAGGATGGGCTTGATGAATACGAAATAATGGAAAGCAGTACAGAATTAAAATATCAAATAGTCCAATATTTTGCACAAATATTATAATTCTCTGAATTGGCAATTGAAACTAGTGATTTAATAAATGATGCAAAAACTGGGTCTAAAGAAGCCACACAAGCAGCAGTATTAAAGTAAAACTGCGTTGGCTGCTTTGGCATTGCTTACTCTGCCAGACGAGTGTTGAGTTCACCTCCTTTGTGGATATCAAACCACGCCACTTCCTGACGAAGGATCGAGTGAAAGAAGCGCAGACGCACTTTGTGTATCTGCCTCTCAGCCGACAAGTCCCACAGGGCCACCTAGCAACAACGGAACCAACGAATAATCTTATTTGAAACCTACGTAGCAACAACAGAACCAATAAACAATCTTAACTTGGTACCTAGCGATGATAGAACGAGCAAACAATACTTTTTCACACCTAGCAACAACAGAGCCAACGAACAATATTACTTGACATTGAGCATCAACAAGAGCAATGAACAATCTTACTTGACAATTAGCAAGAGCATCAAACCAGTGAATATCTTTACTGGAGATGAATATTATCGTCAAGTACTCAGTATACTATTTGCACAAAAGCAGCAGAAGCATAAAAATACATGAAAACAGAATTGAGCAAATTTGGAAAGAGTGTCAGATTTACCCAAACGATAGTGTAATCCTACATAATAACATACATTACTTGCAAAATGACAACATTGGTCATGTGACTTGCGCTTTCTGAAAGAGGTAAGTCAAATGCTCTTTCATTATGCTCAAAAGTGAAAATACATTGAATTTTCTTTGTATTTTCTTTATATCATTGTCCATACATGTCATATAGATGTGTTCTAGTCTTCTCATTCAGCAATGGCTGCATCAACACTTTTAGATGGATTGTCAAAATTTTCTCTTACTCCCCAGATGTGTTCTACTAATATTGCTGCATTCTCTCAATTCACATGTATTTTGCTTCCAATCTCCTTCAAAGACAAGGAGGTGTATATGTGTGTATGAATTACAGGAGATTTCAGGAAACGAGCTCTTATATACTTCACCTAAAAACTGCAGCTGCAGCCTCAACATTTGGCAAATACTGGAAGTAAAAGGAGACAATTCCCATACAAAGAAATACCATGGGCTACTGTAAAAGTGGAAATTTTCATGGTGTTGAAATTTTCGCGCAGCCAGAAACTAGTGCGAAAATAAAAGCACGCGAATATTTTTGCTTGCCATCATGTGTTCCAGTAGCTGATGCCTTGATTCCGCGGAATTAAAAACATGCGAAACTCTTCTTAGTCAGCCGAGCGCGAAAAATTAATCGCACGAAAATATCCACTTTTACAGTCCATTCAATACCTGACAGTATGCAAGAATCAGGACGCCAATACCCAAGTAGGCATAGTAGGCTGAAAACGTTTCAATGTTGTCAATGGCTGCATTGAAACTTGCAATGGCACTGAAAAAAAAAACACACACAAAGTGTGACACGTGAGATAACAAAAATCACTTTTGATTAGAAATATAACGAAGGCATAAATATACAACAAAAAGTCAAACCAATGGGATACGTAATCTTGATTATCAAATACAAACAGTAAAATTGATAAAAATACAATGTAGGCATACATGCATGATGCCGTATTGGAGAATAGGAGACAGATGGCTCAACATGGATAATGCAATACAATCACACAGATTGTGTGTGTAGGTATAATGTAGTGTCTGTCCATTCTCTCATATTCCTTGTCATTTTTTTTTTCTTAGGAGAAATATGAAAATTGGCAAATTTTGTGAACGTATAAAAACCAAATGGTGAGCTGCTCAATACTGTACATCAAACAGGCATGCCAATTGGCCTATACTCTCTCAACTTTATCAATTCATAATTTCTTTTAGGTGTCTGAATCCCCCCCCCCCAAAAAAAAAAAAATAAATAAATAAATAAATAAAAAATAAAAAATAAAAAATAAAAGATTTCACTGATCTACTTATTCTGCATTCATACAAACCAATATTGCATCAGAATTGACTTGCCTTTTGATAGTACGATCTGTACATTTATATACAGTGTGTATAGTGTAGTACTTCTGGGGGGTTCATAAAGCTGTTCTTAAAGTTACTAACTACTAAGAACGACTGGTGATCCGTTCTTATATGCTACACTTATCAGAATTTCAATAATTAAGCACAAGAACTGATCACCAGTCACTCTTAAGTCGTTCGTAACTTAAAGAAAAGCTTTATGAAACACCCCCCAGGTGTTATGTAGTAATATAGTACAATTTGTACATATACCAGGTGTACATAACACGCATGTAAATGGTAAACTATTAGTGCAAAAATGAGCAAAGGTTTAAGTGTGCGCATGTGTGTCACACACAAACACACTGCTATAGCTTCTGACCATCCGAGCATTGAAAATTAAGGGTTTCTGGGACGAACACTGAACTAGGGCTTTCTATAGCTCAGTCGGTAGAGCACCGGGCTAGCAATCCGGAGGTCTCGGGTTCAAATCCTGATGGAATCCCATTTTCTTTGCTCATTTTTCCACTAATAATTTATATTCTTTCTGGTCGATTTATTCTGTCTTTATTTGTTACATGGTAAACTTACGCAGTAGTGTTGGCACTGTCTCTATCTGTAGTTATGAAGGCATCGGTGACTTCTCCAAAGAGAAGGAGAACAGCTGGTAGGGCCACACCATGGCAGAGAGAAACAAATGTTGCCAGTAAGATCAGCAAAATGTCAAGACCGGTGGCGAAACGGAACTAGATGAAAGGAGGGGGAAAAAACAAACAAACAAACAAACAAAAATGATTAAAATCCAATACAAAGCTGCAATGAATATCCAGCTAATGGGGGTAAAAAGAAAGAGAAAGAAATTCAAGCATATTCATTATATGCTAAAAAAAAAGTATAAAAAGAAAACCCAAAACATTAAATGATATACGATGTGCTAAGGAATCTTATTTAGAGTTCTAAGAGCATACTGTATACGCCAAATATTTTGCGAGGTTTTTCTTTTGGCGAATTTCGCAAATCAGCTGCTATTCATGAAATTGAAAACACGCAAAAATATTGATATGAATGTGACGTATGCGTACACATTTCTCTGTTCAGTACAGGACTCCACGATCGCGAATTTAACCACTTGCGAAATCGTCAGGAAGTTTTGATTCGCGAAAATATAGACTAGCAAAATATATGGCGTATACAGTACTCTTACAAACTCTCAGGTTCGGGTCGAGTCATTTACTGCAGATTTAAATATCCTGCAACATACCAGTATTATTTCAATTCAGTGAATTAATACAGAAAGACTGGTAACACAGTCAGCAAAAGTTTAAAACTACAAGGCTTGCTGTGACAACTGGTATACCTCCACCGTATTGTGTCGTTTTACCACTACATGTAGTTCTGCAGTAAATCTTGACAATGTGAGATGAGAATTTCACACAATTGGTAAAAAATTTTTTTTTAAATGAAATGATGGCTTTTAAAAACCATAAATGTAATTTGAGAATCAGAACACAGAGTAGAATATAATAGATTACAATCAGTTTGAAAGCTCGAATGCATCAATGGGCAAACTGCATAAAGTAATAGGCCTATGTAGAACTGAGAAAGAAATGCAACAAAGAATTATGTCTGATGAAGCCGTTTGTAACCACCTTGCAACCTTGGCTGACGTAATTTCATATTTTATCAGCTCCTACTTCTGTTGATAAATTGGGATATGACTATGCTACATTCTTTAACCAAATACCTATAACAGTAAATGTATGTAAAAACACATACCGGTAATGTATGGATGAAAGAATTTTCAGTTGCTGCTAACCTAGATGCAAGGTCCTGATCATATCAACTACTGTACCTCAATCTTGTAGTAACCCAGGCAGGAATAGCTGATTTCACTGGAATGTTTGCAACATGGCGGTAAAGTCCTGTTATTCACATTCCAATTTACAAATTTAAATCTAATTTGCTGAAAAAAGAAGGTTATGCTAAACATAGAAGTACCATAATGTATGAGTTCTGCAATTTTGTTAGAATACTTGTGCTTAAATTAAGACCACAAAACAACCATGCTAAGGAGCCTTTAAAAAGACCAATAAATCCACTCAATTTCCGAATCACAACATGGAAAGTGAGAGGGCCACCCAAGAGTAGCTGGAAGGCTGACTTTCATGATGAATTCAGGTTAGTCTCTTCTCAAGACCTTATTTAAATTTGCCTGGATATCAAAGATGCATCGGTCTAACTGTAGGGCCTATAGCCTTGTGAATGTAAAGGGGATGTAAGTCATATCAGTCTTTCAACCCTCCTGGCAACATCCATCAAAGTTGTCAAGAGGGACCTCATGAAAGGAATCAGCCCTTGAGGGATTTCACACTACAAAATTACTTTGAATGCACAGTCACCTTTATGATATACTATTATCTTGCTTAGAGTTATGAGTTGTTCAAACACTGAATTGAGCTGCGGATAACCATCTTGCAAATGATATTCAACACATGAGATGTCTCATAAACTCTGCGGTCTGTCAGCAAACATGCAGCTCTCAGATAAATGCTTTCAAATTCATGCAAGGGCATGTACACACTGTGAGAATGTGTACCGTTATGTAAGCATCATAGTAGAATGAATGCAAGGTCAAGCAAAGCTCCATTTATTCTATTGCGTTTAATAGGTCAAACAATTCAGACGTACAGCAAACATATTCAACAAGAATCAAGTTAAACTTGATTAAATAACACTTCTGGGTCATAACTGGGGCATGGTGCATGATTTAGAAAATGGCT
Organism: Diadema antillarum; assembly: GCF_040938485.1. Lineage (NCBI taxonomy): Eukaryota > Metazoa > Echinodermata > Echinoidea > Diadematoida > Diadematidae > Diadema > Diadema antillarum. The sequence goes on along the minus strand of NW_027271582.1, from coordinate 488,413 downwards.
TCAATTGTGAAATGAAGCTTTCAAAATTGCTTTCAGATTTATGCAGATGTACATTAAGTCAAAAAGCAAGAAACATTACCCATTTTTTAATACCCTATGGTTCTTTTGCAAATCTGACAGCTTTTGCAGCATGGTACTGGCCAGGAAATGTGGCCTGATCGAGGTTGGTCTGAAAAGTAGCACAACTACACAAAATCACAACTGACATGATCGATGTTCGTCTGTCAGCACGACTGAAATGCTGAACAAGTGATGGGAGATGGAGAGTGTGAGTTGTTCAGACAGAACAAAAACGATCCAACAGGGTCAGTGTCAACAGCAATCAACCCCAACACCCTCCCTCAGGGACTTCTAAAACCACCATGTGATGATAGTTGAACTAAGGCTAGACTCCCCACCCCCCCCCCCCCCCCCATCCCCCTTGTTTGCTGCTGCTGTTTTTTTTCTTTTTGTCAGATAAGACAGAGATCATTTCATGGAGCACCTAGTTCCATGATCACATGACCATGAAAAAACAGATGGTACATGCTAGGAATAAAGGGAAACGAGCTTGAAAAAAAAGAGGGAAAGTCTCCACCTTTGGCAGGAAAATCCTCAATTCCTTGTCATCTTAAAGGTCCTCTTTAACTTTGGGAGCAGTGATTTGAAAAAAATAATTTCACATTTGATGTACATCTGTAGGTTTGTTGCATCACAAAACATCCTACCATACAAAATTTTTGTAATAAAGCCTGAAATATAAGGAGATATCAGTATTTTTCTCAATAAATCTTTAACTGGAGACAGTTTAGTCTGGAAACACTTCTGTTATAACTATTGCTCATATTTTGTGTATTTAAGAAATACTTTAACATCGATTACATGGATTCAAATTTTTACAGTGGTAGTTTCTATCCCTAACTCACATTTTAGAACTATTTTAAAGCACTAATGCTGCTGGGGTTTTGTTTCATCAGCAAATGGTAAATAATGCCTTTAAGTATGTTGGCCATGTAATAAGAGTAGCTAGCTCATAAAATCTTGAGTAAAACTGCTATACAAGCAGACAGAGAGAGAGAATCAAAACAACAACAAATTGGAGACACCGAAGGGTTCATTTCTATATCAATACGCCAACCCTGGCAATACTTGGAAACTCGGGACAAGAAACCGAGAAAACACAAAACACAAACTGCGAAACTTACGCACAAGAGTCAAATGACCAATTACAATTGTAGAATAGCGAGCACTTGAGACACAGGGCACAGCTTTGAGTGATTCTTGATTGATTGCAACATCACTTCACCACGACTACTCTCAAAGAAAGAGGTAAACCAATATCCCCCGTTCAGACACAAACCAGTTTATACCAAAACTTTATAAAGAAACGATGCATAAAGAATGATCGTACAGCCGACAGACCGTTCAGGCACTAATTTTGACCGTTCTAGGAAACGTTGTATAGATGTGCAGTTTCCCACTGTGCATGCTGTTATGGTCCTGAGTGACAGGTTAAAAGGGTCACCTTTCATGCACATGTCCATTAAGCTCTGCCCAGTTATATTGTTCTCTGGTTGCCATATGTTCAGACGCTCAGTGGGCATGGTGGAATGCTGATTCGCTATCAAGTTCTAGTTCAAAACGATGCTCTGACCCTTGTTTCATCATACATCGTTTCGTTAGTCAGCGTTCAGACGCAGAAATCATATAGCTTTACCGTTCTAGTATAAAATTTTTGCGTCTGAACACCCTGTATATCTTTCAACCGAGAAGGTACATGTAACAGGTGGATCACCCTATATTTGATGACATGAACATCCTTAAACTTAGTCCTTTTACCCTGACAGGATCACTGTTCATCTGTCAGCAGGACTGACCTCCCCCCCCCCTTTTTTTTGGGGGGGGGGAGGGGAAGAGGTAAAGCAGCTTAACAGAAATCTACAGCAAGTTACACAGATTTGAAAAACTGAATGTTTTCTCAAAGCATGACTACGTTGGTGTCTCTGAATAATGTGGCACACAGGGGGTTTCCACTATGGCACATACAGAGTCAAGTGCTAAAAATTACAAGTGTGCCCAAATAACGTGCTTCGCTCTTGTCTAGGTTTTTTTGTTTTTTGTTTAATAATAATAATAATAATTAGCATTTTTACCGTGCTTAATACATAGTTTCTAAGCGCCTTACACATATCATAATTCCATCAAAACATAATCTTACATATCATTCAACATAACAACAAACTCTATAACAATTTACATTACTTTATATACTCTGACAACAATATTGCTTTGGGTTTTTTTCATGTTCATTATCAACTGGGACAGTGAGCAAATTACTTCATCAAAAGCCTCGCAAGTTGCAACCACTCACCACTTCAAACATCCCCACAGTTCTATCGTATCCCTCCTTTTTCTTCTTCTCTTCTTCCTCCTTTTCCCCTGCTTCCGATCTGGGCTTTCCGCCTCCTCCATCTTCTGGCGCATACTTGACGGCAGTGTCAGCATCGTCGTAAGCGGGCGGAGGGACATCATTTTGTTGTTCGACGGGAGACACATCAATTACTGCTGGGCCCCCTACAATTCAAAAACAGTAACAAGAGTCTAATTACAAATTTTGATAATAACAGCTACATAAACCTATATCTTTGCAACTGATCGACAAATTGCACGACACCGACGTAAATATTAAAGCACTGAATTGATCAGTATTTTAGTAGTAGCCATGATAAACAAGGCAAGTGCCAAAATGTGTCTTGCCAATTCGCATAGAAATTAATGTTTTTCTAACTCCCAGAAGTTCATTGACCCCGTCTATGACCTTTGACCTTGTGGTGACCTTCAATTTTCCAAGGGACATTTACCAGCCAAGTTTGGTCACAAACGGATATATAGATCAAAAGTAATAAGTCATAATCAAAACACAGCGTAAAAACTTAACTTGGGCCGTAAAAGCTTGTTGACCCCTGTCAGTGACCTTTGACCTTGTGACAAGAATTTGGGGATTAGATTTTTCTCATTCATTTAAAAGTCCTGTTTACCTTTGGGAACAGTGACATAAAAAATGATCAAGATATCACTTTTGATGCATACGTGTAGGTCAGTTGCATCACAAAACATCCTATACCGTATGAAATTTTTGTAATAAAGCCAAAAATATTTAAGGAGATATAACTATTTTCCTCATAAAACCATAACTGTAGATGGTTTAGTCTGGAAATATTTCTATTATAACTATTGTTCACATTTTGTATATTAAACAATACTTAACACTGATTATACTGGTTCAAATCTTTACATCAATTAGTTGTTTTGACTGCAAATGGTAAATTATGCCTATAATCTTCTAATCAAGGTTTGTGCCCAGATTTGTGGGTCTGATATCATTGGACAAGTCTGAGTCACACATTTTGCAAAACTGTAAAACATGGTATATTCATGGCATAAAATTTCACAAACTGGAGGCGACAGCCTTCTTTGTGGCACAAAAGTTTCGCGAATTTGTGTTCAGTGCACATAGTGTAGACAAGAACTTTCGCATGCATTTTAATTTCACAAATCTTGGCACTCGCGAAGTTCGCGAAATTAAAATGCATGCTAACATTCCTCGTTTTACAGTATTTACCATTGTTTGCTTCGCTACTGCGGCCGTTCATCTCGATGGCCCCGTTCTCAGCGGCATGCTGGTCTTCTTGGGTCTCATCCGCCACCACCATTGCGAGTCCTCACTGGTATCCGGGCAGAGATGAGCGGAGACAAGAGACTTGCAGTTTCAATTAGTTTTGATAATCACAACACTTCTTGGACCTGCAGACACAAAGACAGGAATCAAATATGTCACATTGAAATGAAATATCAGTAAATTTCGAGTTCTTAATCTCTCCACTAAATGTACTGAGAAGATCTTCGAAATACACATACAGGACAGAAAAAAATCATATGACATGACATTTAGAGATCTCCATGGATAGATTGGAATTAAATACCTACTGCTAATCCCACAACTAAAATATGTCTGTGGGGACAAGGGCCAACTTGTCAACAATAAAGCAGCCACCCAGAAAAACAAGTAGACCCAGAAAATATCTCCTCTTTTATAGGTTTTGACAAGGACATCTGCAAATTAAATAGTGACTTTACAATGAAGACTGACCAAACAAATCATGCACTGCATACAATATTGATAGTGATTCATGTTTTCTGTCAAGAGACTGACATTCTTGCTAACTTTTACTACTCATAATGCTGCAACAGATGGCAATATTCTTAATATTCCCCAGTGCAGGCAAGCCTGAGTAGTCTGTTGTTCACCAGTTGATATCAAGGTGCCTTGCAATCATTCATTTGTAACAGCTACTATTGTAGGTGCAAGAAGATGAAAAAGAGGTTTCTGAAGCCTCCAATATCAGCCTCAAACAGCCTTTCAGCTCAACATAAACAGACAGAATTAAGAAAAGGAGATCCGACCAGGTCCGATCAGGACAGGTTCTGAAACCACCTTCAAGGGGTGGTTTCAGAGCCTGCTATAGCAGCCTCAAATAATCTCGGGCGCAGTATAAATGCTAGTGGGTTCAAGAAGCTGCTTTTTTGCAGACCCAGAAGTTATCACTGAAGGTCATTGCCAGCTAACGCACACAAACCAGCTGTGGTCATCTACCGCCTCTAGTAAATTCCGCACAACTTACACACTTTAGCGCTCAGTCATGTTTGCGGTCATAATATAAGAAATTAAATGCCCGTTCTGTGTATCAGAGGGGAATTTGGTTACCATGGAAACAGAGGCAGTCAGGCCTGCCTGGGCGAAACCAGCCCATGCAGTATAAACAGACAAGAGGCCACTGTTTCGAGCAGGCTTTCGAACCTCCTCAAGGAAACTCTTGAAACCAGCCCACAGTGTAAACGAGCTATGAAATACACAAATCAGACAAAGATTTATTATTGTTTTAATCACAGACTATACGACATTGTTGTACCACAAGGTCTTGAAAACAGTGAGGAGACAAAAGCCATCTGAAATCTGGATTAGATCTAGAGATTCACAAGCCATGTATAGAGTCATAAATCATGAGGCAAGGAAATAATCTGTATTGAATTAAAAGGCATACTGCTGCTACATGTGGGGAAATATATCTGCAGACATTCCAGAGTTACAAATCAGTTGTCAAAGCAATTTCTAAAATATGGCTTAAACTGAAGACCAGCGAAAACTACTCTAACTCATGTTAAGCAGTAAAATTACAGATCATATCATAATTTGGTTGAAAACTTTAATGACCAGTAGGCGTAGTGTACACTATAAAAGGTGAGGTTCAAGGTGATGCCATATTTTGTTTGAGAACTTATACACAATGAATTCTAATGACTGCTACAATGCAAATTTTGAAGTGAAAGGTCAATACATATCATGAGTTTGTTGAAAACAAAAGTGATAAATAATTACATAATCATGATTATACTTATGGTTGCCCCTGCAAATAATATTTAAATGAATGTTAAAATGCCACACACTTAACCTGTTGAGGATGGACTGATTTTGCTACAACACGCATTTCCCATCGACCCCTGCTTGAGTATGCTCGGGACTTGTTCTCAACGGGATATATGCATTGCAAAAAGTCTGATAAAACCACAATGGTGCACTAAGCACATTGACATTTAATGACAACAAATTGCACATCTTAGAGTGGACTTAGAGTGGACCAACATGTTCTAGAGACATGAATCTGCTTGGTACAATGGTACATATTTGTACAGTATATTCAACTTGCGGGGGGGGGGGGGGGGGGGGGGTCTTCTTAATAAATGAAATCTTTCGCATGCCTAGCAAGTAAGTGCTTTGCCTTTTTAAAGGAAAATCTATGGTTTCCCAATAAGTGTGAGAAAAAAAATATATACCTCCTGGCAAGGAGTAAAAGTTTCAGCACATCTGAATACCTACAGGATTTTAAGCTTCTATCTTATGAAGATGTCAAACTATTACAGTTTAAAAAAAAAAAGACCTGACCCATACACATGCACTACCACATAAAAACTAGAAATAGGTGATTAATACCCCCGCCCCGTGACGACAGTCTTACCCAAGGAATGATCTTTCCTTGATCTTCTGCCATTTAAATGCCGTTATCATGGCAACGCAGCTTCCGACACGTCCGAAAAATATGTCTTGCACATCTTCCCACCAAGACTATTGTGTGTGCCACATTTCATAAGCTTTTGTCAAAAACTGAGGAAGTAGTTCAATCCACAAGATCTTTCCTTGATCTTCCGCCATTAATATGCCATTACCATGGCAACGCAGCTTCCGACATGTCCAAAAAATATGTCTTGCACATCTTCCCACCAAGACCAATGTGTGTGCCACATTTCATGAGCTTCAGTCGAATACAGAGAAAGTAGTTCAATCCGCAAGATCTTTCCTTGATCTTCTGCCATTTATATGCCGTTACCATGGCAACGCAGCTTCTGACACGTCCGAAAAACATGTCTTCCACATCTTCCCACCAAGATCAAGGTGTGTGCCACATTTCATAAGCTTTGGTCAAAAAACTGAGGAAGTAGTATCGTAGTAATCGCAGATCTTTCCTTGATCTTCTGCCATTAATATGCCGTTACCATGGCAACGTACTTTCGGGTACTGTCAAAAAATGCGTCTTGCACATCTACAACCAAAGGCACACATCTGTACCAAGTTTCATGGAAATTGGGCAAAAACTGAGGAAGTAGTTTGCAACACAAAATTTTCCATCATTTTGGCTCATAATATGTGAGCTGTTACCATGGCAACATACTTTTTGTCACTGTCAAGAAATGTGTCATGCTGACCTATATCCTAAGACAAACATTCAATATGAATTCCATGAGAATTGGAAGAACACTGATGAAGCAGTTTTGCCATGAAGCATTTTGCCCTATATTTTACCAATAACATGCCGTTACCATGGCAACGCACTTTTTGCCACTGCGGAAATATGTGTCTTGCACATTAAGATATTCAGATGAACATCTGTACCTAATTTCATAAAAATTGATCAAAAACTGTGGGAGGAGTTCGCGACGCAAGATTTGTACCCATTTTTGCCCATAATATGCCGTTACCATGGCAACGTACTTTTGGGTACTGTCAAAAAATACGTCTTGCACATCTACAACCCAAGGCACACATCTGTGCCAAGTTTTATGGGAATCGGTTGAAAACTGAGGAAGTAGTTCGCGACGCAAGATTTGCAACGGACCGACCGCCCGACCGCCCGACCGCCCGACCGCCCGACCGCCCGACCGACCGCCCGACCGCCCGACCGCCCGACCGCCCGACCGTCCGCTGATTCCTATATACCCCCTTCAAACTTCGTTTGGCGGGGGTATAAAAACCACTTCAAATTCTCATGCTTTTTGTGAAAATATCATCAATAAATGTATCCAATTGTGCACATAATCTCGTAGTACAAAAATGACATTGAACAGTGCAGAGTGTCAAAGGTTCTGTTCAAAAATGTTTCCCATTTGAAAAAAAAATCAAAGCTTCATGGCCCTGCAAGTTGCATGAGGGTGTATCCTATCCATGATATCATAATCATAGATAATCATAGATAGATCTATAGATAGATAGAAAGATAGATAGATAGAAAAGATAGATAGAAAGATAGATAGATAGAAAAAGATAGATAGATAGATGGATAAATAGATAGAAAGATCTAGACAGACAGATAGATAGATACAGTACGTGTAGATGGAAGGATAGATAGGTATATAGATAGATAGATAGAGATAGATGGATGGATAGATAGATGGATAGATAGATAGAGAGAGAGAGATAGATAGATAAATAGATAGATAGAGAGAGAGAGAGAGACAACAACTACCAAAATAAGACATCAATGGATGAATAGTGACAGTACTAATTGTCAATTCCTTCAAAAAGAGTAAAAACATCTCTGACTAAAATATGTATATAGGCATTTTCACTATTTTTTTTAATTTTGAATGAATTTTGTTGTACTAATTTTTTATCTACATTTGTAGTTCCCCATTTGTTACAATCAACTGTCTTCAAACAGTTTAGTAGCATGGTTACATGTATGTTCAAAGAAAATCTGGGGGGCATTTCATGAAAGGTCTGGTCAGATAAAATATCTGACAAGTCAGTTATATCTGACAAGTTCAGAGAAATCAGCCAATCAGACTAGAGAATTTCTCAAAACTTGTCGGATATAATTGACTTGTAAGATATTTTATCCGACAAGTTCCTTCATGAAATGCCCCCCTGGACAGTAACAGTGCAGCTATCCACAGTTTTGTGCAGTTTAGTTTATAATGTAATCATCGCAAGACCACATTTCCTGTGACGCACTACGTTAGAATTTAGTTTTTAAACTAGAATGTTCTAGACACTGTCTACATCATGAATAGAACAATTTCTAGTGCATGCTGGAATTTCAAAGTCTAATGTATAATACAAAGAGTGCGTGCAAACTGCTATCAAACACTGTTCATCAAGCAGCTATATCAGCTTATAAATGTGACCCGCTACAACAAAATGATCCTAAAGTCGGGAGAGGTCGATTATTTGAAAATTGCATGATAAAATCCCCAAATCTTTCTGCTTTAAATTGATATATAACACATTTTATAAAAATAATCAGCTGCGGAGATATCGATGTTTAAAAGAGAGCATGTCGAGACGTCTGGAAAATCACTGAAAGAGAGAAATTGAGTGTTCTTTTGTTATGCGAGAAAAATGGAAATATGTTGAATTTTCTTTATTCTTTCTTTATATCGCTGTACTCATGTGACATCACAAGCTATAGTAGACTTTTCATCCAGCCGTGACTGAGCAGAAACTTCAAAAATTCATAACTTTTAAATGGATTGTCTGATTTTGCTCAAACTCTCACTGATGTGTTCTACTAATATTGCTGCATTCACTCAATTCACATGTCTATGAAGGTAAACTTGTCCTTTAATATTAATATTTTTTTAAGATGATAAACAATCATGTTCCTGAAATCCATGTTATAGCTATGGTGACCCCCCCCCCCCAAAAAAAAAAAAGAAAATAAATGCAAGAAAGATAAACAGACAAATTATGATATGAAAAGTACAGAAGTACATGCTGGCCACATACATACAAATGTCATACGTACATGTAGCTGTTTTAAAGTGTCTATGAAATACAGTTTGCATGATGGTTGTATGCACGGTGATACACAAACTTGTAATAAAGTGCATGTTTCAGTTGAGCACTATGATCTTGCTATGGGCTACCATCTGATACCAATGCTCTAAGAGACCCCGTTTACAGTACGAGGCTCGGCCGCGGCTCGGCCGCGGCCGTGCCCAGCCCCGCTTCAGTGTAAACGCGCAAAAGGCCAAATGCGAGGCCCAAATTGGCCTCGCATTTGGCCTTGCTCTGGAAGCGAAAGATAGCGAAAGATACAGGCGGAGGGTTTGGAAGCCAGACTAAAATTGGCCGCGCAATTGGCAGCGCATTTGGCCCAGTTTGCGTTTACACCAAAAAAAGGCCGGGCTGGGCCGCAGCTCGACCGCGGCCCAGCCCGGCCTTTTTTTGGTGTAAACGCAAACTAAGCCAAATGCGCGGCCAATTGCGCAGCCAATTTTAGTCTGGCTTCCAAACCCTCCGCCTGTATCTTTCGCTATTCAGGATATTAACCCCCTCAACGTCGAAAACTAGTACAGTTTAAGGTGGTTTTGTCCTGCAAAGGATTCTTTCCTTCGGCAAAGGCCTTTGCCCGTACGGCGACTTCGTCGCCACGGAATTCATTTGGCAAAGGGTCTGAAAACCAGACAATATCAAATTGCATTTGTTTACAAGCAGAGCGCCACTACGACAAAATATTGAAAGGTTTGATTCAAAAGCGCGGCCGAGCCCAGCTGTGTAAACGGACAAAATTGCGGGGCTTGGCCGCGCAATTGAGGCCGAGCCCGGCCCCGCACTGTAAACGGGGTCCTAATTTTAGCATCATGAGAGGCATCAATGTTCACACTACACACTGTAGCGTATACAGACACCGCATGTACTTTTATGACAATTAAAGTTCCTGGATGGTTGTACAAAATTTAAAAGTCATATCAAAATCTATATCCCAGACCGCTTTGAACAATCCAATAATCGGCACCACACACAAAAAAGTGAATAAATTAATTCATGATCTGCAAACCCTATGGGCAAGTCCAAGATAAGGTCCCCTCAGAAGGCAAAAATTCATCTTTGCTCAATATTGACATGTTTGGTATCATTTTGAAGCTTATGAGTTGAAGTTTTGATTTCCATGGAGGAAAAAATTATATTATGTAAATTTATGCAAATTTCAAGGGCTTCATTTGCATAATTGTGAAACACAGCGTTACGTATGGGACATTTATAAAAATTCATATTAATTCAAAGGAAAGCAAATGATATTTGATTAATATGTGGACATAAGAAGTTCATCAAATAGTTTAACTTTGTATGAAAATTTAGGGATTATGCAAATGATTATGCAAATTAGCTCGTGTCCTATCATGAGATGTCCCATACGTAACAAATGGAGGTCATTTTTTTAGGTTTTTTCTGAAATTGCTAAGGTTGTATTAATGACCTTTTGGAAAGTTCTAATTTATTGTTTAGAGAAATTAAATACCATAGAAAAAAGAAAAAACAGCAAAAGGAATATTTTTTATGAGGCATTGAAATAATGATACGTATGGGACAAATGCGTTACGTATGGGACATCCTCATACATAATGCATGTGAATGCATGTAGCTAGCTGGGAAGGTCTCTCAGTACACAAATGGTCAATCATCCTGAAGAAAGCATCCCATTATTGCAACTACTTTTTGAGTTATAGACACTTTAAACAATACATGTACTTGACTGAACAATTTTCAGAAAGGGGGAGTGGAAAATGGCAAAATACACAATGAAAAATCAGCATTAAAGGGATGGTATAGTTTTTTTGTAGAAACAGGGATTCAGTTTTCAACATTTAATGAGATGACTGGAAACCAATAATATGAATTACTAAAGAGCATACAATCCTAAGACAAGAGGAATTCAAAGTTTAGTGATGGAGATCCAATTTGAAATGGTTGTGATATAAATATTAAAAAAAAATATAAAGTAAAACTATCTTTTTTTAAATTGCAAGTGATACAAAAATTGTCCTTATTCAGGTTTCAATAATAGCCACGACAAAATTTGTGGGTATACATACTGAGGTGTGACTCGAATCAATGACCTGACTGCTAGACAGACATCATATATCTACTCGATCACTGAGGTTCCACGCAGCAGGTATTGCTTATTTATAAAAATTAATATTTCTTGTGTCAAGTTGTTTTTTATTGAAACGAAATGGCAAACTGCCCATCATCAATGGAAGTAAACACTTTAAACTATTCAATTTTTCAGTATTAACTATCCTGATAGAAATAGGGCATACACGTGTACATACTCCGGTTGGTCATAAAAATATAGAATAATGATTAAATATGATTATGATGGTAAATATTTGGGGAATATTGTTCCCTTGTCAATCTGAATCAGTATTTGAGTAGTTTCAACTGATTCCATTTCAATAATTATGCAAAAAGATTTTATATGGGTATTTTGCAAAATTATTTTGCAAAATACCCATAAACATGTCTCTCCACACACTAAACGAATGGGGGACAAAGGGCATGCATACTCAGGTTGGTCATAAAAGTATAAAAATATGATTGAATATGATTAGGATGGTGAATATTTGGGGAATATTGTTTCCTTGACACTCTGGATCAGTATTTGAGTAGTTTCAACTGATTTTACTTCAATAATTATGCAAAATACCCATAAACATGGTTCTTCACACACTAAATGAATGGGGGACAAACTGTCCCATACGTAACTGTCCCATACGTAACACGTCATGTCTGTCTTTAATTAGAACATGTAATTAGAGCTTTTTACCTAATGACACGAAACTTACCTGTGATAATCTTGAGTGTTGTGACTTTCATCACAGTGAGTTACAAGTTGTAGAATGAAATACTTTCAGAGAGTTTTGAGGTTGAAAAAAATGTTCAAAAAAACAAAATTTTTCTGGTCCCATACGTAACGGCACTTATTTTCTCTTCTAGAATATAATTGTGAAGGTCATTTTTCTCCATTTTTTGCATGATTATACTTCTCCTAGATATCAATCACCATGATAAAGTTTAATATGATCAAAAGCCATTAACACTATTTTTCAGGTCATAAAAGTCTCTGAATGTCCCATACGTAACGCGCGTGTTATCTTGGACTTGCCCCTATTCTAAATGACAAGCACAATATGTACCCCACTACAGCATAAAAATCGTATAAGAATCTATATTCCAGGCAGCACCACAAAAAGCGAAAAAATCAATCATGACCTATAGACCTCATCCCAAATGACATGCACAATGCAACCCATTTCAGCATGTGTGACAAAATGATACTACATGTAAATAATAGAACATGCTGCAGACATGTTTTACTTTAGATGCATTACATCACAGATGAACAAATCAGCTGTCAAAGTGTACCAAATGAAAAAGATTACCCGAAAGAGATGGACACATGCATATCATATTACTTGTACAATATATCTCTTTGTGGTGTACAGCAGCAACAGCTACCAGGCAATAAATCACTCTTCACTCTGGAGGACCTTCTTACTTTGACACACACATGTCATACTGGTGCTCATCCCATGCTTTCTACCTCCCATCATTCCCGAGATAAGAATCTAAATATCCCAAGCAGCTTTGCACACGAGTAATCCAATAATCAGCACCAAACACAGGTAGCACAAAAAAAAAAAAAAATAGATTAATCATGATCAGCAGACCACATCCCAAATGACACACAAAATGCACCCCATTTCAGCATTAAATTACAAGATGATGTCACTAAATAATAGAAAATGCTGTAGACATGTTTTACTATATATAGTTTAATATACAGATGAACAAATCAGTTGTCAAAATTGCATGCGTGGTGCACAAAATAAGAAGGACTACATAGAAGAAAAGGACACATACATTTGTACATACGTGTATGCATATATATTACAATATCACTTTGTGGTGTACAGCAGCTACCCGGTAATAAATCACTCTCTACTCTGGAGGACCTTCTTGCTTCGACACACACATGTCATACTGGTGCTCATCCCATGCTTTCTACCTGCCATTAGTCCTTGGATATATCTCACCATCACACACACACACACGTACTACGGTACAAGTACGAGCTACTCAAACACTCTGACAGACTGAAATGATCGTAGCATGTGAAGCATTTTACAGCAGCAAAACTAGGTACACCATGTAGGAGAGAAGCAGGAAGGAGACAGAGGATTGCTATCAGAACCACAGTCAGTCTTGTTTACACTGTTCAGCCCACACCCATCTGATTTTAAATATCATAATTTTTTTCCTCACCATCATTCTCCAAACATAGCCTCGCTTCGTAAAGTCTCTTTAAACAACAAAGGATATTTAAACAGTTCTAATGCAGCGATGTCAGTACAAATTTGCAGTTTTAATCATTAAGATCAAATTCATTGACATTTCGAGCCCATTAAAGCCACAAAAATATTTTCAAAAAATGGTGATGTTGCCAAAAATAAGATTTTGTTCATTGTCAAATGTTAACAATGCAAAACTTTTATTTTGATTAAAGGTACTGTTTCCCATTGGGAACAGTGATTTCAAAAATTTTCAAGTTATCACATATGATGAATGTGTAGGTCAGTTGTACAGTTATCACAAAACATCCTCCCATAATATTTGTAATAAAGCCTAAAATATAAGGAGATTGTATCACTATTTTCTCAATATAAACGAGGTGTAGACGGTTAAGTCGAGACACAACGTTATTATAACTATTGCTCACATTTTTAACATTTTTTTACTTTCTTTTTAGGCTGTCCCAGGTACACATGTATGTTGTTGTTTGTTTTTTTTTTTCATTTCCACTGCCATCAAATTTGTTAAAACTTCTGGCAGCAGTATTATGTTACACTGTATAAGGCTGCTCTGCTTCACGTGTGAGTGTAGCACTGGCTCACTGATGAAATTTTATGGCAGCATGAATATTAAGATGAAAATAAGATGAAAAGATGAAAAAAACAAAACAAAGACAAAATAAAACTAAATGTCTCTGACGACATTTCACAGCAAAGCATTACGAAAAATGTTGTTGGCTTAAATACAGAATGTTGGCTTGCATAATGTACATCTTCAATCCTACAGTTGTGTATCTTTACCTTCACTGTGCTTTGTTAGTCAACTGGCAGAGGGACACTACAGTGCATTCTTCACTGATTTGCTGGATTCCAAGACTGTCAATTAATAAAGATTTACATATTACCTACAATGTACCCCCCAATCACTACCACGGCACTACATAGTCTTCCTGCTGAACTGAGGCACACTTCTACAGTATGCCCGAGTAAGCTTGCTAACTTTCAAAACCACATCGAGTTAAGATGCATGACCAGTATTGCATCTGATGAAAGGCTTGGCAAGTAATCCTACAGAAAGTGCCTTTGCACATGTAATGGGCTTAACCAAGCTTTTGAAAGCGTTTCCACACTACTGTATTCACCACATCAATAAGATGCAAAATAAGTGCAATTTTCAAAAATTGAGGCACAAGGCCACAACAATCTTCACACTGCCAATTTTAACTATAAGTGCGCAGATTCTGCCTAGACCCTCCATTATAAATACAGTATTGGTACATGATTTTGAATGCACTACATGCACAACTAATGCATACTGGTACCAGTAATTACACCTACAGTGTAGCACAAGTGCACTTTTAGGGAACACCGAGGCCGAAGGCCTAGCTATTAAAAGTAGAATTGCATGAGGGCTAATTATGAATTTAGAGTGTACTAAATACCTACAATTGTATCCTTGCAGAGTTTTGGATGGATGAGCGTGAATTGCATTAATACCAGAAGTTCATCAAGTGTACAACCTTAAACTCGATGAGGAGGATCGAGTCCTCAGTATACTCCGGCAGGTGGCTATGAAAACTGAGTGTCGTAACAAAATCAGTCTGTCCTCATAGGGTTAATTATTGATTTCTATTAAACATACATGCATACCAGTACTGTTGATGCGATACTCACATAGGATTCCTTGTACAAGCATAAAAAAGTGTGGTTCATCTCCAATCTGAACTGTAACAAAATCAATGAATGTCACTCACTTGATTACAACTGAAGCTATCACCAATCGTGAAGTAGGTGTACCGTGGATACTATATGATGAACAACACATTACACATCGTATGCAATGGTACCAGTACCCTCTGAGGGTCTTTTGGCATAAAATCATGTCCTGATCTAAATCTTCACACAATTATGTATTTTAAATAAACTTTAAACTCATAACATTCCAGCATTTATCACTTGCAGACATGTTTTATAACATGGTTGATTCCATAAAACATGCAAAAGGCCTGCTTAGATCTCATTTCAATCACAAACTTTACAATCACATGCCTTAATACAGGAACACACTTTGTACATTCCATACCAGCCTAACTCATATTCATCGTAAATATCAGAATTGCTTGCTATGCAAAATTTCAATACTTTTCTTTTTCACTCATTTTGTGGGTTTGTCTTTTTGATGCATGTCATCATCTCTTTGGCATTCTCATACTAGTGAGGGGTAAACAGAAAGAACTGCATGCAACCCTCACGCATTGTTTGAACAGCTCTCACTCAGCCGATGTGTTGACACAACATTTGCATGACAGTCGTTGCCCAGTCTGATGTGTCTGCATTCTCTTCCATGCAGTCTCAACATTTGTCACTGGACTGTTACCTCCTTCAGTTACACCAAGGAAGTTTTATACATTGTACATGGAGTTCCAACTGGCTGTTATTATTCAAACAGTAGTCAGATTTCTATTGATGTACAAAAGAATTCCACAGGTGCACTTATGGGTCATTTCACGTTAAGTGTACACTTTTTTCTCACGGGGGGGTCAAAAATGAAAGTTGTTGTTCGGGGAAAAAACATACAGATTCTAAAACCTTAGGGTATATTCCATCTATATCTAAAATTAAAGAGCGTCAAGTCCATGTTTACATCTTTAAATAGTTTCCTAAAATATAGTCACAAAAACAGGCGTCTGGAGAGGACATTTTGTTTAACAAGAAACACATCAGCTTTATCAAGCCTGTAACTGCCACAAAAATGGTTCTCTGTGTATCTACATGTTGTATATGTATCTGTATTACTGATCCAATGTCAATGTACTCATTTAAACTTCAGTCTAGCCATATTTTGCCACAAAACTGATGTATCATGTGGCAAACTGAGATATGGAGGGGTAAATTGTATTTAGTGACATAAAAAAATTATAATTTTTCTTCGTATATAACTTCAAATTTGATGCACAGTGTTTTATTTAAGTCTAAATTATTTGTTGTTGTGTATAATGATTAAGTAATTGCAAGAACCAATCAGCTGTGAGCTTATAAACCTTAGTATATTCAGGGGTGTTGGAGAGGACAATTATTTAACAACAACCTCTACAATTATGAACACCAACTATATGAGCTCAGTGAATTTATACGATGCATCAATCAGTTTTAACATTTCTGCATAAATACTCCAGATGTTATTGCAATGCTCAAGAGCCAAATCACATTAAACAGTAAAATACTTCAGAGTGGACACCCAAGTACAGCTCCAATTACTTATAAGAAAATATTGCCTGAAAATTTTGAAGTTAACGCACAATAACACGTTTATTACGCAATGTTTTATTATAAAAGGAATGCTGTTGTTGTTCATTGATACATCATTGTTAATATTGTGGTCTTATTATCTACCCAATGGGAACTCTCAAAGAATGAATAACTGATAAGTTCTGGAGAGGACATTTTGTTTAACACTAAAATTTGGAAGCAAGACTGCTGAAAGACCATGAAACTTGTTTGATCTCTCTATGGTCTTTCAGTGCACTTCTCTGAGGTCTTTCACAATTCCTGATTGATCTGTCAGGGGTCTTTGTGGTCTCCAAAATTTCTTGAAATGGTTCAAAGCAGTCTTTTAGTAGTCATTCACGAAAATGGTCTGCTGGTGATTTGTCAGGGATCTCTCAATTAAATTGCAAAGGTGTTATTATTGTCTCTCCATGATCTTGTGACAGTCTCTCTTTTCTTTTCTTTTTTTTTTTTGTTTTGTTGTTGAGATCATTGAAAGACTGCTGAGAGATCATTGAGAAATCATTGGAAGACCAGTGAAAGTCCATAGAAACCAGTGATAGACATGCATGGAGATTGCGAAAAGATCTTTTTTGAATCCAAGATCCCTTAAAGACTGTTTAAAGACTGTTGTAGGACTAGTGTAAGTTCCGCAAGACAACAAATATCGTCATAAACATAAATGCACTGCAATATTCCGATTCATATTACAGGGATTTGTTATCTTGTTCTTTCACAATTCTTGCAGTAGTCTCAGTCTTTCTATTAGAATTCTCTCCGTGGTCTGCGGCAGTGCTTTAGATATCTTGATTGATCTTTCAAAGATCTCTGGCACTGTAAGATATCTCTCAATAGTCTTATTGGTCTCGATAAACTTTTAGCTGTCTGCAAGATCGGAGCAGGGATCTTGCTGGAAAAGTTGTTTTTGGTCTTTTGATGGTCTTGCAGGGGTTTCAGGAACCACTCCAAAGAGACAGCAAATTTCACTGATCCTGAAGCATTACTGAAACAGCTTGGCAATTTTCAGTCTTTCAGTGGTCTTTCAATGGTTTCCATTCTGTGGAACAGGGGCTAATGGCAGTCTTGACTTTCGATTTTCATGTAAAGTTATTATTAGGCAAGACAAATCTGGCTTTGCTTTTTCTGCTGTTGTTTAAAACTCAGTCAATACATTTCAGAACTAATGCTGGTAGCATAGTTAGCATCCAAGAATATTAACCCATTGAAAACAAACATGAAACACTAGACTGGGTAGCCTGTAATAAGAGGTTATACTGATTAGAGTTCTCTGTCAAATCACAAATGAAAAAGACAAATTCGAAGCTGAGATTTTTAAATTTCACAAATGTAACAGAATGCTTTAAACCATTATGTACATGATATTGTGAATTAGAATGTTTCAAGTGATATGACACTGTAAACAACAAATTTTGAATGACACACATGGCGTGCAATTGATGGACCAAGAAATTCATGCCACGGGGAATCACCATGTACTTGCATAATTATATATACCTGCACATAAAGGCCTTCAAGAGAAAGGAAAGGAAATCAAACCGAAGGTGCAAATCAGGAAAGCATGGGTAGCAGGGGTAGCATGGGTAGCAGGGGTAGCATGGGTAGCAGGGTAGCATGGAGGAGAGCCATCAAGGAAATACATACTGTCTCATCCTACAATAACACTGGCAGAAAATGGTCTTTAAATGATGAATACCCCATCAATTTGTTGCAAAACTCTCTTAAGGGAGCATACTTCTAAGTGGAGTACAGCATATTAAAAAAAAATGAATAGGCCAACTTATTTTGTACACAAAATGAAAATGGGGAGTGAAACAGTGATGTATAGTGTTCCGGATTCGATTACCTGCACAAAAATCATTTATCTCTTGATTAAAGTGACCAAATTGTAAATGCAATCATGTGTTCAAATATGTGTCCTCTCCAGAACAACATGAAGGCATGCAGTATATTGTTTTCCAGGCTAGTAAATAATTGCCATGATCAGTAGATTTTGTCAGTTACACAGTTACAAACAGTATCACATTAATTTTTCTTGACTATCAAAATATGGTGTGAGAGTATTGCCGCCACTGACTTCCGATATTGCTCAATTACATAGATGAACTAATGAAAATCAATTCTAGAATAAAATTCTAGCAGTTGAAATGTTAGTTTATGATTTCTGTTACAGTATGCAACAACAGACCATTATTTTCTTACATAAAAGAAGGAGTTTTTCTGTTAAAATTTTTGTTTCTGTACATTGTTAAAAGATGAACTACCTTTGTTCTGGAGAGGACATGCTGTTTAACGCTGCATTAATGTACATTGTAAGATACTGACCATCTATAAGAATTTAGACAGAAAATCATATTTCATTATGTTGAATTGAAGTACACAATTATTTCTATACCAGAATAATAGATATCAAAATCCTTTATAGTGCTTCAAAATATGAAAAATGTACCTGTTCTGCAGAGGACACACTTTTAACGGAAAATTTATATATCAAAATAACCAAGCAGTAAAATAAATCCAACACATTATGTTCATTGATGTGTCATATGTTTTCACTTACAAACATTCTGAAGATTAAATCAGCAGCATTTTGGCACATCTTTATCGCTTTCATTCACTGCTAGTGACTTATATGTTCAGAGACTCCAACTCTCCCGTTTTCGACGGGAGATCTCCCGCCGAAAACCCATTTTTTGCAAAATCTCCCGTTCTCCCGTTTGAGATTTAATTTCTCCCGCCCTGGCTCTTTGTCTCCCGTTGGAAAGGATTTCTTACATATTTCTATCGTATGTTGAAAAAATAAGCCTTAGATAGCACCAGAGAGCATCTAGAACCCTGGGAATTTCGCGCTTCGCACATATCAACTTTGAGTCTCCCGTTTGCTAGGGGTTTCAGGCGGGAGAATCTCCGGATCAGAAGGTACTTTGGGTTGGAGTCTCTGTATGTTCTGGAGAGGACACAATTTTTTTGTTTAACGGAAAAGATACCTTTTACAAAAACATTCATAAGTTCCACATTTATGGGTCAAATTTCATCAAATAAGCTTCAAAATGCTGAATAATGGTTGTACTTATATAATAAGAGGAATATTCAGCACAACTTTCATTAAATTCATTTAAGATATCAATGAACTTTATCAAAAATGTCGAATGAGAATCCATTTTCCGTTAAAAATACACAAAAAATCCAAAATTTAAGAGAAATAATACTTGAACTGTCCTGAAATTGCAACTAGTAAGTAGTAGGTTGGTGTTGATAAGGTCCATCAAACAATACCGCCAGTACAATAATGGAAATTCTAAAAATGGGCCAAAATAGGGAAAAATCAGTTTTTACAAAATTGTACACTTAATGTGAAATAGCCCTTATGTTTTTGATGATCGATGTTCGATGCCGCCACCTTGCTGAGCACTCTGAAGATTCATTTTGAACGTTATCATATAATGCTGGCCATAACATAACGTTTTGTGAGTAACAATATTGAAGGGATTATCAGATTAAACTGAAATTGAACATGCCTAATTAACACAGACACATTCTGTCCATAATCATTGCCAACTTTCAAAGCAGTCACCCTGTCAAGAGTATGAGAGTTGAAAGTGAAGAGTGTGTATGAGGTCTTTAAGAAAAGAAAAGGGGCCTCAACAGAAACACCTAATCACAATATTCTTCCAAAAAAATGTTCGAGATAAACTGCTTAAAAACGCACTTTCCTGCCTGTTTTATGATCCCAAATTTTAGCATAACGTAGAGGAAGACCTGCTCTTTCAGCAAATATGAAAAACTCAATATTGGCCAGGTTGACCCGTTTCGCCTATTTTCAGTCCTCACACAAAATCAGTGTGTGCGACTTTTTGTTCGTTTTGTGATGCACAGTCACATATAATATCCTTTGAAAGTGGCTGGTGATATATATATGCAATGAGAAATGAGTCAATTGTCTTCGTATCTGCACGGCAGATCCTGTTTGGCACATCCTTCAAATATTTTTGAGCAGCAGCTTCGAACATCTAGCAAAGGAAATAAGACGGTTGTGACTCCATTCTCTAGAACCTCCTTGGTTACACAGAAACAAAACCTGTACAGTGTGGGAAATCAAGAAGGCACTGGAGCACCCAGTGCCTTTACTGAATACTTCCTTGGTAGGAAGGGATAAATATAATCAACACAATATTTTCGTGGCATGAGATTTTTGCGAATTGGAGCGGACGGCCTTTTTCGCGGCATGAAATTTTCGCGAGTTACCTCTTACAATCATTCAATGCGTATAGTGCAGACAAGAATTGTATGCATTTTAGTTCCGCGAATCTTGGCTCTGGCAAAATTTGCAAAATTAAAATGCATACGAACATTCCTCATTTTACAGTACTATGTAGGGTGTGTTTAATACAGACACTTTCAGTACAGTTTGTGGAATCAACTGTCTATTTAAAAGGAAATTTTTAGATGACTTGAAAATACACATGAGCTTGCAATTAATACAACCATAATATTCTGGAGTTATAGAGCAATCAGAAGCAAATTTTCAAGTAGACAGCATACTTTACTGAAAAAAAAGGCAGTGCTGCATTTTTGTTATTATACATATCATGTACCACTGCACGCAATAATTTTGTTGATTTTTGGGGGGAGCAGTGATGCGAAGCAAACGCATTTAAGCAGCTGCACTGAGATGAGCAATGCATTGCGAAATCTGAGTACAGTACTCTACATTGCATCATAGACAAGTACAATGTATTCAATGGCACTCCCATTGAATCCGAATCCGCATAGAGCGTATCGATGAATGGTTTGCCCTCTGGCACAGTGTCATGCTTGGCTCTTAAAGACTAATTTTATTTTTCGACTGTGAGATTCTTTGTGTCTGCAATGTCATGGACGCTTTCTGCGATGACAATGAAAGGGCACCGGTGATTCTCCGATAACGAATACCCCACCAATACACACTGTCATTCCCTGCAAAATATGACTGCATACAATGAAGCACAGGTGGCCTACAGGGTTGTACATGCATGACTCAGCACATCAACTCTGGCGTACTCTGCCCTAGTTTACGTACAGTACACGTGTACGTAGGTGATAATGGAATGAAACCAACAAATTGCCATCGGAATTAATTGAAAGAATTCATTGAATATGGTGGACCTCATACATGTACATGCAGAACAAAAGGTGGTTTCCTTTTATTCGATCAATTGCACTTTTATCTTCACAGTTGCCAAAAGGTCAAGTTCTGTGCGTATTCTTGTTCTTCTTTTATTACAGATATATTGTATATTTGTTGAAAATGATGATAATTGTTGAAAGTATTTATACTATTACTACTGTTATTTTGTACTACGTTAATGAAACTGCAGGAAATTGATGTATTCAAATGAATGGCATACACACAATAAATCAAATCAAATCAAATCAAATCAAATCAAACATTTCAACAGTGATCTTCTTCCTCTTGTTTTGCAAGTAATCAGTTAAATTTATGCAAGATCTACATAATCTGCATACATCAATCACAGTTTCATTTCTTAAAAGATGTTTATGACAGCATTTCTCTCTAGAATGGATCATTCTCATAGAAACAGAGCTCTGATGGTTATGAGGAAGCAGGATTCTTGTCACTTTTTATCGCTGTGACATTGGCCATTACAGCAAGAGTTGGAGTTACAGCAACTTCCTGTGAAATGGAGCCCAGAATGGACAATTGACAAAAGGAGTGTCACAAGTCTGGGAGAGAAGACTACAAGAAATTTTCTCGCGACAATTAAAGGGGTCGTACAGTTTTCGCTGAGACCTAAATTCAGGTTTCTAACATTTTTTGGCGAGATAATGATAAACCTCTTACGAAATATAAAAAAGAGCATGTAATTCTAAAAGGAATTCAATGTTTACTTGATAAAAATTGGTTTTGAAATGGCTGAGATATCCAAGAAAGAGTGATTCCAATAAAGTGTGGGACCTACACTTTATAACAATTGCTTTGTTTTTCTTAGTTATTGGATGTTTCAGTCATTCTAAACCCGATTTTCATCAAATAAACTTTCAATCCCTCTTAAAATGGTATGCTCTGTACCATATCATACAAGTTGTAAGTGTTTTCTTGGCTCTCGCAAAAAGTTTAAAGCCCAATTCTCATCTCCACCACCAATACTGTTTGTCTGTACCATCCCTTTAAAGCTGCCATGTACAAAGTGTGTCTCTGAATTGAAAACACAAGTTTTCTGTGGTTTTTAATTTATCTGTCTTTAAATAGCAATGACAGCTCATTATGCACAAACATGTTTATAAAAAGCAGAGGTGTATCCTATACATAATATGTAGGTTATTTGTATGCTCTTGAGCTGACACCTTCAGTGGCGTAGTATTGAAATCTCTCTGGATTCATAAAAGCTCTACAAACTTCACACAATCTGATCTGGGTCTACAGTATACATGTATATTCACTATAAACTCTCTTTGCACACAGTTAGTGCATCTCCACACACACATACCGACAGCAACTTCAAAAGCACCTACAGTGTATTGTTAAATCCAAAGGGGGGATTAAACCTGTCATTCCTGAGCCAGGTGGATCCAAAGCAGAGAAAACTGGGGAAAGTTTCTCACATGAACAAGCTGAGGGGTTTAGAACCATGCAAAACAGAGAATCATTAGCCCCGGTCAGACTGGCAAAAGATCAACAACAGACCCTGGGGTCATGCGCTCACCTGAGTATCGCAATTGCACCTTCCCATGCATTCTTGCACACTCTTACCTGAGAACATTGGAAACTTACCGGTCTGCATTTATGGCAGCCCTGGATCTGCAATGAACAAACTTGGAACTAAAGTCATCAGTGTACAAACTCATGGTACAGTATTATTAAACTTTGCTTTATCATTTCTGGTTCTAGAGTAGAAGATTTTAAATATTTCTTAATGTGGGGGGGGGGGGGGGGGGTTGGGCCCCCTAGGGGCCCCCAAGAGGGAAATGGTGCCCATTTAAAGGAATTGAGATTCTATTCCCCTAGGGATGCTATCTGCTAAGTTTGGTCAAAATTCATCATGAGGTTTTCAAAAAAAAGAAGATGAACATGTACAATTCAGGCTCGCAATAGCTCACTTAAAGGGGATGGCTAGTAACTGATCAGTGGGAATCGGTGGGAATGCTGGAGGATGATTGTTCCAGTCCTTGTGGGATTCATTTAAGAGTACATTATATATCTACTGTTGTGTGAAAATTATTTGCTTCAGAATGGTCTCATATTCACGTAATGTGCAGTTTAATGTTTCCAGCTTAGCGTGCCTGGTCAGTGACGGGGCATTAATCTGCACATTACTTGAATATGAGACCGTTCTGAAGCAAATAATTTTCACACAACAGTAGATATATAATGTACTCTTAAATGAATCCCAAAAGGATTGGAACAATCATCCCTCAGCATTCCCACTGATTCCCACTGATCGGTTACTAGCCATCCCCTGTAAGCCTTCGGCTCAGGTGAGCTACATGTAAAAAGCTAGGCAGGGGTGGGGAAATATCTGTGGTTGGAGTGGGAAGTTTTGAGAGAAGTTTGCGGTCACACTGGCAAAACTTCGAGATTTTAAAGATCACAATCTTAAACTTCTTGATGTTTTTGCTTATCTGTGATCGTGCATGACTATTGTGATATCAGAGCAACAACAGCAGCAAAATGAAACTGAAGTTTTATTCATAAAAGGCACTATCAAGGCTGGACATAATGTGGATAAAATCAGCTTAACCTGCCACAACCTACACGTACACTAACAATATGACAACATAATTTTGTAAATTCAATATCTAGTATTCCTGTGGGAATGGAAAACTGGCGTCTTACTCTGATTCTAATCATTCATATTCCATTGATATGATCAGTCAATACTGAAAGGTCACAATCTAATTTTGCCTCACAAAGCAACAGCCAGGTGAATCTTGCATCCAGTTTCAAAAGATCTATAAAGAGACACAGGGCTGTCACACTATGAGTGTCCAACATGCAGCAACTTTAAAATGTCAATTCTCTCTACTCGTTTTCTCTCTGGAATGTTCAGCTAGCAATAGTGTATACACAGTATATTTTGCGAGGTTTTTATTTTTGTGAATCTAACCACAAAAAAAAAAAATGCATAATCGTGAAACTCACAAAATTGTTGGGAAGTCCTGATTCACAGAAAAAATCTAGACCTACACCAGTACAATCAAATTTCATTTCCATCCCCCTCCCCCCCCCCCCCCCCCCCCACATGTACACGTACAATTTTGTACATCTCATTTTCATGACTAGTATCATCAAAGTCAAGACGGAATGGCGCCTCAGTTTTCAGTCCTGGCAGAATCTTTGTCAGAAGCAAGAATCAGCAAGAGATGCTTTGCGCCACACTTGAATAAATTGCCTTTAACCAATGATTGATGGTAGTGGAGTGTGCATTCACTACTATCTAAAAAAAAAAAAAAAAAAAAAAACTCCCTCCTAGTATTTAGGCAGCCACCTATTGCTGAGAAGAAAAGTACAGTCTTGCTCTGTGCATGGAATTAATTCTTGTTATTACCTCACCAGATCATCAAAATTCTTGTTATTCTCTCCAAGACTGAAAAAAAGGTACAACTTGTGTAAAGCAAGATAAAAAGAAGTCATTCAAACAGTTGGCAAAGACTCAAGCTCTTCTTTATACCTCTTTTTTTTTCCCCTGGGCTCATCCAGGGGTCTATTATGCCGTGTATGTTGTAGTCAGAGCATGCAGACAAGCAGCCACACTCATAAGGGTATTAACAGCCAGTTTGAGTTAGCTCACGGGCAAAACGGTATAAATGACAGTATTTTTCTTTTCCATTTTTTTCTCAGGTCCGGTTAGGGGCACTTCACTACAATCAGAACGACATAATGCATCAAAGCTTTACATGACAATTTATTGGCTTCATCAATCCTGTTCAAACAAAAAATTAACTGGAAGTATAATTTGCTGGGCACTTCTATACCCCATGTCTTGACTTTCTTGTTTTGTATTGCTTTATTTTGTTTACTTGTCTGTTGGTTGGTTGGTTGTTTGGTTGGTTGGTTGGTTGGTTGGTTGGTTGGATGGTTAACAGTTGATCATTGGTGTTTGGTTTTGTTTTTTGTTGTTTTTTTAAGAGAAGGAGTTGAGGGGAAGATGATCTCATTACAAACTGAAAACTTCTGAACTGAAAAACAGCCAAAATGGGGCTGACTTGAAAAATCGCATAGCACCTCTTGGGGCTCTAAGCACAATTCATGCAGCTACACTTTCCATACTGCACACTGCCAGAGATCCCCAAAAATCTGTGGTGTCACCCATTACAAACACCCATCAACATCTCTTTATGGAAGTCTGCCTGGTGACGTACAATTGTATTACACATGACAGAAGAGAGTCTTTATTACGCAGTCCAGCAAGAAATGACAAAAGGTTTTAGCCACGGGGTACCCTTCGAGGGAAAGTGGAAGGATAATTTATAATGGGCTTTCACTGGGTCTGAATACTCTGCAAGCCGATCAGACCTTCCAAGATTTGCTTACCCGACTGCTTCTTCAATAGGTAAATTGTCAGTCCTCTTAATATCCACAAGGATAGCAGATTCCATTATTTGAGCCCCCTCAAGCTCTGGTTAGATCTGATTTTAAACATTGCATTTGGTACCACCATAGACATGGTTCATGGTACCACAAAGGGACGTTTACAACTTTTATAGCAAATTCTTGTCTGTTTTTGAAAGTGGCATTGCTTGCTACAGTTGTACTGGTATATTAAAGATTGGGTCACTTCCTGTTATTAGCTTGTTTATTTTCATGCCAGCCTTTTTCTGTATTTTTAACCCACCACCGGATACATGTACACTGTATGGGTCTTAATAGCCTTTACAAAATGGTGTATCATTGTAGTCTATGACTATCCAATCAGCGGATTGAACCAATGAGTTACCATACAATGTAGGCTACAATGAACTATCAAATTTGTTAATAACCCATTGAGGACGAGTTACGAGTACACTCGGGCAGGTGTCTATGGGAAATGCGTGTTGTAGCAAAGTCAAGCTGCATGTCCTCAACGGGTTATAAAGGACTGTCAGTCAATACTGTTCAGTCAAACCTCTGCAGGGGATATAATGTTTGAGGGGCAAGTGTGATGAACCATATAAACTGTCAAATCAAACTCAACAAACTACTTAGCACAAAGTTCTTCGGTGCTTAGTGGTATATATGCAAAGCATTTCCCATGAAATGACCCAGTCTATAACAGCCTCCTGTCTACAGCAGCTATGTTTTTTTTGTCTCCCTTGGGTGGCCACTATGGACAGGTTTGACAGGACTACAATGTACAGTTTCCAGTCTGCTCTGTTACTTCTTCTATTTGAAGTAAAATAACCATAATTCTAGGATCATACAGTTTGTAGTTCTGACATTACAATTTGTTTTTCTCCTGAAGTTGTTTATCAATATTAAAAATATCACAGTTATCAAATGATGTCTCTGGTGACGCTTAGGCCCGAATTCACAAAGGTTGTACAAATGAAACCATGGTGTCAACCATGGACAAAACCATGGAGCGCCAAGTGTCGCACCGAATATTTCGTTATAAAATTGGTCATTTCGTCGACAAAATAACCGTTTCGTTAACGAAGTTATCATTTCGTGGACGAAATGTTCATTTAGTTTTAAAAAATGTCATTTCGTTACAAAATAATCATTTCATCGACATCAATGACTGATTTCGTAACAAAATATTCCATGTGGCACTTGGCGCTCCATGGTTTTTGTCCATGGTTTAAACCATGGTTTCATTTGTACCACCTTCGTGAATTCGGGCCTTAGTGGGGGAGGCACAAAAACTTTGCACTCCAATCCTTGAAGTTCAAATTTGAACTGTTTATCGAGCTTGAAAAGTGCCCTGTATTAGCATGTAACTGAACAGTGTATTTTTGCAAGATATCTTTACAAATGCTGGGATTACTATGCAGGGTGCAAATGTCAATAAAAGTCTTTCCACAAGGTACAATTCAATCATGCGAGCACATCAAATATCATAGTTGTGGCTTCCCAGAACAATCACTTTGGATTTCAAAGAAGAAGCAAAATGTACGAACAGAGGTCAACCATTATGCACAGTCTTCCCGCACACAACACATTATGGCTTTTCAAAACAAGCACTCTGGACCAAATACAAGTTTAGTGTATCTAAACTAAGTTTTGGTTCATTTGACATATCATGTGACCACTCAGCTCAAAACCCATAAAAAGTCATGCAAATCAGAATATTTTATAATGGACCTGAAAATGTCATGTGGGCTGACACACTCAAGTTTTTTAAGGCTGTCTTGAAAACCAGAGGGAGGAATATCATTTTCAACAATAACTAGAGAGGGGCCGTCAAAGGCGGCAGACCCACGCCTAAGTACAAAGTCGGGGTAAACATAATGTGCATTCGGTCATCTACCAGAATTCGGCCACTTAATTGCCAGTGTGCTTTATCACCAGCCAGTGAGTTCTACCAAAGATCGTACACTGAAGTGTACGATCTTTGGTTCTACAGTCACATCACACGCAAATCACATCAT
Organism: Diadema antillarum; assembly: GCF_040938485.1. Lineage (NCBI taxonomy): Eukaryota > Metazoa > Echinodermata > Echinoidea > Diadematoida > Diadematidae > Diadema > Diadema antillarum. The sequence continues at coordinate 460,114 of NW_027271582.1, read as the reverse complement.
TACACATACGGTATTAACACTCATTCACGTACAGGAAAGTCCTTAAGTCTCCTCCAAAAATCCATCGAAAATCCCAAATTCCACCGTCAAAAGTGCAGAATCGGAACTTTTCCAAGCGCGCGCGAATTAAGTCCAGTTTTAAGAGTATTGTCTACGCGACGGGTCGCGGAAAAAGCGCTAAAAATCGAGAAATACGCCGTTTTCTTGCGGGATATTTTGATTATAGCAAGCCGAGAGTGTGATGATATCAAAGGTCGTATGAGTGTACGATCTTTGATGGTATCCACAAAAGCAAAAAAGAAAAACAAAATTTACGTACCCACTAGGCAATTACCCCTATGATTAGTGTCTACGGGAATTATTCAATGCAAGGGTTGAATGCAAATGTCTACTGCACCAGTATTCGGCCACCAACGAGCGCCGCAACGTCCCCGGTGCAATTTTGCACCAACAGTGTAGAGCGCGATGCATTTTCAGCGGCCTTGCACACGCATTGACATTGAGCACGCATATCGTGCAGTGTGACTGCGACCGAGCAAAATGCTCCTCCAACGAAAAAAACAATCAATGTTAATTTGAAAAATCATCAAATATCAAAGGTCGTATGAGTGTACGATCTTTGATGGTATCCACAAAAGCAAAAAAGAAAAACAAAATTTACGTACCCCCTAGGCAATTACCCCTATGATTAGTGTCTACGGGAATTATTCAATGCATGGGTTGAATGCAAATGTCTACTGCACCAGTATTCGGCCACCAACGAGCGCCGCAACGTCCCCGGTGCAATTTTGCACCAACAGTGTAGAGCGCGATGCATTTTCAGCGGCCTTGCACACGCATTGATATTGAGCACGCATATCGTGCAGTGTGACTGCGACCGAGCAAAATGCTCCTCCAACGAAAAAAACAATCAATGTTACTTTGAAAAATCATCAAAATACGGGCCAGTTTGTGATGACGGAGAACGAACTTTCATAAATCTAGAAGGACATAGTCCCTCAAATAGGCCTAAACGTAAATTTCGGAATTCTTACGAACATTTGAGCAGCGAAGTCGGATCGTTGGGGAGTTTATGTGTTCGTATGGTAGCGGAAAATCGCAAAGTGAGAAACGGGAAATTTTCGGAATGGTCACTATACCATGGGGTCAAAACTTCAAGGTCACACAGAATTTGCAAGGGTCAACCGATTATCACCAAAATCTAATCGATTCTTTCCTGTCATTATCCAAACATTCCCTGAACATTTCGTGCAAATCCGTTTACCCGTTCTCTTGTTATCTTGTACACAAACAAACAAACAAACAAACAAACAAACAAAAAAACAAACAAACAAACAAACAAACAAACAAACAAACAAACATACGGAACCCTTTACATAACCCCCTGCCGATTTTCATCGGCGTGGGTAATTATCTACATTAACCTGTAATAATTTGGTGGCTTAAAGCAAGAACACAATTTAGATGTTAGCAGTTTTTTTCTGAACCATATTTTTTTAGGCAGGTTGCAGTGAGACATATAAAGATAATTACAAATAGTGTATCTTACAGGAAACCGAAACTCAAAGAGAATGTGGAGTGAGTGAAAGCAGCAACATTAGTAGAACACATCAGTGAAAGTTTTGGGGAAATCAGACAATTGATGCAAAAGTTGTGAATTTTTAAAGTTTTGGTGTTGGAACCACTGGATGAGGAGACTACCAGAGGTTATGACATCATGTGTGGACAACAATATAAACAAAATATAAAGGGAATTCAACAAAACAAAACAAAAAAATCACTTTTCATGAAAATTACACATTCCATCAACTTGATACTGACATATGTTTTAATAAGGGTACAATGTACATGTACATTGTAGTAATTATTCCCCCTGTTTTCTGAAAGCGGTTAGTCAAGTGCTCTTTGTACTATGCCAGAAAAGTGAAAGCATGCTGAATTTTCTTCATATTTTCTTTATAATTGTTGTCCAAACATGATACATCGTAAACTCAAGTAGTCTCCTCATCCAGTGATTCCAACACCAAAACTTTAAAAATCCATAACATTTGCATTGATTGTCCGATTTGCCTCAAACTTTCACTAATGTGTTCTACTAATGTTGCTGCTTTCACTCAATCCACAGACCTCTCTTGGTTCTGGTTTCCCTAATAACCTGTTAATAAAGACTCCATTGTAGTCCCAAGTACTGTAAAACGAGAAATTTTCGCGTGCATTTTAATTTCGCGAATTTTGCGAGCGCCAAAATTCGCGAAATTAAAATGCACGCGAAAGTTTTTGTCTACACTACATGCATTGAACGCCAGTGGCAATTCGCGAAAATTTCATGCCGCGAAAAAGGCTGTCAGCTCCAATTCGCGAAAATTTCATGCCGCGAATATTTCATGTTTTACAGTATACTTGGGCAGGAGTATGGGAAATGACTGTTGTATCAAAATCAGCTTGTCCTCAACAGGTTTAAAACTGATACTTCTACACAGCACACCTGAGTGACTCTCATCTTTAAACCCTCTTTTCTTCCTTTCCTTCAAAACTGCATCTCCTATTACTCTCTATCTGATTTTGATCACTTTTTGATATAGGCTAGGATGGTCCATCAAAAAGTTAAATACATTACATAACTTTGGGAATTCAGTTTGGCTAACCTTTGGAAGGGTTTTGAGCTGGGCAGGTCACAGATTACACATCTAAAGAAGATCTATACACCTTGAAACACACTATCCTGCTAAACTCTATAATGGGTAATACAGAGAAAACAATAATATAATACAACACAATATTTGCAATATTATGCTTTAGAGAAAACTGTCAACTCACTTTATATGGCATTCAGCAAGATAATGAGGTCTGTTTGCTGTTTTCCCTTGCCAGTACATTTGGTTCCTTCTCCTTCACACACTCGTGATCAAATGACAAATTCTTGCAAATACCTCTTGCAGACGTTTTGTACAAATTTGTGCACCCATAACAGAGGTCGTGAAAGGTTGCGTGCCACACTTCTAAGGCAGCCTGAATAAACACAACAGTGTGCTAGTTTCTCAAGGTAAAGTGATCGTCATACAGAGGGAGAGGAAGCTTTTGAATACTTGCAATGACATCACAAAGAAAACCAACAGAATATTCAAAGCATATTTGTCATCATCTCACTACACGTGTCATACAGTGGGGCTGACAGACTAAAAGACTTTCTGGGCCGGTGGGGCATAATCACTTCCTGGCATTTCGCAATTCCCTGATGCAATGGTTCACCCACTTTTGATGCATGAATGGATAATTCTAATAGCACACCACCACACTGAACCTGAGCCCTGAATGTTTACACACACTTATTTTACTACTGGTACACAGGTATTTCATAATGCATAAACTTGAAAATAGGTCACAACTATTTACTGCTTGTATGACTGAAATGACCAAAAATGGGTCTCTCTATCAGCATGACCTCATATTGTTACAATAAAGAAGTAACCAATGACATTCTCAGTGTAAAGCAAAATTCTACCACCATTTCATATTGCTGTCCTCTATTTAACTCTTTATGTGCCATGGTGGAAACCCCCTATGTGCCATATTATTCTGACATATCCAACATTGTCATGCTTTGGGAAAACATTCTGTCTTTCAAGTCCATGTAACCTTTACATGTATAGATTTCTGTTTAGCTGTACACGTAGTGAGCAAAGTTGTAAAGAAAATGCCAAGCTCTGTTTTGATGTAAATTGTATGACAAATCTGTTATTACTTTTCTTTCAAATGACATGGAACTACATTTTTGTAAAAACGCATGATTTCTGCACACAAAATAGTGACAAAAACTTAGAATTTACACACAAATTATTCAAGTAGGGAACACTGCTTGCTAGTCAATCACCACATGAAATGCAAGGTACATGTGAGAGGAAGGAAATCGCAAGAAATGCTTTCATTGTACTTTGGCATAACCACGGTGATATATCAATCAGTTTGGGCTGGTTTGTGCCTTTGAGCAGAATATGCGAAGTTGGCACACCATCGACTGAGTCAGGCCTGTGAACATGGCACATAAAGAGTTAAAAAGGGGACAAAATAAACTCCTCAAACAAGTCCTGCAATCCTAGTATGATGTATCATTTCTCTTAAAACTACATCATTTAATTCAAATGTAACATCATAAGGAGAGCATGATTCCTTTTCGTTACTACAGCAACTTACTTGTTTACATTACCGGTATGCATTCTGGGAATACACAGTATGACTGAGTATGAGGAAAGGTCAAATGTGAAATGTTGAGCAAAAACATGTTTGTTACACAGTAAAAATCCTCATTTGGTTTTTCTTTTCAGGAAAGGCATACAATTTGTAATATGCTTTAAAAGAATGCATCAGAGATTATCACTAGATTCCACGCTTCATCCATGAATTAAAAACTGCAGTAGTTATCTGCAGATTAGAATTAAACATACAACGTGTAAAGGTTGGCCAAATAATCATAAAATGTTTAGGAAATGAGTGTCATAAAGTGCTCACATTTCAACATTGCTTCTTGTAGTGGCATTTTTCATTGACGCAATACATTATCGATATCAAGCAGAATTGTCACGACTTTTCACTTTTGATCTGTCCCCATGCTCAGCCATTTTGCACATTCTAGGAACACCCAATCATAGCAAGTGAGATGTCATTTTAAAGATAATCTATCAGGCTTTCTTATTCATATGATGTCATATTTAATGAAGATTATGTCAGAATATTCAAAGAGAAACATGATATATCACACCTTAATTGCAGAACTTATTTTGAGGGGAACCTGTAATGTGGCAATATAAGTATTACTACAAACACTTGTCTTCCTATCCTTCTTTTAGGGGTGTATCAGTTTATACTTCACTTCTATTCTGTGTTTTATTTTGTTACGGAGATCTCTATGCCTTGGAAGTAGCCATCTAGGGGTACATTCTATATTGTCCAATACCGAAGGCAAGTGGGACAGCTGTAGCAGTTCCTCGGTGAAGCTGTTGGGCCCGTGGATCCTGGATGTATCAAAGCCTACCAGTAATAGTATTTTATAACAAAGGGCTGTCCTCAAGCTTTGGGCAGATTGGGGTGGATTTTAGGCAATGATTCAAGTCATGCTATTTCCTTTTTTTCCTCTGTGATTAAAAACCAAAAATAATCACTACAAAATGTCAGTGCTGCAGCTCTCTTCATTACCTCAGTGTACAGCAAGCGGCTGCATTTCAGCTCTTGCCTGTACAATGCACGTCCCATTTGATGTTGTACATTGCATTACTTGTCCTTTTTTCCAGCTCATGCACGGATAGCCTTCCCTTACCTACAGGGTAATGGCAGATTGTATGTGTTTAAATACAGTGTAAATCACCTCCAGAAAATAGATCACTGCATTGTAGAGCTACTCGGGACTGAGGGCTATTCATTGTGTGTGCTGCCATACTGTGGCTAGAACCACTGTGGAAGCTGGCCACTGTTTCATGACTAGGAATGTTCCAAATTGAATCTTTTGCTACCCTGTTCAGGTTTCAAAGTCCATTGATCCCCTAGATACTTTTATTTGACATGTGGTACATGTATATCTGCATGGTAAGCTATACCGCATAATATCATGTTTTTTACACGGTTTATTTCAATGTGAAGTATTTCTGTTTGTGAATAATAAAGTTTTCATCCAAATACTTCTCGTTACATAGTTTGCACATACATTTTTGTATGCTTGCTCAGTTGAGCAACTGAATTGCGAATTAACTTGTAAAACAAATATCCACATGCCCATAATTGAGAAAGAGAAAGAGAGAGAGAGAGAGAGAGAGAAAAAAAGAAGACCTTTAATATGGTACACTGTTTACCTGTCCTTCATTGTGTACATTGTCTAGGGCATGAAATTAAGGAGGTTCAAGAGAATGGAGTCACAACTGTCGTATTTCCTTTGAAGTCACGTTCGATGCCGCTACTCGAAAGTATTTAAAGCATGTGGCAAACTGGACCTGCCCCGCAGATAGGAAGACAATTGACTCATGTCTCATTGCGTAATCATCAGCCACTTTCTATTAAAGGAAGATACAACATCTTTGTGATGGTAATTACTTTTCGCCATCCCTACTTATGAAAGATAGGTGATACAATCTAGCAAAGACATGGGAATGCATGAATAGAAATTGAGAAATAGAGAAAGAGATTATTCCATATTAGTTTTATATGTCGGAATTAAGTGGAAAAGTGATTAAACCAGATTTCCAGGAGGGTACAGTTTTATAAACACTTTCACATGATACAGCTCTGATTTACACTTTTGCACATTACAGTATTTCTGGAAGGGATTGACCTTTGTTTAATGTGCTTTATCATTAAGTGAGATTTAGTTTTATTAAATAGATAAACAAGCAAAATATAGCCAACATTAAGTTAACATTCAAAAATGAATCTTCAGATTGCTCAGCAAGACGGCAGCATCAAACCCCATCGTCGAAGGAGCAGATGCACCTGTGGAATTCTTTTGTACACAATAGAAAAGTGACAACTGTTTGAATAATTACAGCCAATTGGAACTCTATCTATTAAACCTCCTTGATGAAATCAAGTGCATTTGTAGCACCCTGCATTCTCCTTCTTGTCATATTTTATGGTACATATCACAGAATGCTTTGATGTGTCAATTCATGAAATGGTGCATTATTGGAAGAAACACTTGCCCATCTTTTCTGGTTCTTTCTTGTTTGTTTGTTTGTTTGTTTGTTTGTTTGTTTGTTTGTTTGTTCATTTTCATATTCATAAGAGTAACAATACCTTACAAACTGTAGTTACATTTTCAGAGCATGCATGCTCAATACTATAATGTTAATAATATGCTGATAACTTTGACAGTCATTAATTTAAATGTGTCATAATTTGCCCAATATGTAAAAAAAAAATTTAAAAAATTAACATTTTACATATGAATGAAATCAACTGGAAATTGCAAATTTGCAAATTTGAATTCTTCATACACTTGTATTTGTCTTTTTCCTTTTTTTTTTTTTTTTTTTTGTTGCTGTTGCATAGTCCTTGATTGCACATGTATGTCTATAATCAAACACAGAATTACAGGTCTGTGAAATGAATTTGATCCTTCATTTTTATCAGTTTGAAATGGGAGTAATGAGAGTGTTCCTGAAAGATTTATGGTCACTGTTTCATTTATCCTACAAGTTATGAACCTATTAATCAAAATGGATTTAGAAATAAAAGGGAATACGACTTTATTTCAATCCAACTGAACTTAACAGTAGATTGAAAAAAAAAGAACTTTACAACTCCTTCAAGACCATTAAAAAACTAACTAAATAAATGAATAACCAGAATGATTTGAAACAAATCAAAAGGTTCTATTTTTAGCCTTTCTGGATTTATCACCTTTTAATCTAACAAAAGTTACACTGTACATGTAATTCTTAAACATGATCATCTGGTCACTAACCTCAGATGGGGGTAGGTTTAAAAGTTGACCAAATAGATTTAGATTTTAAATCCTTATAATCTAAAGACATACATAGTACAAAAATGTTACAGTCTCATATCCATCAAACACACTTTGTCATCTAGTGGACCATCAAATTATTGTTCATTAAGTCTAGAGTTTTTGTCTGCAGATCATACAGGTATAAAGCTATTTAACTGTAGGCAAAACAACAAATATAACATGATGTACATGTATTTTTAGTACATGACAGACATGAAAGATACAGATTGTACAGGGGTTCTGTTGTTGTTGTTGTGTGTGCATGCTTGTGCATGTACCGGTACTGTATGTTTTTTGTTCTGTAGCAGACATCCATATTACGAATTATACTGTAAAAGTGGAAATTTTCACGTTGTTGAAATTTTAGAACATTTTGCGCACCCAGAAACTATTATAAAAATATTAGCACACAAATACTTTTGTTTGCCATATTACGTTCAAGAAGTTGATGTCCAGTTTCCACAGAATTAAAAACAAGCGAAACTCTTCTCACCCAGCTGAGCTCAAATTATAAGTCACGCAGAAATATACCCAATACTTGATCACAGCACTTTACAGAATAAGATCTAGCCATCAAAAGGCCTAAAGGATCAGACATTGTGTTAATCACACCCATGGCAACCAGACCTTCTCATTACACCAAACCCTTTCACTGGTGGAAAGAGTAAATATTAGCATGGCTCATGCCACATTGTCTGCCTCTTATCACACTCTCGCCCAAGTGGTCAGCATGCAAATTATCTCACATGCGCAGCATGAAAACTGGCCATCATCATTATACATAGATGGAAGGAATGGCTGAAGAAGGTTGAAAAGGACAAGAACAATACAAAGAAAGAGGAAGAAGTAGAGGGAGGAAGATGCGAGGAAGAGAAGATATCCATCGAATAGAGTAGCTACTCCACTACAAATTTGGTGGATGATGTACAGGCAACTCCAGAAGGGGTCTGATCTTTGGGTGTTGTGCATTACAGTTGCTATGAATGGACTGTGCCTCGTCAAAAGAAAACCACAATGCACTTCTGACAATCAATGATGAATGACAAAAGAATACTGCGGAGGGGTCATTATTGAGGCAAGACCTTTTATGGACAGTCACTCTGTGCTACAACTGCACACTTGTACCGTTATAAATATTTGTACAGAACCTTTTGATTTATAAATTTAGAAGCACAATGTGCTCTGGTTTGGGTCATAAATTGCATTTAATCATTCATGTTTCATACTCATCCAAATGAATATCACTTGTGTCAATTCACACACACACACACACACACACACACACTCACAAATGTCCAAGAAACTGTCTTTGAAGTTGTATGAATGGAGAACAGGCTACATACTATTTATTAAAACTAATTATAGTGCTTCTTTTCAATGTCCAAGACAGCAAAGATAACCCTATTGGTGAAGTGAAATTCCTTTGTTTGGCGAGACAACCAAAAAGTTGTCCCTCTTCCAAACACACTTGGCACATATGTGTTGAACGCCACACAAGTTGTCATTTAGCACAATTTATAGATCCACAAGAAAGGTTTGGAATAGTATCCTATTTGCTACATCACACATACAAAATATTTACAAATGTAATAAAATTATGGAATAAAAAAGTTTCATGCATTCACCAAATACTTACATGTACTCTAGTATAGTACCGTAGTAACCTTGTCTGAAACCATCTATAGCTATACGTTTGGTAGGTGAACTCGGTGAACTCCTTCATTGATTTAGTGCATACAAGTCAAACATCAATGAATAAAAGTGAGTTCTTGGTTGAAGATTTCACAAAACAACAATTACCCCTTGATGTCATTGTGGTATCATAAAACAACAAATATTTGATCCCAAGGATGCAAATTTTGTGTATATTTTCAAAATTTCAAATATGCACATAAATGCACACTGAGTATGTATGTAGTTAAAAACTTGTTTATGTACGTGTACATAATCACTCAGCATGATTCAATAGAGTTAATACTTAAAGACTATGTAGGTACATAGCTCTTTAAAAAAGATAATTTCAAACAATCTCAAAAGTAAAAACTGCAATTTTGTTGCTCATGATTATAATCATACTGTAATTTAGTACTAGGGCGTGTAAAAAAAATTAGTGTATACTGTATATATATATTTTTTTTTTTTGCTTTCCATAAAGATTGCATCAATTGCTGAGATGTTACATTTCAACACTTATCATGCTTGAATATTTTTTCTCAATTCTACAAGGTATCTACCATTAGAACCTCAACGATTGTATCTTTTACCTCAAGACTACACGTAAATTACATATGTCATGTTATGTTATCAAAACCTAATCTAACACTAACAGCGCGTTTACCTGTACATTCGTCGTCTGCACAACATTGCACATAGAATATGCATCAATTTGTAGATCTATCTATTCTACTTTGTGTTACTTAATATACCTTGGAAATATACCTTGGAAGTAGGCATTTAAAGTTAATAACTTATTTGCCTCTCGTTGACGTTATCATCAGGACGAAGAATCCACATTAGGACACAAGTCTAGTGGCGCTGTACAGCAGTTGATGAACTTCTGTGCCACTGTGGAATTTTTTTAATTTCGTTACCACTGACATGTAAACCGTAGCATCCAGAGAAAATGACTGAACTTGTGTAGATCAAAATACTTCATCGACGAATATAAACACAGGTTTAGACAAAAATACTTGAGTCGAGCACACGACATACTGTACGTTACCCGCTACGTGCATAGCAACGGGAAAACCGCATCATCGCCCGCTGCGCTGGCTGCTACATCCGAAGACGGAGCGACGTATGAACGCCGCCGGGCCGTGCCGCCTCGCCGGTACGTAGAAGAAGGGAAAGGAAATCTCGCGCTTTATCGGCACGGCTCTTCTTCGTGGCTAAACATGCCCCGGGCCCCGCGTGATGATTAACATAAGCATTCTATTTTATTTCAAACTGATACTTACAAAATATCCTGGTCCAGCACTGGGGAATCAGCACTGTCCACTGCAAAGACGTTCGGGATGGGAATTTATTGTCCACCTTTTCGTATGAGTTTTTCGATCACTTTCACGTTCCGGTTTTTCACTGCTTCCACGCGCAAGAAAACCTCACTCACCATGAAGAAATAATGCACACAGCTAACAGCATGATATGCATAACATGCACAGCCAGCTGATCTACTGATCATCCATCCAATCAAAGCTCGCATAGGTCCGACAACACACCGCCGACACACAAAAAACACATCGTACCATCAAGTGAAAAGACCGGTATCGATCACTATGCAAGTCAACATTGCGTAACATGCACGCCATATAATGATTCATCAAACCCATTAATTTTGTCTATCTGAAGGAAGTGGTGCGGAGACATGATACAGTATATTCTGCTTTGTGTTTTAAAGATTAAACGAAAGAAGTGTTTCGTACTGCGAAAAACACAACGAGAAATTGCATCACTTGACTACTGTACTAATGCTTATCTGATGACGTCAGAGCAGGGAGGTGGGAAGAGATTAACTTGGTTTGTAATCCCTATTAATAAACAAGGGCCGGATTTTTTTCTTTTCTTTTCAGAAATTCCCTCCTAAATGTTGGTATCGTCGTTGATAGATACCTTTCCTTTTGTATACAAAAGGTAGAATCATTTTCTCTTATTTCAATATCTTGTAAAATTTGTCAAAACTTTGTGACGTCCCTACGCTACAGAAATTGTGAGATGTAAGATTTCGTACAACTTGAAAGTTGACAGAAATTCTCGAAGAGAGTACCGGATTATGCCAGGAAAACCAAAATGAATGCACTAATCCTATTATTTGTAGAGATACAAGTGGTACTTTTTATTATGAAGAAGTGCCCGGAGGGGAGACTAGTGACCTCGTCCCGAAGCTGGAGTGGTAATTTTTTGTGATTCATTAAGTGCTTTACAGGCTATTAATTCAAATAAACCGGAATGTTTTGTAAGTGAAATTGTTATAAGATGTACGGAATTGAAATATAGAGGAATAAATGTAAATTTTGAATGGATACCCAGTCATTGTGGAATTAATGGAAATGAGGTTGCGGACAGAGAGGCAAAAGCTGCTTTACGTCGAAATGTTATTGATATTGAAAATGGTCTGAATATGGCAGAATGTAAACATTTGCTTAGAGAGTATTTTATGGGAAAATGGCAGAAACGATGGGAAGAAGCAGAATCTCCACTGAAGTTGATACAAAAAAACAGTTAAGAAAACTTTTCAATGTTCGGTAGGCAACTGGAAAGAACAATCCATTATGCATAAATTGAGAATGGGAAATATTTCTTTAAATTATGATTTGTTTAGATTGAATATGCATGAAAATGGAATTTGTCCGAACTGTCCACAAATGTTTGAAACAATCACCCATTTTTTATGTGAATGTCCAAAGTATATAATAGAAAGAAGTATGTTATTAGCAGAAATAGATACTAGTATCACTGATGTGCGCCATATTTTGCAGTTTGTAGGAAGTACTAACTTAAAACATATGCGTGCTTTCGTTCAGTATGTCCAGAGGACAAGAAGATTCACTCTAACACAAAATTTTGTTAGATATTAAGTACTAGTATATGATGTTTGATTTAATCATTCTGCACATTGCACACAGCCCAGATGTTTGCTTTATATCTTAGCGTTGTTTTGTTTTTTAATTAATGTAAATTTGTGATAAAATTCGCGTTGAATACTCCCGATTAATCACGAGCATCGGTCGAGCCCCTCTCGTGTATTGGAGTGGCCTATAGGCAGGCGGACAGCCAATCACGGCCCCTCCTTGCTGAGAAGTCTGCTCAAGGTACCGAGCCGGGCTGGCCAGAAAATACGATCGTCGATTGGGCAGCTCGAACCGAGGCCAGTGAGGGAGATTTCATTTTGATATATTTGTGTATTATTTTGAATTAATTATTTTAAAAAAATGAAAATAATTTAGGGTAAAATTTGAAAACTTTAAAGTGATTTTATGAATATTGATTTGGTGTAAATATTCCTTGAGGAATGATAAACGCCAAATAAATCCAAATAACAACAACAACAACAAGCCCCCCACCCCCCCCCCTCTCCACCTCCCGCCAAATGAACTTGAGAAGAAAAAAACTTCTGTGGCCAATGTATAATCCAGTAAATACCATTTTAGAGTATAGCGAATGTCGAAAACATGTAGCCCCTATTGTGAAATATGACTTGATGGATGAAAGAAATAAAAACATTTAAAGAGATAGTACAGTATTGGTGGAGATGAAAATTGGGCTTTTAAATTTTTGCAAGATACCAAGAAAACATTATGATATACTTAGTAGTGCAGAGCATACCATTTTAAGAGGAATTTAAAGTTTATTTGATGAAAATCGGGTTTGGAATGACTGAAACATCCAAAAACAAAGTAAAACAAAGCGATCGTGATAAAGTGTGGGTCCCACACTTTATTAGAATTACTCTATTTTGGATATCTCAGCCATTACAAAACCAATTTTCATCAAATAAACATTGAATTCCTCATAGAATTACATGCTCTTTCATATTTTATAAGAGGTTTCTCATTATCTCACAAAAAAAATGTTAGAAACCTGAAATTAGGTCTCAACCAAAACTGTACGATCCCTTTAAGGAAAAGCGTCAATGACGCCGTATGTACATGTCTAAAATCAGATCATTTTCGATGCTTTTGGAGTGCAGAGCAAGTCAGATGAAGAGCAAGCTCCCCCCCCCCCCCCCTCCCCGTAAATCCACGATGGTCTGTCCAATGATTCATGTTTCCAGCAGAAACAATGAGGGGCATGAGTGTGAGGAGAGACTCCTGTCTGGAGGTATAGTGCTTGGGTTATAGTTCGTTATTCCGAAGGTTCGTTATTCCGAAGGTTCTTTAATAGTCCAAAGTTTCTTTATTCCGAAGGTTCGTTATTCCGTAAATGTGATAAGGTTTGTTATTCCGAAGGTTTATTAATCCGAAAATGAAACAAAGCTCGTCATTCCGAAGGTTCGTCACGGACCCTATTTCATTGTCGGATCAACGAACCTTCGGAATAACGAACCCTATTTCATTTTCGGATAAACAAGCCTTCGGAATAGCGAACCCTATTTCATTTTCGGATTAACGAACCTTCGGAATAACGAACCTTCGGAATAACGCCACAAATGTTCGGATTAACGAACCCTTTTTCATTTTCGGATTAAAGAACCTCTATAGGGAATTTGTGTGTTTCACATTACAAACCTTCGGAATAACGAACAGCTCTCAGCTGTATAGTACTCGTGATGGGATGCTTAGTCACGAGTTCCAGTCGTCAGCCCCTCCCCCCCCCCTCCCCATGTTCGATGGGAAGGGGAAACTCCCACAACTTATTTCTTGTGGATTTGAAAATGTAGTGACATCAAAAGTTTCACGACAGAGATCATGAAGTTAGAAGCTATGAAATTCCTAAATGCGTCTATCGATTTTCTTGTCATGTTTGTAAATATCTGTAAAGATTTTGTTTTTGTTTTTTAACTTGTTCAGTGCTTGTCATTTAGTCAAGTGTATCATTTTACATTGTAAACATACAGTATGTTTGTATATATTCGATGTGTGCATATAGGCCCTATTTATAATGCTTACTATTCGATGTCAATCACGGCCTTGCTGAAAAAACAGCTGTCCAACTGAGTATTATTTATTCCATAGTATATAGAGTAGCCTATTCATGCCATAAGCCCTATACGATTAGCTCTTCCTTTGTTGCCTGCGACAAACTTTTTTGAGTTAAAAAGACAGATCAAAGCAACATGCTAATCAAAGCTCTCTTTTGTATACGTGCTGCATGATCCAGTTAAGGACTCGGCAGGTGTACCTATAGTGCGATAGGCAAAATCCAATATCGTTATTCAAGATGACCTTGAGAGCTATAAAATGAGAAGCATTTACATCAGATCCTCTCAGCTGTAGCTTGATAACCCCCTTTCAATCCTCTATTCGTCTTGACATGCAGCTGAAAAGCAATCATGATATAAACAGCACTGAACAGATAGTCATGTGTCCTTCACCTATATATAGCAAAGTCAAGCCAGCCACTTATTTGGCATAAAAAGGCAATATACAGAACATTGTTACATATCGTTAATTGTTTTGATTTTTTTTTTACTTTTATTCCTGATTATACAAGATGACCTGGCATTCTCAGTTTTGCAATTTTGTTATTGGAATCAAGTTTAAGTTTCGAATTTATTATAGAAACATGCTGAAACACATCATTTATAATGAATAGGGAAGAATTATCATTGCAATTATAGCCGATTACATCTTTATTGTGATGTGTAATTCTGTGTAATTATATGTTCAATAATAACATTTTGATAATTAATATTTGAATGGGTAGTTGACGTAAGTTTTGTTATTCATCCAGGTGTCATTCAACAAGAATTAAATCACTGCAACTAGACTTATTGTTTCATTTCAAGAACGGCTTTACGTTCTGGACGCTTCATCAGCTCGTCTATAGAAGCAACAATTAATTTTTGCCTAAAATTATCCTATATGAATGGTCCTATTTCTACATTTTGATCAATTCAATTCAATCAATCAATCATAGTTTATTTCCAATCATCGAAAATCAAAAAACATAGTACAAAGTATACATGTGATGAAATATTGTTCATACGTTTGCATAAGATTCATGTAATATATATACGAGACATATTATAGAACAACATATAACATGTACAATATTTAGGAAAACACTGTATAAATACTTCGTGGGCGAGCGGAAAATAAATTCGATTATGGAAAATAGTGATCCACTAAAAAGCATAGCTTGTCGGACGTGGATCGCTAGACAAATAATGAGTAAATTATATTCTATTCTATAACAATATACATGTAATTATTTTGAGATACACCGGTTGGGAAAAAATATAGAATACCAATGCTAGTGCCCGGACACTGCTCACTGAACCACGTGTACCGGGAAAATATGACAAGGCCAACACGTTCGTACACACATTCAATTACCCACACGTATACACTGTAAGACGCGAGACAGTACCGAGAGGAGAGAAGACGGTAACAATACAAGTCTACGAAGAACAAGAGACAGGAAAGGAAGAGGAGAGAAGAAAGAAGAGAAGTCTGCACACAGAACACGCCAAGTGCTGCGACATCAGGACAAGTGAAGGCTCAAGCATAAATCAAAACAATTTAAATTATCTAAGATTATAAGTAGAAAGTAAATATTTTCTGAGTTTGTATTTAAATGTAACAAATTTGGGGGAATCTTTTAAACTATTATCTAAATTATTCCAAAGTCTGGGTCCGGTATAAAGAAATGTATTTTGGGCATGTGCGGTTCTCATTAATGGAAGATGAAATTCGTCGGATCGTCGCGTGGGATAGTTATGAACATGACTATTTCGATGAAATGAATCATGGAATATTTTAGGTAAAAAGTTACTGTTGTAATTAAACATAAACTGGCCAAGTTGAAACACATACAAATCATTTACTTTTAATATTTTATGGTCAGAAAACAAAGCATCTGTATGTTCTCGGGTATGTAAATGAAAAACAATTCTAAGCGCTTTCTTTTGCAGTAAAAGAAGTTTATCAAGTAACATCTGACATGTATTACCCCAAGCAAGAATCCCGTAGTTTAAATAAGGTAGTATCAAACTAGAATAAAGAGTTAATAATGCAGATGAAGGAAGATAATATTTTAATCTATTCATTACACCAATGTTACGTGATATAATTTTACATATGTTATCAATATGATTCCTCCATGAAAGCTTGTTATCGACACAAACACCAAGAAATTTAAAGGAAGAAACTTCTTCTAAAGGAGTAATATCAAATGTTATATTGCCTGGGAGGCTATTTAAAGAATTACTAAAAAGCATAACTTTTGTTTTTTTAATATTTAATGACAATTTATTTGCGTATATCCATTGTATAACCTTTTTCAGTTCTTCATTGACTGTTCTTATTAAAATGTTTGGGTCAGGGTGAGAAAAAAAAAAGGTTAGAGTCATCCGCGAATAATATGAATGATAGTTTCTCCGAGGATCTATGAAAATCATTAATATAAATAATGAATAACAATGGGCCTAATAAACTCCCTTGTGGAACACCAGATGCAATTGTTTTACTTTGAGAGTCAAAGCCGTTGACATGTACAAATTGGGATCTTTCTGATAGGTAACTCGTGAACCACTCCAAGGCCTTTCCACGTATTCCATAATGAGACAGTTTGGCGAGAAGTATTCCGTGGTTAATCGTGTCAAAGGCCTTGGAGAAGTCCAAGAAGATACCTATTGTGTGTGAAAGTGTGTCGAGTGCGTGTGTGACTTTGTCGATGAGGGCAAGTAGTGCGTGTGTTGTGCTGTGATTTTCCCTGAATCCAAATTGAAAGTTTGAGAATATGTCGCAGGTTTTAAGAAAACGTACTGTCCTGATATAAACTATTCTTTCAAGAATCTTAGAAATAGAAGATAATAGAGATATGGGTCTATAGTTATTGACATCATCCTTCTCCCCTTTCTTGTAAATAGGAATTACTTTCGCAATTTTCATGCTATTTGGCACATGGCCAGTTGTAAGCGATGAATTGATAATGTGTACTAAGGGATCCACTATTTGAGGAATTATGTTTTTTATCAAATAGTTGTCAATTCCGTCATGGCCAGGACTTTTTCCTTCTTTCAAATTAGCAACAATCTTTATTATTTCTTCTTTATATGTTGGGTCAAAAAATATAGTTTTGGAGTTAGGTGTATCTAAAAAATCATTAAAAGATTTACTAGAAAGAGGAATATTTTGAGAAAAATTTTTCCCAATTGAAGAGAAAAAGTCATTGAATATTTCCGCCATGCCAGCGGGAGTGTTGCTGGAGGCATTACCCCACCGAATTTCAGAAATATTAGATGAATTGTTAGATGTATTCATAGCATTCTTTAATGTTTTCCATGTGTTTTTAATATCATTTTTGTATTTGCTTATCTGATTCACATAAAACATTTTCTTCTGCGTACGTAATAATTTGGTGAGTGTGTTTTTGTATGAAACATATTTTTTCTTATTTTTTTCAGTGGGATTACATCTATATTTATAAAACAACAAAACAAAACCAGTGTAGATGTTGCCTAACCCGCTTTGTCAATTAGACGGAATTTGATGCATGGGTGATGCATAGATCTGATTGTTTGATAATGATAATAATAATAATAATAATAATAATAATAATAATAATAATAATAATTATAATAATGATGATAATAATCATAATGATAATAACAATAATAATAATAATAATAATAATAATAATAATAATAATAATAATAATAATAATAATATTAATAATAATACATAACATTCAGAGTAATGCGCTTGATACAATATTTCATTTCATTAATTCTCTATTTTGGTATATCATTACCATACTTAACAAAATGCATGTCATGAACTAAGGTCACTGAGTGTACATATTACATCAATGTAAAATAACTTTTGATAGAATTGTATTTCATTGTCTACGGCACGCAAGTGCTGGCACATTAAGAAATAACACACGACAACTTCCATGTTTCATTGCAGTCAAATATAAACGGATAACATAAAAAACGCCTGTGCTTCTTTAGGGCCTACACGCTGGTGCAGAAGGGGGGGGGGAGGAGGGAGGTCGACGTGAATGAAAAATAACGTTATCTACCTTTTCATCTGGTCACATTGATTTTCTGAATTGAAATAATTATAATTGAAATATAAGATATACTTAATACGCAAGTTGTTGGTTGTTTAGTTTGGTTTTTGGGGGTGGGGTGATTGACATTGTTATTTTGCGATGTTTTTGTTTTCAATCGATGCTGAAATCCGACACTTTTCTTTTGCACCATACAGAGGAATGCATGAGGTGTCACAACTTTGCCCCCCCCCTTTTTTTTTTACCCCGGAAGTGCGTAAGTGGCACGATAATAGATAGAGACCTTGAAGTGTGAGCGCGGTAGGGCTATGTGTTTGCCCCCTTTTTTTTCATGTCAGGTGAAGAAACTTTTTTTTAATTTGTTTTTTGCTTGTTAGCTCATGAAACCCAGAAGTGTCCCCCCCCCCCCAACTTTTCAAAACGCTTCGCCGGCCCTGCAAGTGATACTAATAACATGATAACTATAGTCTTGCTATGATGTTTGCTATGATTTTCAGTATAAAATCACAACTAAACTTTTAACTCGAATCTAAATACTGTTAGTTCATTGGGCCAGTTATATACGAATGCATTCAACTCTATATCCTCTATCACTCCTCGTCTATCAATGGAACTCCCTCTCATCTTTTCTCCCTGAAATTGACAAACTGAATCACTTGAAAGCCTCCCTCAAAATTTACATTTTTCACCAGGCATTCAATTGCTTACTGTCTTGTAGGAGTCTGATGCGCCTTTGAATTTTTCTATAACAGATATAATGGCGTTATTCAAATGCCGTGGATCATCATCATCATCATCACCATCATCATCATCACCACCACCACCACCACCACCACCACCACCACCACCATCATCATCATCATCATCTGTTGACAATTTTCCGTATCCATGGAACAAAGAAACAAAATCTTTACTTCATCTGTTTATGTAATGTCAATATTATAGACAGCACTAGTTTATATTGTCTCGGTGAAGCAAGTTTTCAGATTGTCGGGAACATTCTTTGTTTTAAAAGGTGTGAACAACAAAAAATAGGGATTAATAGAAAGCGAGAAGTAATGAAAAACCACCAAACACACGCACACACACACAAACACATACACAAGCGGGATAACACTTTATTTTCGACTTTCTTCAAAACCCTTTTTTGTGCCAATTAGTCGAATATGATGAAATTTCACTCATATATCATGGACAGGAAAATTAATTAGTATTGCTGGCAGGTGATTAATGCAAGATTGTATTTTCTTTTGTTTAGTTTGTTTGTGGCGCGAGCGTCGCAGGTAAAGCGATAAAAATTGTCAGATTGCTAGTATAAGGATTACCCCCTCTACGCTGACTGTGCGTACAACAACCGAGACTCGACTGACTGCCACAGAACTCTGCAGCTTGTTGACTGGTGACACTGTCCGTGGGTTGGTCGCGTGTAATGTGCGTAGCCAGCCGTGGATCGAATCCGCGATCCCGTTTCGTTAATCGTAGATTTGTGTGCTTTGTGAAAACTCGTGGGGCTGTATGCTGAATAACACCGAACATCCACAGGTTCAAAAACTTCAAATGTAAGTTGTTCTCATGATCACATACGCATTGTATTATTATTAGTACAAGAATGTGAAAAGATGTCTTATTCAAAGCTGAGTGTGGTCTATTTGAAGCAGGAACACGAACCTTGTCTCGATCTCGTTAGACCCGGCAGAATGTAGACTGGCAAAAACCAGCGCCAAATATAACATGTGGGACTTCACCACGAATACGGGTTGAGGTTCAATTCTATTCAATTTATTCGGCACAAAATAAATAAAAAGTACATTATGCACACAATAAAAACAAAAGCAATGTGTACAAACATACATGCTTATATTATGGAAATTAATGCCGGGACCCCTTTGAAGCATCTGGCACTCTGGTGCTTCTTGTTTGGGCCTAACCCCGTCGCGGGGCGCTGTAACACAGGGGTACGTATTTGTCCGTATGGGGTCGCTGCTGCGGTAAGTTTGGGCCCAGAATCATAATTTAGGTAGCCAGGGACAGGGTGCGCGTGCGTCTAGACTAGGCCTAGAGAATCTAGTAAAGATCTGTATGTCGAGAAGCTAGTCGAAATTAATGCAAACATAGAGTTTGTCGTTTCATTAAACTGTCCCTTTTCATTTTAAATCCAACTTAATTACCCCTGACCTTGAGTGATGTCTAAAAAAGTACTGGAAGTGGAATCTAGAGTCTACTGTCTATCTAGCGTCAATTACCGTATCGTATGGTCGCCACTTGTGTGTAATTCTTGTGCACGTCCGAGCTGGCGAACTAATATCGGCACTGAATTAGTTCGCCGCCCATAGCCTGCAACATATTATTAACGTGTGTGTTATACATACGCTTCAATGAAGGAGGCATTGTCGGTCACCACGTTTGAAAATCTCCCTTAATCTGCCACCTGAAATCCTTTCTAAATCAAAAACATCCTCGCATTAAAAATGGTTTTATCACCTGTTACATATGGTAAAATATATTTTGATTACAATTATTTGTGTTTTTACGGAGGAAAAAGGTGAATTACGAATGTATTTTGAGAGTGATGAAAATCCGTCGCCCAACCTGATCTCCGATCGCGGCGCGCGTTACATGTGATGTGAATGTCTGGCGACCTTACCGCAGTGGCGAACATACCGTAATTGACGTTAACGTTTAATAGACAAGAACAGCGAGACTTGGGCAGTGCAGCAGCAGACAGACAGAAAAAAAAAAAAAAACTTTTCTGAATCAAATTTTGATGCTTTCCTCGATCTGAGTTTCTTGAATTTATGAGCATCAGGATGAAATATCAGGGGCATTTGTAGGGCTCCCAAGCAGAGGGTGGATGGAGCCAGTGACCAGTCAATAAAAAAAAGCAAAACAAAACAGAACAAGATTAGCTTCAAGAAATGAATTTGACTCATTGCCTAAGCCAGCCCATAATTCTACCACAATGGCATCCAAAATTCGACTGCATGCTACTGTACATGTAAAAACCTGTGTGCTTATAGTTGTGCATGGTCGGACCTAGCTGCACCAGCGACCCCAACCCGTACAGAGTCGGGGTCACATTGCAGCCCTATGGCTATTGATGTACCACCTGATATGGCTTTATTTTGGTGACCAGAGACCAAAATACAGGGTTTTACACTGAAATTAGTAGCCATACTGTTAGATAAGATACTTACAATCAGAGGCGCGGAAATCAATTTACAGTATGATCTGTTTTAAGAGCACAGTGAAAGATTTTATCCGAGGTTTTATTCCTTCCGCACTTCGTATCGTAGTACAACTTACACAGCGCATGCGCTAGGTAACAGCCTTGCTGTCGATCAGGTATGGATAAAATGTAGCACATATTATAATACACAATGAATGCGTGCGGAAAAAAAAAAAAAACAGGACGGCTAGCTGAGACCTGGAATGAATATTCATTCGTGCATGCGCAGATCATTTTTTTTTTAACGTGATATGTTCAAAATGGCGACCCACAGATCCCGGAGATGGTCTCAAAGATGATGACGATTAATCTTGTTTTCGGGGGTAATGGTGAGGGATTCATAGACCCCTATAATATTCAACAATATGGTATTACAACATGTGGCTTTTCTTTACGAATCCAAGTGTCGTTTTGAACGATGAGTTGTTTACAGAATTGCAAGCATTGCAGTGAATTGCATACAAGTTGTCGGGGCGCTGTTACTGGTTACAGCGCCCTGCGCCGGGTTGAGGTTAGGCCTTGGCATGGGAGGTCGAACCATGGTGGGGGTGCCGTGTAAAGTAAAATTTAAATCTGTTGAGCCTACCCCAACTGGCAACTGGTGTAAGGGGGCCTAGTGGACAACCAAGAGTGTTGCTTTGGTAGTCTGACTTTCTTGCTTTAGAAATACCAAGAATTATACACTTCTATGTGGTTCCACTTTGACCACAGTCATTTGAAAAGATCAATGTTTGTTAGGTATTTGTTCGTACTGAACACTGGATGTTTAGTTTTTAACTTTCTCTCCACAATAATAGACCCATCCCAGTTAAAAGTACCGCATAGTAATTTTATAGTAAGGTACCTTGGGACTATCCTTTAGTCAAGGAAAGACCGCGGAACACTTGATAAGTTGACCCAGAATGTTTCAAGCGATCAAGTTATGGATTACACCACTATAGGGTATATTTGCATCAATCTGTGACCAGTTCAGTTATAAATACTGTATCTAGAGAAAATATGTATGTGTACCTATATTTTACTTACCCAGGGTAACCATCAAAACATGTATTTACATGCAAATTTGGGTGCAATGGTAACTTGAGGATAGACCAATTCCATTGCATCCAGCCAAGAATGTAAAATCACGTCTCACATACAGGCCTGGTGCTCTCTAGGACCCAGCACTCTCCATGATGGAGGAAGGGAGGCTAGCCACCGTCCAGGCTCTACTGCTGAAGGCCTGGCGAGAGAGATGGGCGGACTTCCAGTGGAGTACCAAGCTCAAGCAGTACCTCGTTCCCAGCTCCCCTGCGGAAGCCAACCAAATAGCCGGTCAGTTCTGCAAAAATCCGCACTATTAAAGTAAAGGACAATGTAGACCTCGCAGCTGACTTTGATATCCACAAAACAGATTTATGGACCCAGAGGGGTGTCAAAGAGAGAGGGTAGTGAGGAAGAAGAAAATAAGATATGGAGACTGTAGAGAAAATACTTGATTAGAGTCAAATGCTTGCGCTAATATCTCTGGAGATGGCTATTGCAATGAGCTTAGAGTTTAAAAAGCCATACACTTACACCTGTGATTCATTATGGGTCAGATATAACTTTTATTTCCTACCTTACCATCTATGATGAAAGGCTGTGCTTCTTTGGTGTTCATACACATAAACCTCATTATTATGTGAATGTTATATACATGTAGTGGGGCAGATATGTGAAAAAGATGCTCACATCCGGCGGAAAGTATGAAATTTTGCATATACGGGTATTTTGGGGCGCTGATTTCAAAAATTGCCGGATCCAAGAGATCTGGCCATGGGGTCGGCCGCCATTTTGAATTCCAATATGGCCGCCGTCAAAGATCCCTATCTTCAGTTCTGAATGACATAAACCATTGGAATTTGATACATAAATGCATTGTGATATGATGACTTCAATACCAGACTTATTAAAGTGTCTGACAAGCTGCAAGGCAGCCAATTTGAATTTTTATACACATGTGTACATACAGTTGCCATGTTGGAGTGTTGAAAATCTCTATCTCAGGTTTGTAAATTAGGCTACCTGATTGAGCGCGCGTTTGTAACTGATTGAGTGCGCGCTGCTTTATTTACATTGTGACGTCAGTGAAAGGTGCATTATGCTTCCTTTTTGCTGCACTTTTTGACATGCTCGTGAATGTTAGTTGTGGTGTTTGTCTTCGTAGCCACATTTGAATTCAAAATAGCAGGCATTGCTCTTGTCAGACACATCACATTAGTTAATACTTTGACTCAGTATATTAAAATACTTGTTTACACCTAATTTCAGCGTCACTCACCACTTAGAAATCGAGATAGGGATTTTGAATATTTCGTCGAGACGGCCATATTGGAATTCAAAATGGCGGCCATTTGATGTTTGTCAGACACTTCAAATCAATCTGTCATCAAATTCAACGTATGTCAAAACACTCATGTGTACCAAATTTTGGTGCCACAGGTCATTCAGAACTGAAGACAGGGATCTTTAAATTTGTTTTGTGATGGCGGCCATATTGGAATTCAAAATGGCGGCCAACCCCGTGGTCAGATCTCTTGGATCCAGCAATATTTGAGATCAGCACCCCAAAATACCCCTATATGCAAAATTTCATACTTTCCGCCGGATGTGAGCATCTCAACCAAATTTTGTTAGATATCTGCCCTACTAATATGTTTTCTAAGAATTGGAACTGTTTAACTAAGCTGAAAAGTTCAGCACAGTGTTCGTTCTCCTTTGTGAATCAGAGTACTTTCAAGAAGGAAAGGAAAAGTTGTGAGCATTCATTATAGTCATATGGTCAGTTCTGGTTGTAAATGGGATGTTAACTCTTTTACTGATGATGAAATTGTATCACAGTAAAGTCTTGTATGAGAGAACTGATTGATGGAATTTCTTCTTCGTCTGCAGAGATGCTGCTGACCCAGACTTTTGTGGGACCATCACCCAGCGGTCTTATCCTGTCCTACCTGAGGCATGCCATCATGTCAGATGTAGGTATCTCATATTCTCACAAACGAATGAATGAATGAATGAATGAATGAATGAATGAATGAATGAACAAAGGATGAATGAATGAATGATGAATGAATATTAAAATGAATACATAGCACCTACATAGTGTGCATAAAAAGATTTTGCAAACACCATGTTGAAGTGTGTAGGTTCAGTGCACCATCTTTTGCACAACGAGAGTCAATATTCATTTTGTGGGGTTTTCTCCTATCCTCCATGAGTGCTATCATTTTATTTTGTATTCATAGATTGGTTGCACTGATTATGAACCCTGATTATATTTCTGTATTACATACATACCTGTGTAAATATCCTGTGTGATGGGCACATTTTGCAGGTTTGAAGGAAACTATCATAAATCTATTATATGCGTGTGTACCATCTCAATGCACAGTATTCCTGCTGCAGTCCATGATTATGAAGACTTACACACTTATATACACCAGGAGCTGATCCAGGAATTATGTTAAGGAGGGCGCAACAAATACTTCTGGTGCCACTTCTGGGTTTCATTTCATTTTTTCCTTTTATTTCTTTTGTTTTTTACGAAAAATAAAGGGGGGGGGGGGGGCGCACCCGGTGCGCAGCCCTCTTGATCCGCCACTGTACACACACATTCACACTATTCCATCACATTTCAGATATTTGCTAGATATATGCATATGGATTGATAGATAAGGACATAGAAACTGATTGATGGATTGGTAGATATATTTTAGAGTAGATAATAGTAGGTGGATACAATAATTAGAAATAAAATGTTCATAACTTTTCTAACCTTCAGGTTGTTTCCCTGACCGGTGTTTTGAGGGCCATGACAAAGTACACCAATGTGGCCGTCACTCGACCGTTCTGTATGCGCAGCTTGCTGGAAATCTTCATGACCTGCATGAACAAATTTGGGTATGTACTGCTGCATGCATCAAGAGGTCACATATGATGAAGAAGGAATGTGTTAAACTATTGCATTTGTTTCGGTGGTATTCTCTGCAACATTTCTTTTTCTGTAGAGAAGTTTTGTTTATGCTAGCACTACCAATCAGGGGTCGCACTTAACTTTTTTTTTTACTAGCCAGGCGGACTACTTAGAATCAATTTTGACACTGAAGCAATATTTTGGCTAGCCAGACGGACTAGTAACTTCAGAATTTTATGATTTTTAGCTAGTCCGATGTGATTTTGGGTGGCCAATGGCCAGCGGACCATCGCCAATTTTGAACCCTGCCAATGGTACTTCAAGCCAAGTCCTATACCCCACCCTCTAGTAGGAAGGAAATTTGCTTTCTCTAGCTTTATGCTGATGTATAGAGAGCATTTTAAAGCCTGCTCTACTAAACTATCTGAATACAGTCTGAAAATGAATTTCCTCAACTACTTTTCTATATGCAGTCATTAAATACTCTCATAGATTTTTTTGTTGTGTGTGTACTAGAAGACTCCTGTTGATATGATGACCTTTGAACTTCAGAATCGCTGTCTGAGCCCAATGAGCTTTGTGGATAGACCTAAGGTGCTGATCAGCAGGAGTATACCACCCTCCTCCCTCAGAAGTTTTTATTTTACACACTGAAACTGATCCAATTCTTTGTGAAAAAAATAAGACAAAGCAAGCAAAGTAAGAGAGCTGGAGTAGATGCTTCCATAGCAGACAGTACATGTATGTGCTTGTTCTGCTATTCACAGTCAATTTAGATTTAGATTATAATTACAGTGCATTCCTGTTTGGATGAACACATATATAATGAAGTTTTTGTTACAACAAAGTAAAAACTCAGGTTCTAAAAGCATTACCTGTATATCTTTACATAATTTTTCCGCTTGTAACAAAATATTGATATAACAAAATAAAACTGCCAGTCCTGAGGACTTTGTTATAATGGGTATCGCCTGTACTTTATTTCCTTCAAGAACAATCCCTGTCCTGGCATAAAGAGAGATAAGAAGATTGATATTATAATGCATTTTCATGTTAGACATTAACCCGTTGAGGACGGGCTGATTTTGCAACAACACGCATTTCCCATAGACACCTGCCCGAGTATACTTGGGACTCGTCCTCAACAGATTAAAGGGAAGAGGAAAATCCCAAGCCATCACTCTGGCTCTGTTTGAACCCCCCTATACCCCAGCATCCGGAGCTCCTTGGAGGAGAGTCTGCAGCTGAGTGTGGCTCTGGTAGAGGTGATACTGTGGCTCCTGAACTCCGTCCGCAAGTCTCTGGAGCATGTGCAGTCGGAGGGACGGGACGTCATCAGCACCCACCGGAACGTGGACATCATCTCCGACCTGCTGCGCAGCATGTGTAACCGCGACAACCTGAAGCTGCTCATCTACATAGGCAGGCTGGAGGACGAGGCGGAGTGCGCGGCCAAGCAGGAGGGCGAGGCGGCCCCGCCCGCGGGAGCGGGAACGGGAGCGGGGGCAGGAACAGGAGCAAGTGGAGGAGGAGGAGGAGGAGGAGTTGGAAGTGTTGCAGGAAGCAGTGCAGGAGCTAGTGGTGGTGTTAGTGGTGGTGGAGGAGGAGGTGGAGGGTCTACACCAGGCCCTGGAGCTGGAGGTACAGCGGGAGGAACTGGAACAGGAGGAGCGGGAGTAGGGGGAGGAGGAGGAGGAGGAGGAGGAGGAGGAGGAGGAGGAACTGGAGCTGAACAGGAAAAAGAGCCCAAGCCAACTAGTAAATGCTGCATTTAACACTTAAACACATTTTGATCAGAAATGATCTCTCGCACTATATATAATTGTATATATGTGATTGCCCAGCTCACAACCCACAAAAAAGTCACAGATTAGGATTCTCAGTTATGGACCAAAATAGTCATTTGGGTTGAAAGACCTAATTTGCATGCCTCCACCCAGAAGTGTTGCTGGAGGGTCATGGGGCGAAAGGTCAAGGGTCAAAGGTCAAGTCCAAAGGCTCATATTCTACTATTCAGTGCTGAAACTACACTATTTCTCCATACCTTGAAAATTACTCAGGGCAGTATAAACTTAAAAGATTGAGTGGAGGGTAAATTATGCTTTCATGTGGAAATGTGCCTGTCATAGATTATGTATCTTATCATCTGGTGGTTTCTGGCAATCCTTTTTAGGTCTCTGGACACAGATTGAGACGGCCATGACGGATCTGACGACCCTTTTGAACAGCGTGCCAACCCAGCAGCCAGTGCCAATGCAGCGGGGACAAGGTGTGTGTTGGTTTTGTTTCTTTCATAAGAAAAAATTATTGTATTGGTAGAGAAATTAGGAAACAAATTGATTTTTTTTTTATAGAATTGATGTAAAGTGAACAAGAAGCAAACCCTACGAAACTGAAGACGTGTTTGGCTAAACCATGTGAGAAAGAAGTGGTATTTCACCTTTTCCTTGATCTTTGCTTTTAGTTTCTGTGTATTTTTCTGGCAAGAACACATTCTTTATCCTCTTTCTGAGATATGATGAGGCAAATATTTTTCTTGCCTTCCAGGAAACTTTGCAGAGAGCTCTTTAGATGTCTGATGAATAGGGATTTTCAATCGATTGATAAGAATTCATTTTACACTTTCTTTATATCATTCTGCTAACTGTGACATTGTAATTTGTCTGCAGAATTTCCGTCTAGAGAAGGTGGCACGTGAGCTCACCCAAAATGTAATAATTTGTCGCTTCTTTGAACAAATTATCTGATTTCCCTTCAAATTTTACTGAGTTGTACAGCAGTCATTCTACATTTGTTTAATTGGAATACGTCTGTTTGGAAACCTTGCCCTTGAATAGAAATTTGTTTGTCGACATCTTTGCAGGGAACCAACTGGAGCAGATACTGAACATGATCAGAGCTCCCCAGCACTCGGCCAAGAAGGACGGCAAGCAGGAGTCGCTGAGGGTGCGGCTGGAAAAAAATCTCGCAGACCTGGCCAGGTGAGATGGTTTCATTTTGATCGAGGAGAAACTTTGGCGTTTTGTGAAAGTTTCAAAAAAATTTCTTGAAGCTATGAAGTATCAAGAGAGTAATGGTTGTGAAGGGAAGCGTCTCTTCTTGGACCGTCATGAACTCCTGTTGATATGATGACCTTTGAACTTCAGAATCGCTGTCTGAGCCGTATGAGCTTTGTGGATAGACCTAAGGTGCTGATCGGCAGGAGTTTAAACAGATGCAACCAGATAAGAGTGCTGTAGGGTGTCAGTCCCTCATGGGACACTCCTACTTTCATTCGGTAGAAGATGGTGGTACCACGCTTCATTCTTTCCCATATAGGCTTAAGGTCTTCATGCTTGCATACCGGGATGTACATTGTGTGCATGCTCTTAATGTCTATCATTTCTGAAAAACCTAATCCTGTGATCATCAACAACAAACAAAAAATGTGTGTGCATACCGTAATGCATCTTTAGAAGGCTAGGTCAACTGAGCGGTGTTTAATCATTGACAGTCAGTGAAATCTACAAAATCACCAGATTTTCTGTAAGCTTTATGCTGCATTACGAAAGGGTCAAAGCTTTTAAGACTGCACCATTTGGACTTGATTTCAACATGCTGACCACATATCCACATCTTGAAGGTCATGTCCAACATGACAGTGGTTTAGGATGGGTTGGATGTTGAGTGAAAGCCTCCCAGGTATTGTATGTGCAGTGAGTGACACTGAGCCTTGAGGCCAATGTGTGAACTTAGTTGTCACTGGTCTACTGTTGCTTTGGTTGTAGTACATCTTCTTTCTTTCTTTTTTCCCTAATCCTGCACCCTATAATCTCTTCATATCTCCTGAGTCAGTGAAACAGACGTAATATTAGAGATAGCAGGTTTCATTTAAACCCCTCCTACATCTTGATTTCGCAAGAAGGTTTTACAGGGACAAATTCAGCTTCTCTTAATCTGTCGAGGATGGGCTGATTTTGCTACAACATGCATTTCCCATAGACACTTGCCCAAGCATACCTGGGACACGTCCTCAACAGGTTAATCCAATCCAATAGTATTCCATGAAAATGAGCTTGTTCAACATGCACATAGCAAAAGTCTCAGATCGGATTGTTGGTATTTTTGTCCTGGGTTGCCTAGGATACCGCTCCAGACGTTGCATCCCCGCCCGATGCACCGATGCGACAACACCCTGAGCCTGAAAGCTCTCTGCTGCAGCGTCAACATCATGACATTCATGGAGGCCGCCCTCAACCTGACCAGCGACATTCAGCTCTTTGTGGACCAGCTGCTGCTCATGGAGAAACTGCAGGTGAACAGGAAAACAAAAAGCTCAAAGCAGAAGGGCATGTCACATCCCCTCAACTTCTTGGGAGGGAGATATGAGGCATGGCTATAGCTGAGATCATAAACATTCATCCACACAAATCCAAAGTAATTGTGCATATATGTTGATTAGAAATGCGTGGATTTACTATTGAAACGTAGTATGCTTTTCAATTGCTTTGCACTCTGTTTTAATGCAATATTCAAGTTGAAGTTATTTGTTTCCTTGTAAGTACTTTGACAAATCCTTCAGAATGAAACATTCTATATTTTTTACTCCCACCTTGGTAATCATCCATGTTAGAGTGGCCTTCCCTCTTTCCCACCCCCCCCCCAACATTTCATACATACAAAAGTATGTGTGTGTGTGCTTTGTGCACATTGTGCTTATTTGCCTGTTGCTTTCACAGTGTGACATTTTGAACTTTTTTTTTCCAGAATCTGCCGCGCAGTGCAGTTTACCGAGAGCTCTTCCATGCCAGCTTCCTGGGGCTTGTGGAGGACAGTGACCCCTCGGAAGAGATCAAGTGGATCGCATTCACCTTCTTGAAGGTAATGAGGATGGACGAGGTGTGCAGGCAGGTAGAGATTAGAGAAATTGTCATGTCCACAGGGCCGTCCTCTTGGTCCATGTATCAAGTGTGAGAGCAGGTGAATGAGATTTGCCAGGGCTTATGAGGACAACTGTCAAGCTCTTTATGTGCAATGACACTCCATCATCAAGTTGACCCTAATTAAATAAATAAGACCCTCAACCTTCAAACGGAGGTCATGAGTTGAGGCCCTACCAACCTTAACGTCCTTGGATGAGATGTTCTTACCCATGGTATCTCTCTCGACCCAGGTGTATATATGGGTATCTGCCATTTTATACATCTTGGTTGAGAGAAACTATTTTTTTTTTAATAAAAAATGAAAATATAGTAAACTTTTTATGCAGTTCAAAGAGAGATTATGGAAATGATGACAATAGTGAGAACACACATTGTAATCACTTTTAGACACCTTTGGTGGTGACTTCTTCAAACCACATATTGTGGGCTCCCACAGGGAGACATTCATTATGAGCTCCCTCGTTGAGACATATATTATTTCATAACAATGTTACCAGTAATGTTTGATTTGTTTAAGATTCATTATGGTCTGATTTGATGTCAGCATTGTTTGGGACAAATTATTTTAATAGGGTCCCATTTCTTTCTCTTTTTTTTCCCCAACACTGTAACAACAACCACATATTGTCTGTTTCTTATCTGGGTAGTATGTGTAGAGACTCCCTCATTAATCTCTGTCTCCTGAATTCTCTCTAGTGTCATTATTTTTTTCACCCTGTGATGCCAGCTCCCGCAGATCGTGCATCGGCTCCAGATGAGCATGAGCGAGGATCCTGGGGCGGGCAAGGCCCTAGTGGAAGGGCTCCACCACCTGCTCCGCTTCCACGTGCTGCTGGACCTGGTGGACACGCGGCAGCGCTGCGACGCCATCGAGCAGCTCCTGACCCAGCTACAGACGAGCGGCGTTCTCAGCAGCACAGAGGTGAAGGATGTCATGACAGCCAGGTATCGTCAGCAATCATGGGGGAAAACAATTTGAAAGGAGAATGAAACCCAGATATATTGTGCAGTGGACTCCCGTTATAATGAAGTCCTCGGGACCGGCAGTTTTCCATGCCGTCAATCCCTCGTTTGAGGCGAGTCCCCAACTGGGGTTCTCCAAAGTGGGGTGCGTATATTTGTCGTTTGGGAGTTGGGAGTCGAAGTACTTGTCCATTGCAAATAAACTTTCTGCTCAGGCGTGACAAACCTGGAGGCCAAGCCAGGGTTTGATGACTCCAGCAGCTGTCGTATTACGTAAGAGTATGATAAGGATATTTGCCTGTGGCAGACCATTCAAAGTGAACTCAATTTTCTCTATCCTTTTTAAAGTTTTCAATTTTATATTCTATTGAGAAATTCTATGGTCATCCATTTTACATTTCGAACGAAAAAAATTGACCCGTAAATAACGAAAATACAGGAATAAGAAGGAGAGCATTGCCAGTTTGCCGGTGCTATTTGGCAGTGAGTTACAACGGGGAGGTGAGACTACTGACTGGATCATTGAGAAAGCAGCTGTCGTATTACGTAAGAGCATGATAAGGATATCTGCCTGTGGCAGACCATTCAAAGTGAACTCAATTTTCTCTATCCTTTCTAAAGTTTTCAATTTTATATTCTATTGAGAAATTCTATGGTCATCCATTTTACATTTCGAACGAAAAAAATTGACCCGTAAATAACGAAAATACAGGAATAAGAAGGAGAGCATTGCCAGTTTGCCGGTGCTGACAATGTGCTATTTGGCAGTGAGTTACAACGGGGAGGTGATACTACCTCCCTGGTTACAATCAGCCTGCTGACTGGATCATTGAGAAAGAGAGAGAGAGGGAGGGGGAGAGAGAGAGAGAGGGAGGGAGAGCGAGGGGGAGAGAGGGAGGGAGAGGGGGGAGAGATGGGGGAGGGAGAAGGGGAGAGCAAAATGGAATGACAATAGTTCCGGTCACTACAGTACAGGCATGCTCTGTCTGCATACGCTGAATGTCTACACTCACACACACACACGTACACACACACACGCACCATGGAGCTACATGGCCCATGCCAAAACCAAAACAATCTCCTCCTCTCGCGGTGCCCCCCCCCCCCCCCCCCCCCTCCTATGGCGCTGTGGCGATGACTGATGCTTAGATTAGGCCAGGGTCAAGAAACAGGTGTTTTATATCTTTGACTTTAAGTCATTGATTGCCAAGATATGCACTGGCATTATTTACTGGGGTGTAGCCTCTTCAAACGAGAGATTTGCGTCATGCTTTCATTATATTGAAATTTTGTTGTATCGAAATTTCGTTATAACCAAACAAATGAACAATAGAAATGCATAGAGTAGATAATGTTGCAGCCTAAATTTTGACGTCATCGTAACCAGAATTTCGTTATTTAACCGTGTTCGTTATAACGGGAGTGCACTGTATGTGGATTGATGGCATGCAACAAATTGCTATATATTACAATATATTCAAGGCATGAAATTTTCACAAATTGGAGCCAACAGCCTTTTTCATGGCATGAATTTTTTGCAAATTGCCTCTGGCATGTGATCCATGTACAATAGTGTAGGCAAGAACTTTTGTGTGCATTTTGATTTTGCGAATCTTGGCTCACGCAAAATTAAAATGCACGTAAACATTCCTCATTTTACAGTAGAACACATCAGTGAAAGTTTTAGGAAAATCAGACAATCTCTTGAAAAGTTACTTACATGAATATTCAAGATTTTGATACTGCCATTGCTGGATGAGAAGACTAAAACATTTTGTGATGTCACACATGGACTATAAAAGAAGAAATAAAGAAAATTCCACATGTATTCACTTTTTAGCATAATGAAAGAGCATGTGACATTACCATACCTGTACCTCTTTCATTGTTTGCTGGAGTTTGTTTGTTTCCCTTCAGCCTTAGCTCCAACTCCCTTCTTCTCTTGATGATTTGTATATAAAGGCTGGTATCTGAGACTAGTCACCTTAAAAAAAAAAAACTCTGTAGTCATACCCACTGCTAGAATGATCATAAATGCATTTCCATATTGCAGACAGAATATCCCATACACCAGCTTGTTTGCTCTTGTGATCTGCAGTACCCTTTTATGTGTGTTTGCAGAACAAATACGACCAAACTCACGAGACCGACAGAGTCGCAGCAGCCTGTATCCCTGGTTGTCATGGTAACCCGAGCAGAGTCACTAATCAAATTCATCAAGGTAAGACATTTGCCTGTGAATACATCCAGAGTCATTTATTTAAATGCCCTTAATTGTTTGATCAGCATTTATCCAGAGATGTTTGAATTCTTGATTAAACGCTTGTAGCAGTGCATGTTAACTGAAAGGAGAAAAAGAAAATCTATGATAAATGGTACTGTGATATTATGAATTTGAGTAATAAGTGATTATTCTAAGTTTAGAACCATTAATAATGGTAGGATGTCTATGCTTGTAAAGTACATTGTACTATGATTGATGGCCTATCCCAGGCTAGTTGTGCATATTTGTGCCAAGAAATACCTCATGAAGAAGGAAAAAAAAAACCACATTGTTTTTGTTATCATTATCAGTATGGCTGTTTCTTATTATATTCCCCTGCCCATGTACTGGAATATACTTTAGATTTAGTGAGTGTTTTGCCTCGGCGGTATCACATTTATGTGAGGAATACTGGCCACATTGACGGATTTTCTTCAAATTTGGTATGGAGGTATATCATTTAAAAAACCTTCTGCCCTGTAGCTTTTGGTATCCAATCTCTTATACACAAAAAGGTTAATTTGTGAGGGTTGGCTTGTGCGTGCTGTACTAGCTACATTTCTTGAAGGAATCTCTTTGTATTCTGTACAGATGTTTATCACAGTCAAACCAGGTTATACTTTATGGAAGAGATTTCGCAACAACACAGGGGATATACAATTTCTGTTGCGTGACAAGGGATGTTTCTAATTTTTTTCTCCTCCATAGCTGGTGCTGTGATTGTTTTGTGGTTCTTTTATTGATGATATTTTTGCTGCTACTGTTACTATTTGTTATTTGCTGTTTCTTGTTCCTTATTGTTGCATTCTCTTTGCTGGTTGCAGGGAGATGTGAAGAATCAGGACGACATGCTTGGGTTGCTTGGCCACATGAAGGCCGGCAAGAGCTTTGACTACATGGTCGGGGCGGCGGCAGCCAGCAACAAGCTGCGGAAATTCTCCGCCAAACTCATCAAGTGAGTTCTCAACCTGCCTCTAAGGCAAGAGAATACGTGCAGGCAATAGAGCCAGGAATTTGATCACCTGTAGAAGGTGGTGAGGTGACTCTGTCAGCAGTGCTGCCTGCCATGCATTCGTTTAAAGGACAAGTTCACCTTCATAGACATGTGGGTTGAGTGAATGCAGCAACAATAGTAGAACACATCAGTGAGAGTTTGAGCAAAATCAGACAATCCGTTCAAAAGTTATGAATTTTTGAAGTTTCTGCTCAGTCACGGCTGGATGAGAAGATTACTATACCTTGTGATGTCACATGTGTACAACGATATAAAGAAAGAATAAAGAAAATTCAACATATTTTCACTTTTCTCGCATAACAAAAGAATACTCAACTTCTCTCTATCAGAAGGCAGGGGAAATAATATTACCCTTAACATACGTCAGAAACAAGTCAAAGAAATGTGCACTTTATTTAAAAAGTAAAGTTTTGTGAAATTCTTTGTTTATTTTCTTTATATCGTTGTACGCATGTGACATCATACACTGTAGTAGTCTTCTCATCCAGCAGTGACTGCGCATTCATTTTAAGAATTCATAACTTTTTAACGGATTGTCCGATTTTCCCCAAACTTTCACTGATGTGTCCTACTAATATTATTGCATTCACTCAATCCACATGTATATGAAGGTGGACTTGTCCTTTAATGGTTTGGGTTCAAGTCCATGGGAGTCTTACTGAGCAGTGTATTTGTGTGTCATCGTGCCATCTCATGGATTAAAGAGAGAAACACTTTGTACCATAGATAGGACATAGGATAGACATCTCTCATGTCAGACAAGTGAGGCTTTCTTTGTGGACAAAGCTACGTCCCAGTCAGCGCCAAGACGAATAATTTGAGGTATTGCAGTCACAACGTATTGCCACCTTAGACACTGAAAGGGTCACAAGTTTTGTAACATTGCTCCAAATTTCTCAAAGTTTGGTGTCTGATCTCGATTGAGTGATTTCATACTCAAATTTACATACTCTCGGTGAGGTCATAAAATCATCCTTTGTGATTTCATTCACCAGCATTGAAAAGTTTCCACTGTTTGTACCATAAAAAAAAAGTGTTTCATGTGTGACAAAAAAAAAGAGAGAAAATATTTAGATTTGCATTTGCTTTCATTGGAGTCAGAAATATTCAATATTCAACTACAAAGAAATTCTGTGTTTCATTTGTGTGTTTGTTTTTATTTTTCTCGACAGGATAAACGAGATCGCTAAGCAGTCCAGTGGAGAGACGGCCAAAGCCTCTCACGTTCGAGCTGTGATCTTTGACCTCACCTTTCTCATGCTGTGTCGCATCGCACAGCTCTATGGGGCAGAGGTGAGCCCATTGTTGCATTTCACAGTGCAAAAATGAACATTTTTTCGCATGAGCAATTTTTTGTGGTCAAGAATACTAAAGAAGGTGTACTTCTGGTCAGAGTTCTTTTTTAGGTAAATACTAAAGTCCTCTCTCAGTTATATGAGAGTTGTTAGGCTGGTATCATATACTGTGTATGCCGAATATTTCGCGAGGATTTTAATTTCGCGAATTTTGCGAGTCGCGTGCTTTTTGCGACATTAAAGACACGCAAAAAATTGACTGTAATCTAGATATTAATGTGATGTATTGGTATGCACATTTCTTCATTCAGTTCAATACTCCACGATCGTGAATTTAACCACTTGCGAAATCGTCGGGAAGTCCCAATTCGAGAAAATTTAGACTCGCTAATTATAATATATGGCGTATGTTTATTGTCTACAAAATGATAGTTTGCTTTAATCATTCAAAAAGGATATTCATTCTGGTAAAACGATTTAGCATTTATGATGTAATGATATAATGATAATGATTTATTTAATGTATATCACATTTTCCATAAATGTTCAAATATGCTTTACAATGAAATAACTCATGGAGCAAGTGAATTTTTGGATGCTTTTGGAAGACGTTGAGGGAGTTGTGGTTGTAGAAAGTATGAGGTATTGAGTCCAAAATTTGAATTGATTAAACCAGACAAAAAAAAAAATTATTATGCACACAAAAGAATTCAAACCAATTATCTTCTGTTAATGCAATTTGTTATGGCCTTTAATGAGATGCAGACAGCAAAAATCAAATCAAAGTATATCAGAATCAGAATCAAAATCAAAATCATAATCATAATCATAATCATAATCATAATCATAATCATAATCATAATCATAATCATAATCATAATCATAATCATAATCATAATCATAATCATAATCATAATCATAATCATAATCATAATCATAATCATAATCATACAAAGTCTAGAGCAATATGGATGCCCCTTGCCCCTCCCACAGATGGTGGTGTCCAGTACGGGGGAGTCCTTCTTTGAGACCTGGGTCCAGCACTGTATGCCAGACGAGACGGGGACCAAGCCACAGAGCGGAATGCAGGCTGCTGACCCCAACAAGATTGACATGCTCCTCAACCAATACCACACCGGCATGGAGTTCAAGACTACGTGAGCGTACAAATTGGTGTTCCTTTATACCTTACCCAATGTTCCTTGGCCCTATTTTATGAAGAGTTAAAATTGATTATATAGTTGATTTCAACTGTAAGTCTATGGCAGCTTGTTTGGTAAGGAAATTTAAAATCGATTCTATCTTTTGATAAAAAGGGGCCCTGATGTCGTAGGAACGTTTCTCCTTGATGACCTTTTCAGGAAAGAAGAAGCAGTACCAGCCCTTTTTTTTTTTTTTTTTTTTGTATTTGGTACTTTGTTTGTTTGTTTGTTTGTTTGTTTGTTTGTTGATATTTGTTTGGTTTTTTTTTACCAAAGATACAGCAGAGTCTCATGGAAAATACTGTTTTTCCCCCAAAGTATATGTATGGATTGCATTAGTGCAGCAATATGAGCAGAACACATCAGTGGAGTTTGAAGAAAATCAGACAGTCCGTTCAAAAGTTACGAATTTTTGAGGTTTCTGTGCAGGATATCATGGGATGAAAAAAAAAAAACTGCAATAGGTCATGACGTCACACATGGACAATGATATCATAAAGAAAGTATAAAGAGAATTCCACAAAATTTTTAATGAAAATTGCACATTCCTCTCTGTACACAGACATATATTAAGGGTAACAAAATTCCCGTTTTCTGAAAGAGGTACATCTAAGTCAGGTTCTTTCTCATTATGCTAAAAAAAATGAACCATGTTGAAATGTCTTAATTTTTTCTTTATAGCACTTTCCATACCTGATATCACAAATGATTGTAGTCTTCTCATTCAGCATTGGCAGCACTGACATTTGACAAACTCATGATTTTTTAGAGCAATGCCCAATTTTTCTCAAACTTCACCTGTATGTTCTATCAATATTAAGCACTGCATTCACTCAGTCTACTACGTATGTTTGGGTTTTATTGTCCTTTATAATTTTCTTGCTTCTATCACATCTCTGCTGCCCTCTTCAGCCAGGTGAGGTGGAGTGAGGTCTGCCTGGCGATCCCCTATGCCATCCAGCAGCTTCTGCATGCCTGGGAGTACGGGGCAGTCACCGAGGATCACGTATCGGTGAGTGTCTAGACGCTGTCCCAAGCAAATTACAATCTGCTCGGCATGTTAGAAATACCACCAAGAAACATGTGTGACTTCCCGTTGAATGGTTTATAGGCATGATCTGAAGACCCGCGTCAATAATGAGTATTTGTATGGGAGAATGAAACACAAACTAATCTCACTGATGTATCTCATTTAGTCAATCACACATATTCGGCGGTACCAAAACTAAGATTTTATAACTTTTGAACATATGATCCAATTTTCCTGGACCTTCACTAAACTGATGTGTTCTAATATTTCTGCATTTACTTAATCCACACATATTGTTGGGTTTCATTCCCTTTAAAGATACTGGGATGCGTCCCCAAACACCATGAAAATGTGGCTCACCTCTCCGTGGTGGCGTGACTGTAGTCTCGTGTAAAGACCCTCTGCTTGCTTTGCTTACAATTAATACAGCAAGAGGGCCTTTGACACAGACTAGTGCTCTCCATGCAAGATTCTGAGCGCTCCCATTTCAACTTTATTTACCAATGTACGATTTTGTAAGTAGGTTTAAGTAAGCGTAATTCTCAAATCAAGTCATGAAAATGTAAGAGGGTGTAATCTGAACTGGTTTATGTCTTCTTTTTTTCGTTTGGAGCAGAAATTGGTGGATAACCTGAAGGGGCGTGTGTGCTGCCTCCCCATCTGCTGTGTAGCCTGGCTGTGTAGTCACATCACCTCGCTGTCATCAAACGAGCGGAGCATCGCCCAGAAGCTGCTGCAGATGATGATGACCTCCGTACCCAACAGCCCCACCTCGCTGCAGATGTACGACAACGAGAGGTCAGTGTCAGTGTCAGGTGTTTGGTGTTGGCATTGGTGTCAGTGTTGGTGTCAGTGTTAGTTATTCCAGTGTCAGTTTCAGGTATCCTTCTTAGTGCCAGTGCTTGCTTTTCAGAGCAGATGTCAATGTTGATGTCTATTCCAGATTTTCAGTGCTAGTGCCAGTTTTTGTTGTTCATTTCAGTTTTTCAGTGTCAGTTTCAGGTTGGGTTTTGTTATTTTTTTATTTGATGTTTGTGTTTGTTTTCAAAGTAGGTGTCAATGTTTGAGTGTCGGTGTCTGTGTCAAATTTCAGTGCTAATGTCAGATTGTTATTGTTAGTTTCAGTTTTCAGTGTTAGATTGATCTTATCGGTGCCTATGAGGTTTCCACCTCACAACATTGTAGCTTCAATCAGCATGTATGTACATTTATCAATTTGATCGGCAATGGCATTGTAAACGGAACTTTTTAACAGCGCTCAGCTTGGCCAATCTGCCCATCACTGTTTGCATCGACCTTTTTTTTAGGTAAATTATACTTATGGATAAATTTGTACCAGTGCTTGTGTAGTTACGCCAAGGCTTTTCAGTGGGAAGCAGGAACTGCTTTGCTGCCGAAGAAAGCAAAGTCCTCAACTCCACCTTGATGACTGTGACTGTCAGCTGTAGTGGTAAAGATTCCTTGTCTGAATTCACAGCCCAGATGGTGTTTGCTCATGAACTTGCTCACAGCATACATGTATGCTGTGCTCTGTCCCAACTGTGTCTGTAGAGCACAGTTCAAAGTCTGGTGAAAGAAGCTAATGCCAAAGATTCCATAACATCAGGATCCTGTGCCCTCCTATTCCAGAAATAGCCTCATGACCACGATCGTCAAGAAGATGTCGCTGTCCGTGCTCGGCAGCGACGCCCGCACCCATCGGGATGCCTCGTCCGGCCCACCACTCCCGGTCGCGGTGGAGCCCAACACCCCGTCGCTGCAGACCCTGGAGGCCATCTTCGGTGCCCTGGTGCAGCGGGGCGTGGTGGACAAGAAGAGCCTGGCCACCCTGGAGGCACTGCTGACCTCCGGGGGCACCCTCTGGTTCTGCCGGAGCATCGTCATGGAGGTCACGAGGCTGCATCGGAAGGATGATCTCACAACAGCAGGTGGGTTTGTGGGAGGCAATGTCACATTTGGATGACGAAGCAGTATTAAAATATTGCAAGATTGTACTCTCACCTTACATGGTCTTTGACAAAACAATGATGTGTGATTCTTGAAAATGTGAATCTTTTAAAGATGGCCTTTCCCTTTTGTATTCCTTCCCAAATAGCACAGAACATGATATATTCCACCAGAATGACAAGACTATTGTAAATCTATAACATTTCTGTGATATTTGAAGGTTGTTAGCCGTTAAAGTTAAAATAATGCACCAAACGCTCACTGTAACGTATTCTGTGTACTAGGCACAGCTGCATACATACATCCTCCTGTGGTTGTAATATGATACTTATACTTCGAACAACAGATATGCATGTCAAAGCTGTCAGAAAAGAAGAATTCACTAGCTTCTCTTACTTTGTTATCAATGGCAAATAACAACACACCACTTACATGAACTACACTGTACATGTACAACCAAGTGCATCACACAGGTCTGTAAAACTAGACTAGTATTTAGATTTGTAATTTTAGTAAAGTTCACAAAAATTATTCAAATCTTAACGGTCAATTTAACTAAACAAATAAAGACCCTCTTGAGTTCAAAATTTACAGGAGGTTTCCAAATAGTGTTTTCTTCAATACCTAAGCGTTCTCACCAATTTTTCAAAAATTTGCATACAAAAGGGATTGGCTGTCTTTAAAGGGAAATGCTATCCCAATATTATGTGTTTTGTATGAAAACAGAAAAATCAGAAAAGTAGATAGTGAAAGTTTGGGGAAAAAATTAGACACACAAAGTTATGAACTATTAATGTTTAGAGAGCAAGAAAAATTGGCATCTCTCAGTGAGGTAGATGTTGAGCAGCTCTCATCTCCATTTGTTAGCAAAGTGTCACAAATTTTAATTTTCCTCTTGAGAAAAATATATACTGAGTATTTTCCAAATCCATTTTTCTGAATCCTGGCATACATTTTGAGAGAAATTTCTACCTTTTTGAAAGAGAGCTCTCACCATAAAGAAATATACATACAATTGTTTATCACCCGAGATACACATGGAACTTCATTGTTATCTTCCTATATTTTTGTATTGTCTTCCTAAATGTAGTGGAGATTGCCGTAGCCCTCTTCCAAGTTGACATTGAGCAGATGACGCTGACCCTCCTACGTCGGGTCATCCCACGCCTCCTGGCCGATCTGACCAACACTGACCGGCTTGCCAACCCTCGCGGCAACGCCCTGGCCAAGCTGGTGGTCTGGTGTGTGGCCGCCACACTGACCAGCCAGAGTAGCTATAGAGGTGAGACACTCCCACCAAATTTATTGCAACTGTGCTCCAAAAAACAGACCAATCTATATAAAATGGAATAGTAGATTTCAATTTCTTTTTGGCAACAATCACACCACCAAAGAAATGCCAGTTCTTGCTTAGGGCGTTTTTTAAACTTTTGTTTTGTTTTATTTTATCATTATGATACCACTTTTATCATTTGAATTTGAATGTTTGAATGAGTTCAATTAATTTGAGTCAAATTGATATTCACACTGTTTTCTTCCTTTGTTGTTTTATATCTGTCTGTTTTCATTCCATATAATTTCGGTCAGTTGTGCATCGTAGTATGTGTTTGTGTGTGTGTGTGTGCAGCATGAGTGTCGTTTTATAGGTCTACTGCTAAGTCAGGAAATGTTTTCTCACACACATGCCCTTTCAAATGCATCATATCAAACCCGCCTTTGTTCTCCAGTTCACACAGGCGTGACGTCCCTTTTGTTGAAATTGCAAGCAATCGCTTGCTCAGGGCAAGCACAAGATTTGAGCTCAAACAAAAGGTTATGCATATGGATTTAAGCAATTGCTTCAGCTTGATCTTTGCTTGACAAGCTTGTGCTTCTGATTGAAGCAACTGCTTGCCAGCAATTGCTACATTTTATGCATACTAGCCAATGTCTTCCTAGTCAGTATAAAAGATGATTCTAATCCTTGCACTTGGTCCCCCTTACTCAGCAGATTCAAAGTCCAAGGAGAGTCCGTCAAGAATCCTCAGGGGTCGGAAACGAGGTCGCGGTGAAATGGATAGAGAGGTAAGACACAGTTGAGGCCTATTTAGAGTGGGTTGTCTTTGTTTCTTGTTTATTTCTGTTGTTACAGTAACGAATCAGTGATTATAGTTTATAATGTTGTTGCATACGTCTGTTCCAGTTAAATCACTGTGAACAGGAAAATACAGCAACAAGTAAGAATTTTATCGAGAACTCTAAAAGTGGGAGGTGAGCAATATGTTGGAGCTTCTTTTTTGTATCGCTGTTGCTCTCCAGTCTTGTGAAGATTCGGTGTTTTTTCGTTTCCTTCTTGAGCAAAGTATTTATGCTGAAATGTGGAATTGAATACATGTAATATGATATTTTACCTCATGATAAGACACGTTGAGCACAGTAAAAACCAGGCCAGCCCTAGGCATGAACCCGATATTCCTGCCCTTCCACACACACACACACACACACACACACACACAGAGTAATGTATGAAAATAAGTACTGCTTCTCCTTTCTTTTTAATAGCATTTTGCATGCTGACAATAATGCGAATGTTCATTGACTCAATTAATATGATGTCCATCTTGTCTTGTTCCGTTGAACCGTTCCTTGGCCGTAGGAGTCCACAAGTCTGCGAGAGGACAGCAGACCGTCCAAACTCAGAAAGCT
Source organism: Diadema antillarum (assembly GCF_040938485.1). NCBI lineage: Eukaryota > Metazoa > Echinodermata > Echinoidea > Diadematoida > Diadematidae > Diadema > Diadema antillarum. Next base: position 417,466 of record NW_027271582.1, on the reverse strand, counting down.
TCTCAGCACGGCTGACGATGAGGGCGCTACAACACCGCTGTCAGGTAACATTCGGGGGAAAAATGTATATACCAATGTGCTGTTTGTTTTCTGTTTTTTGTTACCCTTAATTCTTGTTTACCAGGAGAAGTAGATAAGTATACCATGTAAGAAGTGGAAAATTTACATAGTCTGATTATTTTGCTATTCAGATATGCTGATCTGATCATTTCCTGTAAGGTCAGCAGTTTATTGTAATTATGAAAACATTCTATTCTTCAGCCATTGATTGATCTGTTGAATTAATCTGCTGCCACTTGTTTGTGTTCTGTCATTTTCATATATGTGTATGTTTGTGCATCTATTTGTCCCCTAAGCTCTGTTCGTTTATCTTTTATATCTAGTGAAAACATACAATTGTATCTTTGTCATCTTTTGATACTTCATCATAACGTACAAGTAAGTCAGACTCACATATTCTTTGATATGATTATATGACCTGTCTCTGAAATACTTTGTTGACGTTCTTGTGCCAAAAATATTTAAGTATGGTATAGGTGAGTGTAGTAATATAAAGTACATAATATGTTCTCTTGATGTTATCTTACAGGCAGTGTGAATGTGAGTGCGGCCAGCAGTAGTTTCCTGGTGATGCAAGCCCAGCAGCACTACCCTGAACCTCTCCACATGGCCCTCGGTGAGTCCCACTTCCCTTCTCTTCTCTAGCATGTCCTATCCTTGAGTTCACACGTGTGATCGTGTCATTTGGTTTCCTCATGGTGGTCACTCCTGTGTCATTTGGTGTTCTCATGTCCATTTTTGTAAACGCATCGCATAATTTCTTGCATTTGTACATCAGAACATGTCATTAGAATAATATCCTCATGTTTACACTCGTGAACCCATGATTTGGTTTCTTCATGTCTCCACATGTAAACACCCCAGTTGATTCCACATATTTCCACATCAGTAATTCTCTTGTGTGTACACACCAATTAGAATGAGTGTTGTGAGTAAGTAGCAATGGTATAAGTGTTATTATACATAGTAGCAATTGTTGTTTTAGTAGCAGTAGATGTAGTGGTAGTGATAGAAATAATACCTTTGGGAGCTGAAATGTGGATGCTGTAGCAGAAGGAGAGGTATCACTGGTAGTGGTGGTAGTAGTAGTAGGTAGTAGTAGTAGTAGTAGTAGTAGTAGTAGTAGTAGTAGTAGTAGTAGAAGTCGTAGTAGTAGTAGTAGCAGTCGTAGAAGTAATAGTAGTAGTAGAAGTAGCAGCAGTAGTAATAGTCATAGTAGCAGTCGTAGTAGTAGTAGTGGTGGTAGCAATGTTATTATCACTATTGTTATTGGTAGAATGAAGAGTAGTGGTAGTGATTATAATAGTTGAAGTGATTGTTTTGTATGTATTTCTTGTCAATAATGTTGAGAGGAATAGATGTTTTTGTTTGTTTGTTTGTCTGTTTGTTTGTTTTTAGTGAAAGACAAGATTTGAAATCAAACTCTCTTGGAATCTTCCCTTTCATTCCAGTGTCCGTCATGTGTCTGTTTGCCTCCATCCTTGCTTCGGGGACCATCAGCCCTCGGACCGACTTCATCCATTCCTTCGTCCAAGAGGTGCTCTACTGCGGGGAGACCATCAGCACCAACGTGCTACAGTTCATGCCGGTTACCATGGTAACGAACTCATCCCTCAGTCCCTCAAATCACCATTACTTTCGTCCACCCGATGTTTCCAGACCAAAATCAGTCATGATGAGGACTCTGCATTTCTTGTTGCAGCATGTTATCTAAATGCAGTTGCATTAAAACATCAGAAATGAGAAACAAGCATTGTGATGTAGATTTAAGATACTCTGTGATTATTAGCAATATTTTGTAATTTATACATCATTAGCAGTTCAGATAAGTGCACAAAAATGAACGCCTTGTCCCAAATAATGAAGCAATGAGCATGTCAAATTGTTACGGCATTACAGGATTTTTTCATTTCTGTTAGCACTTTGTGAATGCACAAAGTCAGTGTATATGTGACCCGCTACAACAAAATGATCCGAAAGTCGGGGGAGGGCAATTTTCTGAAAATGGCATGACATTATTCCCTTACTCTTCTACTCAGCCGTCAGGGACTTTAGGATCCTTTTGTTGTAGCGGGTCACATATTGTGACATCAAAGAATTTTTGGAAGCATCTTTCATTTTTGTTTCCACCTTGTAAATGCAAAAGGCCTGTTGCATTTTGAGGTGGTGATATTGAGAAGGGTAACTCCAATCTGCATCTCCTTTGTGGTATTTCTTTTGTCGTACAGTTTCGATGTGACCCAATTCTCATAGGAAGAAATTCAAATATTGCAGGTCCAAACAGCCACTTTATGACACCCTTACCATGATTCAGACACACTTTTTATGCGGTCAAAAGTCCTGAAATCTATGGACTAAATTTGCAGCCAACTTTGTGAATCCCTTTCTGTGGGTCCCCTGTATTTGTAAGTGCATAATCTGGTGGCTGATTTCATGTATACCACACTAAGATGTCATGAGTACCAAACCACCCTTCCCCCATATTACCATTGTCTTACTGCATTCATGTTACACAGTGCAGCTACTGAAACACTTGTGATCTCTATTACATGCCCTTGGTGGGGTTGTGTGTGTGTGTGTGTGTGTGTTTGTGTGTGTGTGCATGTGTGTGTGCATTTTATACTCTTTGTTTTCTTGAAAGCATTTTGTTACTATTTTCTTACTGCCTTTTGTGTTATTTCTCAAACCCTGTACAATTCAGGCCACTCACCTCCTGAACACATTGTCGGGGACATTCATGCAGGACCTTGCGTTGGCCATCGGTCAGCTGGAGGGCTCCACACCAAAGAAGATGTCCGCCAAGGCCCTCTCCCAGACCAGGAGGTAGTGGCTTGTAACTTGCTGCAGTCTTGAGTGGAGACTACCAACACCCCCCCCCCCCCTTTCTTTCCCCCCCCCCTCAACCGTTGGACTCTAGCAGATTGTTCAACAATGTGGACAGAAATTCTCTTCATCCTACCACATGGTATTGAAAGACCTTTTGCATGAATTCCTTGCGATTACCTTCCTTTTGCCAATGTGAATACAATCTAAAGTGGAGACAGCTACGTTTTTTAATTTCCATGGAAGGTTGGAATGCACTCAAGGATGAATGAAGATAATGAAGGAATGATGCAGTCCAGTCTCCCCACCATGTCCTTTCAATGCAGCACTGTGGTCTTGAATAAAGACTAGACAACCATTCCATTCTCTTGTCTCTTCTTCATGCTATGAAGGGTATTTAGCGGTGTATTACTGCCTGGGTATTTTTCATATATTGTGTCCCCAACCTGGTTACTTTGAAAAACAAGGAAGAAAGTGTTGATATGTGCTTGAACACTCACATTTACAGTGTACAATGTGTCTGAAGGCCTCATTTAAGTGTCTATAGACCTGGTAATTCACAACAAATGCTTGGAGTAGGAGATTACAGTTCATCATGATTTCATAACCGAGATTTGGCATTGAGGTGAAAATCGACAGAAGGCCAAGACTGCTCCATTATAAAGGTTCCCTGCTCGCTGCTAGCTGCTGGTTTTGTAAGCTCTGTGTTGGCAACTTGTGTGAGCAAAGTCTGTAGAGGGCAGCATACCATTACTTCAGCTAAAGAAGGAAGAAGAAAGAAAGAATTTATATGTGCATCATATTTTGTGTTCCATGGAACTAAATAGTTCAGTGCAGTGATCCATTTTCAATTACTGGTGTAATCAAGCAGCACAATGTCAAACCTTGAGGTCATGACCTATCATGAGAAAAGTGCTGTTTGGACCTGGGAAGAGGATTGTCTTGAAAATTAAGAGATTGGCACATTAGATACGTTCACTTGGAAGCTAATCATAGATGGTTGCTACAGTGGAAACTCAGTATAATGAGATCCTGGGGACCAGGACGATTTGTCATTTATATCAGATATTGTGTTATATCGGCAGTCAATAAGCAATACCAAACAAAGGAAATAAATTCATTGGGACTGGAGAAATTAGTTTGCTATACCAGGTATTTTCTTACATCCGATCTCTTTATATCATGGAGTTTCCACTGTTATCATCAATGATACTGTAAGATATTGCTCCCTAAACTGCAATGCACGTTCACATGATGCCTGGGGGGCATTTCATGAAGCAGTTTGGTCGGATATTTTTCTGACAAACTGTTACAAGCTACTGAAATCCTTGCCTCTGATTGGCTGAGAGCAAATCGACAACTTTGTCGGACAAAATGCGTCATGAAATGCCCCCCTGATCTTAACCCGTTGAGGACGGACTGATTTTACTACAACACGCATTTCCCATAGATCCGTGCCCGAGTATACTCGGGACTCATTCTCAACGGATTAAAGATTTGACTTTTAAACGAGAGTTGCACTCAATGAAAAAAAAAAAAACACAGAACCGGAAGAAATACGTACGCACAGTGCTAGTGATAAATCCGTTCGTAGTGCAACGATACAGTAGTGTGCAACACACTATGGAGGTTGACCCAGAAGCTGAGGGGCAATAGTGTTCCGGGAAAGGTCACGCTAACTTTTGAGTTTATAGATTATTGTGTCCAAATAATGCTAAACTATGAGTGGTGAACCCACAGCTTGTGGATAGAGCATAAGACCTGAGAAGTCTTGTGGTTCTAATCATCACATAATCTTTAGGATGGCTAACTTTCTTGAGCGTTTACGCTGTACTAAACTACAAGTTAATTATCGAAGTTTCAAACTTCAAGCTAAACTCAAAGTTTAGGAATGTTGTGTGTACGTAACTATTGTATTTTAGAGGCATCGGATGAATAGAGAGGGTTTTCATGTTTGTTTGATAAGGAAACAAAGAAACAAGCAAGCTGCAGAAACATTCATTGATTTTTTTTAAATCGTTTTTTTTTTTAATAATATAGGCAAACATTCCCCTAAATTATGAATACTGGAATGTCAGAACATCATGTATGTGGTATGATTTTGGCACCTCAAGGTACACTTGTGAATGTAATGATGATAATGTAGCTTTGGTTTTACATAATGCTACGACAGCTTTGTCAGTCATGAACTTGCTGTGGCAAATATTTTCCAAATCCTGAGCCGTGATGTAGTTGTTATCATGACTCTGTATTTCAGATCTGTTGATGTTGGCAAACATCCACAAATGTCAGAGAAAAAGAGAGAGAGAGAGAGAGAGAGAGAAAAAAAAAATGGGATGCAGAAGTTGCGCCAGAAAGTGATATCGTGAAATATGAAGTATTGATGAAAGGAGGGCAGCATCTCCATGTTTCGGATGCCGTTGAGACGTGAGGTGATGCCACTCTAACAAATTAATGTGATTTATGATATCCACATGAGTGCACGTTTCTGTGTTTTCTTCTTAGAGACATTCAAGGGTTTTCCACGGGTTATCAGGATTGTCTGCTGGTTTAGACTCTTCCAGTCTAGGGGTGGAAAGTTCAACAACAATACAATAATTCACCATTCTCAGTCTGTAGTGTTATCTGTCCCATTTTCATCACATCATTGTGTGTAGTGTTGTTGTGTGTTGCACTGAGAAGACTTTCACACTAAAAAAATGAAGTCGCATGTTCAGAAATAGTATTTGGTCCTATTTGAGGTTTTTCACGTAAATACAGTGCACTCCCGCTATATCAATCACATTTATAACAAAATTCTTGTTGCAACGAAATCCAATTGCCAGTCCCAAAATTATCATGTGTATGATATGTTTATATGCCATACTGTTCACTTAATAACAAAATTTTGATGTAACAAAAGAAACTTGCAGGTCCCAAGGACTTCGTGATGATAGGAGTACGCTGTATGCAAAATCAGAGTGGAATCATGTTTCAGCCAAACATGCATTGCAAAACGAGTTTCTGATCTGTCTGGGTCACGAGGTGTTTTCCAATTGTATTATGCCCAGTCAGTGCGAGCTTCTGATCAGCAGGGTTCAATTCAATTCAATTCAATTCAATTTATTTCACATCTTTAAGAAAAAACACACACAATGATAGACATACATATATGTATAAAATGTACAGAACAGAACACAGAAATATACACAAAACAAAGCATCAGTACAAGGACAGTTACAATGAAGTATAAACGCAGTAAAAACAGTAAGACCTGCAGCAGATGTGTGGGAATGACAAAAGGCCATTGGCCTGTCAAAGGTCAAACCCTTGATGGACTGCATCTTACAATGTTGCATTTTAAAAATTGTGTTTAAATCACAGAACATAAACGGAGACAAAAAGAAAGACAGTAGAGAACATGGCAAGAATAAGATAGAGAGAAGCAATGACAAGATTTACATGAACTAAACTCAAAAGACAAATACAAACAAGCTAATGAGCTACAACAACAATAACAAACAATTATGAACAAACAACAGGCAATCAATAAAACATAAAGATACCTCATAATATATTACATATTATTTTTTCTCTAATAAATAAAATTTATACTTCCTTTTAAAATCACTTAAAGTGGAACACTGTTTGAACTTATCTAACATATTATTCCATAGTACAGGACCTTTATAAGAAATCACTGTTCTTGAGAATTTATATCTATAAAAAGGAATATACATTTTATGGGAATTTCTAGTAACATACATATTTCACCTGTTTAGAATACAATCAAGGAATTGAATCTCGCCTTGACTTCGGATGCACATCCATCATGGTGTGTGTGTATGCCTGCACACTTTTGCATGTAAATGTATATGTGACTAATAGGCCAGAGAGTATGCAATGTAGTGGTTTCCCTGATTTTTCAGAATGTCAATTGCAGTTCGTGGTTGGCTGGTGGGAAGACTCCTTCTATTGCCTGGAAACACTCAACGTAAACACAAACACACAAAAAGATAACAAGTTAGAAGTATGATTACAGACAAGTTCTCCTGTAAGTCTGAATTCCCCCAAGAATTGCGACAGATCATGTTACGGGGGTTGCATCTGATCAAAGTTTGTGAAAGCACAAGAGGAGATATTGTTTGTGTCATCTATACTGGTCTGGTTTTATTTATACCCATGCTTGTACAGTGTCTTTAATGGTGTCATGTCTGTGGACCTTTTGGTCTGAAGGCATCTTGTAATAAAGCAAATGTTTTGTAAAACAAAATCATATCTTGTTTGCCATAGACTTTTTATGAATATTGACTAAGAGTGCTAATTCGTGTTTTTGGCTGTGTGTGTGTGTGTATGTGTGTGTGCGTGTGTGTGTGTGTGTGAGTGTGCACTTGTGGGTATGTTTGTTGTTAGTTTTTGTTGATGTTTTGTGTATATATGGGTGTGTGTGTTGAGGGAAAGTTACCAGGAAGGGGGGGGGGGGTATGTTAGTGGGGAAATAAGTGGGGATGGTCGGGGGTTAGGTAGATGTCGTATCCGGGCACTTACCCCCTGGGCAACTACCCTCCGGATAACTACCACCCGGATAATTACCCCCCAGGTCTATTCCCCCCTAGGGCAACTACCCCCCGGACAACTACCCTCCTAGGGCAATCACCCTCCAGGGCCATTACCCCCTAGGACAACTACCACCCGGTCATCTACCCTCCTAGGGCAACTACCCCCAAGGGCAATTACCCCTAGGACATTTACCCCCGGGATAACTACCCCCTGGGTAACTACCCCCTGGATGACTACCCCCCGGATAACTACCCCCAGAAAACTACCACCCGGATAACTACCCCCTGGATAACTACCCCCCGGAGAACTACCCCCCAGTTAACTACCCCCGGATAACTACCCCCTGGATAACTACCCCCCGGAGAACTACCCCCTGGGTAACTACCCCCCGGATATCTACCCCCAGGATAACTACCACCCGGATAACTACCCCCCGGATAACTACCCCCAGGATAACTACCACCCGGATTACCACCCCGAGATACCCCCCCCCCCCCATAACCATACCCCGAACCGCCCCCCCCCGCCCCCTCCTGATACTTACCTACTGGACAACCCTCCCTCTCCCCCCCCCCCGAAAGTTACCATACACCCGTTGTAATTTTTCCATAAGTTCATAACACCATACCAGCAGACTAAGCTCATGTAGGCCCTACATTAATGCACCTTTCTCTTACACTGTCATCATTTACTCTTTTGGCTTGTCATTTTCTACCATTATAACACATTATACGATAAACATAAGAAAAGGAGAGTTGGTTTCACTGCATTTCATATTCTCTTAACATTAGCGAGGGACCCTTCGATATAAAGCCATAGTTTCTGATAGGATCCGGGCACGGTTTTATGAAAGTTATCAGTCCTGACAAGCTGTCAGTTCCACATAATTACCAAAGCAGGTCCATGGTAACAAGTCAGTGACTCGAGCTTATCAATCAAGCAGAACCCATGGTTTTTTTTGAAATTATTAGAGACTAACAAGATGTCATAACTGGCGATTTTTATCAAACGGTGCCCTAATCTGTCATTTGAGTAAAATTACAGCTTATTTTACATACAAGTAGAATTGTGCTAGTTTTCAAATTAAATGTTGTCGATACTTTAAGGGGAAATCCAGTTCAAATATAAGCTAGTCTGATTAGAAAGAGTAAAATATTACGAGTTTAACGGTATTTTTTTTTTTTTACAAAACACCCCTAGTTGTTAACGAAGTCTTTTGTCCTGCATCCTCTTTTTGAATAGATCTAGAGAGTTGTAGTTGACAGAATCCTTTTTACATAGGGCTGCTCTCTTTTATCCCGGCCATTTTAAGACTATTTTTTCACAAAAACTTGAATCCTTCTTGGAATAACATGCTCTTTAAAGGGAAGATAAACCCCAAGAACAATGTGGATTGAGTGAAAGCAGCAACATTAGTAGAACACATCAGTGAAAGTTTGAAGAAATCGGACAATCGATGCAAAAGTTATGAATTTTTAAAGTTTTGGTGTTGGAACCGCTGGATGAGGAGACTACTAGAGGTTATGACGTATGAGTGGACAACAATACCAAGAAAATATAAAGAAAATACTACAAAAATCCATTTTTCATGAAAATTACAAATTCCATCAACTTGATATTGACATATGTTAAGGGTAGCAATTATTCCCCCTGCTTTCTGAAAACGGTTGGTCCACTGCTCTTTCATAATTCTAGAAAAGTTAATTTTTGTTGAATTTCCTTTATATTTTCTTTGTATTGTCGTCCACTCATACGTCATATCCTCTAGTAGTCTCCTCATCCAGCGGTTCCAACACCAAAACTTTAAAAATTCATAACTTTTGCATCGATTGTCCGATTTTCCTCAAACTTTCACTGATGTGTTCTACTAATGTTGCTGCTTTCACTCAATCCACATTGCTCTTTGGGTTTACCTTCCCTTTAATATTTCGTAAGGGGTTTCTAATTATCTCACCCAAAAAAAATGTTAAAAACCTGAAGTTAGGTCTCGACCAAAACCAATTCAAATAGCAAACGTTGTTCGAAAATGACAATGAGAGACGTAGTTTTTTTTTTGTTTTTTTTTTGTTTTGTTTTGTTTTTTTTTTTTTTTTTTGGGGGGGGGGTGAGTTATTGCAAGAGGGCTGATTGTTTGGAGCCTAATTCTAATAAGGAGTAATTGTCAAGGGAAGTAATGTTCTGCGGTGATCATACCAAGGATGTGACAATCTCTTCCCGCATCCTTGATATACTAGTTGTTAATGCCCAATGATGCAGTAGGGCAATTCTGAAATGAGCGTTAACGGTATAGTAAAACAGTTACAAAATTGATGAAACAATGCAAAGAAAGCAAATTAAGACAGAGACGAAGTACACAAATAAAGATACAGTGTACTCCCGTTACAACGAACACGGTTAATAAGTACAGCATTTGTAATGCGCCTTCGATCTAGTATCCTATTCTGAGGCGCAGAGGGACGTAATTATGAAAAGAATAGCATACATCATAGTCATAATTGTACATAAGAAGGTTGAAAAAGAAGAAATGAAGAAACGGTTATAACGAAATTTCGTTATAACGAAGCAAAACTTCTGGTCCCAAAATTATCGCCATTAAAGTCTATGGTACAAAATTCGCTTGCGATAAACGAAGACGATTATAACAAAATTTTCGTTACCACAAAGTCTTTTCTGAGCGCCACTGACAAAGAAAAACAAAAGAAATGTGCTCCGTTACAACGAAATGCGGATCGCATTCGAAAATGCGTAGCGGAACAAGCACTTTTATAGCGTCTCTGCATGCATGAGCGAACGCTTCACATCATAATGTTCACTCCGTGTTTCACGCACAGTTTCCGAGGGGAACTTGCGTTATTGTAATACAATAATCTGAATTCAGATAAGGTTTGTTTCATTGTTCCGAAGTCCTTTAATACAAAACACACAGATTCTGATGCAACTAAATGTCCGTAATAGTTCGGAAATGAAATATTACGCACATTTTGGCGTTATTCCAAAGGTTCGTTAATCCGATGATAAAACATGGTTCTTATTCTTATTCTTATACGGTTCGTTAGTCCGAAATTGATAGGAATTCAAAACGTTCGTTAATCGGAACATTACAAAAAGAATCGTTAATCCATGGTGGAAAAAGGTGAGTACACTAACAAAACTTAAGAATTGCAATCCTTATAATCGTCTAAAGAAAAATAAATCTTCGAAATAACTAACCTTTCTCACTTTTTTTTTTATTAACAAACTTTCTTCGGAATAACGAACCTTATTTCATTTTCGGATGAAAAAGCCTTCTGAACAACGAACTTTCTGAATAGTGAACCTTTCTCATTTTTTTTTTTTTTTGATTTATGATTAACCTTCAGAATGACGAACCTCATTTCATTTTCAGATCAACGAACCTTCGGAAAATGAACAATATATTATTTTAATTTGAATTATGAACTTTCGGAATAATGATTCTTCGGAAATGCGAACCTTCAGATAAACAAACCATCGGAATCCCGGGAATGGCGAAACTTAGGAATGGAGCCTTCGGAGTAACGTAGTTAAGTAAGAAAAGAACTTTTGGAATAGCGAACTGTAACCAAATCCTACACCGTCATTTTCTACACATGTGTGACAACACAGACAACTTTATGCTCTTTTTAAAATGTAATATTTAAACGAAATTAAAAAGGTACTCTCCCATTTCACATAGCTTTCCAGCGTATGATGAGGATTCAATAAACAGAAATTTATTTTTATGCGTGGTTTCCTTCTTTTCGTTCTTCATTGCATATTATATTTGTTCGGTTATAACGAAATTTCGTTAAAACGAAAAAAAAAACAAAACAAAAAAAAAAACTGCCGGTTCTGGGCATTTCGTTCTAACGGGAGTGCACTGCACATGAACACACACGAGATAGATCCCTTGTAATGAGAGAAAGAGGAAAGGTGAGTAATGAATGACAGGAATAAACTACCTTCACGGTACATGGACAGAGAAAAGCGAGAGGGAAGAGGAAGATGATGGGTCAAAACCAGGGCACGTGAGGCATGAGATATAAGCTCCTCAAAATAAAGAAGTGTTACATGGAGTTGTGGTAAACGATAGACGATTGTGGTTAAAAAAATATTGCAAAAAGTGAAGTGTAACATTTCTTCAAAATGTCTTTAGTTCAATGGTAAAGGCATTCAAACTTAAAACTTCTTTTATACTACTATAAAGAGAAATTCGAAATTTCGGAACAGTAAAAGAAAATACAGATTTAGCTAAAATAGTTTTGGTTAAAGGCATTGACATTTACTGGATTACCGGGTAGGATATGCAGGGACAGTTTCGTTTTTGATGAACATAAAGTCAAAATACAGAAGGGAGAAATTAAGCTTGTACATAAATCGTCCTAAATGCAAACGATACAAATCATTAATCCTTAAGATGTCGTTTCCATATAAAGATGAAGTATCAGTATGGCATCTCCGTGATTCCTGGCAAATGATACAAAGAACTTCGTTTCCTGTAGTAATAATATTCTTTTTATCAAAAGTAAGAGTTGGGGGGGGGGGGGGCAATGACCCGGGAGGTAGTTATCCAGGAGGTAATTGACGTGGTGCACTGTCCTGGGGGTAATTTTCCTTTTGATAGTTATATAGGGGAGAGGGAGTTGAAGGCCTACTTATCCGGGGTAATCATCCATGGGAAGTTATCGGAGGGTGTAGTTATCGGGTGGAAGTTATCTGGGGTATAGTTATCGGAGGAGGGGGTATAGTTAACGTGAGGATAATTATACTGGTGGTAATTATCTGGGGAGGGGGGTAGTTATCCGGAGGGTAATTATCCGGGGGGTAATTGTCCGGGGGGTAGTTATCCGGGGGGGGGGGGTAGTTATCCGGGGGGTAGTTACCCAGGGGGTAGTTCTCCGGGGAGTAGTTACCCAGAGGGTAGTTCTCCGGGGGGTAGTTATCCAGAGGGTAGTTCTCCGGGGGGTAGTTACCCAGGGGGTAGTTCTCCGGGGGGTAGTTATCCAGGGGGTAGTTATCCGAGGGGGTAGTTATCCAGGGGTAGTTATCCGAGGGGTAGTTATCCAGGGGGCATTTTTCCTAAGGGGGAATTTCCCTGGGGGGGGGGGGGAGGGGGGTGATTGCCCTATAATAGGAGGGTAGTTGTCCGGTGGGTAGTTGTCCTAGGGGGTAATTAACCTGGAGGGTAATTGCCCTTGGAGGGTAGTTGTCCGGGGGGTAGTTGCCCTAGGGGGGAATTTTCCTGGGGGTAATAATCCGGGTGGTAGTTATCCGGAGGGTGGTTTTCCAGAGGGTAGTGTTCCTAGACCCGGTAGATGTAGTTAGGTAATAGTAGAGTAATGGTTAAGGGGTTAGGCAGGAATATGGTTTGTTTTGATAATATACGCATATGGTTATTTTGTTTTGTACAGGGGGACGGGGTAGGTTGATGGGTTGAATAAAAATGATGCGCTTTGTTCGGTTAATTTAGGCATGGTCTTTGTATGACACGTTTTGGAAAATGCTGTATTCTCAAGAGAGTGTAAGATAATTTTTGTAATGAAGCGGATATTGAGTAATCTGATCAAGTTGATCAAGACATTTTTTCACTTTTAAGAGTTAAATTTCATCTGATATGTTTATGTATATAGCGTGTGCTCTGCCAAAAAAAAAAAAAAGAAGTTCTGTTTTTAAAAATAAGGATTTAGTAGCACAATTTCTTTTTGGGTATGTGTGTTATAAGGCACATTTGGATTGACTTTATTAGGCTGATCAAAATAGCTTTTTCTGAGAGTTATGCAGAATTTCATGTCATTTTTCTTATAAAAACATGGTATGATATGGAAAAAAAAACCCAAATGTAATGTACTGTATGCTTGAAAAATGATTCAGCAGCATAAGTTTTTGTTGTTGGTAATATTGATTTCATTGTTAATATGGATTTGATATTGAATGGAACTCAAAGAATATCATAAAACAAAAGAAGTGTGTGTGTGTGTGTGTGTGTGTGTGTGTGTGTGTTTGTGAAAGAATGAAAAGAAGTGAAATATGTGGTGCAATACAAATGACAAGTACTGGACGAGTGATGTATTGACATTTCATCGTCTCGATGTCTCGCCGTTGACCTGTTGATATTCCGTAAATATCGGTGTGTATATGAGACTACAAATACCTCGAGTAAATTTCAGCGAATACTGATAAATCAACGTGACAGTTTTATTTCCTTTTTTTACCAATTGCAAAAACAAGAAATACAGTAATTAAAGTGTATTTCGGTGAAATAAATTTCTCTCCGCAGAGATTCTCTCAAGGGATAAATTCCTAATAGAGTACAGAGGAATTGGAAACAAAAAAAATCTTGAAATAGGCCATGGGGTGAAGCTGAAAAAGAGGCTTAGAAAATGGGTTTCGTTCCAGCAACACTGGCACTACTTTCTGAATGCGGAAATGTGATGTTTTGTACATCCTAAATATACTGTAAAAAGTTCTCCTCGAAATATCCTGCAGTTTTTGCGAAAATCCATATTTTATAAACTGCGACCAGCAGCCCAATACACATATCGTAATGGGGCTGCGGATTGTAGCATTTAAGATCATGACAGGGAAGTATCGCGGACAAATGTCAACCTTAAATCGAACAAAAATTCTTCAATTTGAAGACTTACAAGTAAGGTTGAAGTATTGACAACAGGGTTCGTGCAAGGTTTGGTTCTACATAGTCATTTTCTGTTCGATTTGATGACTTAATATGACTAGGTCGAGAGGAATCTGGGAGAGCTACGCTGAATTGACGGTCAGCGCAGGCGCACACATCACTGCGCACAAATTTCGTATCCATTGACTGGATATTAGATGTCTGTGTGTGCATGCGCTGGCCGTCAATTCAGAGTAGCTCTCCCAGTTTCCTCTCGACCGAGTCACATTTAGTCATCAATTTGAACAGAAAGGAACTATTTGCAGAAGCAAACCTTGCACGAACTCTGTTATCAATACTTCAAATTTATTAATAAGTCTTCAAATTGAAGATTTTTTCCCGATTTTAAGTTGATATTTGTCCGCGATAAAATATCCGTCATGATCCTGTATGCTACAGTTCACAGCCCCATGACGCTATGCGTATGGGGCTGCTGGCCGCAGTTATGCGTATGGGGCTGCTAGCCGCAGTATAGTTCCCATAGTGTTTCTAAGCTGAAATACATATACACATTTGTAAAGCACTGCTTTTAGCCATATACCTAGAAAAAAAAAAGTGAAGTTTTGGTTTAATAGTTGCATTATATCTCATGTTTCAGCTTTTCCTGATGCTGGCTATGCAAAGGAGGACAAGAGCAAAGTGGTTCAAGACCATATGAGAGAGAGCACTGACTGACCGTCAGAGGTCAAGGCAAATGCCTTATATTCTGTTCAAAGACATGTTATTAATCAAATGACTAATCATTCAAGGCAAAAAAAAAAAGAAAAAAAAATCAGTGTGTTTGTTTGTGTGTGTGTCCGCGTGCATGTGGGAGAATCTTATTGTACACACACACACACACACACACACCCTCACATGCACACACACATACGCACACACATAGTTATGAAGATTCAATATACCCAAGTGTATTAAAATATTATTCTACATGCCTTGGCCATTTATCACATCAGCATCATAAAAAAGATTATCATAAACATGAACACACACAATGATACAGGCATGTACTACTACTCTTTCACACACACACACCCACACACGCAAAAAGTCACACACACGAAAAAATAAAAGAGAGTACAGTTTTGTATCAGCATTTTGTCAATGAGACGACAATAACAGCGATAAAGATTAGTACATAGTATTTATTTCAGGTGTTTGTTTAATCAAATCCTTGTAATAACGCAGGTACACTAGTTCGCCTGATATCAAAAAGACTCGGAGTAAATTGTATTGCGTAAATACTACAGTAGATGAATCTATAATTGATATAATTATGTGTACGATACACTGACGCGTGGTAGTAAAAGTAAACACTCAACGATCTAATACGACAATGCGATCAGCCGTGAAAGGTGTTTCGCTATCTCATCGGGGTGGGGTTGCGATTTTTTTTTTTAAATGAGGGTGGGGTAAAACAATAAAAATAACAGCTGCTAAGTTGTTAGGGTGTAAAAACACAGGTTTTTGGAAATGCTTCACCTGCCGTGGGTAATGAATTTACTACAGTGAAATTAGTGGTAACGACATGATCGTGTTGCTACACTATAAAGACAAAGTGCCCTGAGGGTGTTTCATAAAGCTGTTCATAAAGTTACGAACGACTTACGAGCGACTGGTGATCAGTTCTGATGTGCTACACTTATTAGAATTTCAGTAATTCAGCACTAGAACTGATCACCAGTCACTCGTAAGTCGTTCGTAACTATACGACCAGCTTTACGAAACAGGGCCCTGGTCCTGTTGTACACAGCGTTGCATGCCTCTGACATCTGACTTTGTTTGTAAATTACACGACAACTAAATGACTTCTGACGGGAAAAAAATGTCCTTTTATAGCACACATGGATTGGATTCATATCTCAAACATCTTTAAAACAAATCCATTCTGCTTGCCATGCTATTGTCACGAAAATCTTATAATCTCTGAGGCTTTTCGGTCATTGTGTAGTATAACATAGCTAATTACATGAAATACGCACTCGACAAGCATGCAGGTTAATCTAACCGCTGATTTAGAGAGTTGAATTTTTCAGTATTCAAACAAGGTCTCCCTTAGCAGTGGGCAGACGGCTATTGAAAAAAAAAATTAGCTTATATTTGTGGTTACCGGTTCATCCGATAGCTGGAGTCTTGGAGAGAAATAAAAAAGGAAAAAAAACAAACTTCGGGAGTACAGTCGGTGTACCTCCCACTCCTTATATACAGAGGCAAGTAACGATAAGGGGTTTTGTTCTTGTTTAGTTTTGTTTTGTTTTTCTGGCAGTTTGTACTTAACATTAAAGAGAGAGAGAAAAAGATATGCAGTGCACATCGTATTACGCTTCTCGAGCAAAATGTTGATACTGAGCGACATCCCGCAGCCCGCCCTCTGTAGTCCGCACAATACTGTCCCAGCTCGACTCGACAAGGCGTGGCAAGCCCTTATCGCCACACATGGCGCTTCAGATCGGCAACGATGCTTGAATGTCGGAGGAGTCATGTCCGTCGCTGGCATCCATTAATGAACCTGAAATCTAGACGAATTTATTTGGCTTTTCGAACCAAGTAAGGACGCAAATAGGTACCCGTGATTCTGTACGATAAATGAGTTCGATAGACGTTACTGTGTTAAATGACCCCTTTGATTGGCAGACTCCATCTGATGATATGATATCCCGCAGAAAAGAGTAAATTATACCAAGGAAATTACTATTGGAAGACAATCATAATGACACGATCAGAAGAATGATATTGAAAAGATAAATTTTCTATGTACACATCGAACATTGTATACATCTTGTGTGCCAAAAATCACTTGCTACTGCATAGAAGGATTATCATGTGATAGCACTTTAAGGCTTTCCCTGTTGGCGTACATCGCTACTGCGATGCATTGGAGAATGGTCTTACAAAGCAACATCTCTTACACCCCATGCTCCTTAAAACAGGGGCGTGAATATAGTCGCTAATACTCTATGGCTGGATAACCGGACGCAGTAAGACATCGTGAACCTGTGGTGGAAAGAAGAAAAAAGTAGGAAAAAGAAAAGGTAACTCAGTTTTAAAGAGGACATTTTTGTTTCGTTTTATTTCATTTTCAACACATATGATTACAACATTTAATATACTAATGATACAACAAAGCACTGAAAAACAAGCTATGAAAAGTGATATAATTTGGCAAATTTTAAGACAAAATACCAAAAAAAAATGGTTGGAAATGGAGAGGACTGCTAAAGAGCAGAGTTTGTAGTCTGCAGTACCCTCCTAAAAACTCTAGTTACAAGTTAAAAACGGCGCAAAATGATCATCGACAGTGTAAAGCGCATAACGCGTAGTGATAATGTCCCTATGCGCTCAGCAGAAGTGATAGTAAGCCCACAAAAAAAAGCAACACTTAATTTAACGTAAAATATTAGGGGTCATCCCACTAGACCGACACCCACGAGTCATACAGCCCACGAGTTCGACATTGAAAACAGGACCATGAGTCATATAGCTCACGAGTCATACAGCCCATGGGTTCGACACTAGGCAAATAAAGCCCATGAGTTCGACGCTAGGTAAAAACAGCCCACGAGTTCGACAGATACAACACGGCGCGTAATGTGTCGGTCTCGTGGGCCTTGTTGGCTTAGTGTCGAACTCATGGGCTGTATGACTTGTGAGCTGTATGACTCGTGGGCTGTATGACTTGTGAGCTGTATGACTTGTGGGCTGTATGACTCATGGGTACGTGTCGGTCTCGTAACGTGCACCCAAATATTAAAGGACAGACAAAAGGAAAGACCAAGAGAGAAAGAAAGAAATGAAGAATCTTGTAAATATAGCTCTTCAACTCTACCGACCATTACTTTCATGAACTCCAATGCAAACGTCCTGCACATACATAATAAACAGCGAAAAGACTTGAATGAGTACTTCACAATACGAAGTATGAATTAAAACGATGATGGTGACATCTCAAAATCTTGCATCATCGACGTTTCAGATATGATAACAAAGATAACTTAAAGGTGAAAACAAAGATGAGGCGATCTTTCAAAAGCTTAATCTAAAATATCTTAAAGGTACAGCTTACCTTGGGAGCAGTGATTTAAAGAAAAATGTTCCAGATATCACATTAATTTTTGATTAGTATGTCAGTTGTATGTGTAGGTCAGTTATATCACAAAACATTCTACTATGTTAACATTTTGCAATAAAGACTAAAATACAAGGAGATATCACTGTTTTTCTCAATAAACCATAACTGTGCTATAGTCGGTTTAGTCTAGAAAATTTTTATTATAACTATTGTTCACATTTTGTATATATTACAATACTTATCATTAATCATACTGATTCAAAGTTGTACATTGGTTGTTTCTATCCCTAACTCACACTTTAGACCTATTTTGAAGCACTAAAGCTGTTTTTTTTTTTTTTTGGTCATCTGCAAATAGTAATTTTGCCTTTCACGACTCTATGATGCCCGTATTTATCTACAATCTATATATTACAAATAAGAAATCATAATTCAGATGATGGAAAGATGGAGCGAAGCTGTATGACTTGAAACGAGAGCATCTCCATCTTATTTCCTTACCTGAACATGCTTGGGAGTTCCTAGAATGTACTCCACCACACCCGCGATGTCTTCTGGTTCAAGTTGCTATAAAATGAGACAAGGGAGAATTACACTCAGACGAACTATCCTATATGGGTGGCCATACAATTCATTTGTGTAACATTTGAATTTCTCGCCTGACAATTTCTTTCCTGATAATATCAAGGTTATAATAATTATCGACGAAGCACGGCGACTTTCTTTGATTAAAGAGGCGTGAATAAAATGTTTCCATTCTTCAGGAGGGGGGGGGGGGGTGGAGGCTGAAAGTGAAGTAGTAATAGACACTTGTTAATATGTTTTCTACAATGTTTTTTTATGACCCCCTGAAGAGTGAGCACAGGGCCAACCAGGTACCAGGTAGGGAATTAACTGAGGAACTTATGAACATTATTACGACCCACACAATCAGAATGATATCATGTGTGTCTTTTTCCTGTTCCTGTACGTACCCCACCAACGGTGAGAGCTTGACATGGCTAATGCGATTCCTACCATTGATTTCTCCAAAGAAACAGGGTTAGAATCATTACACCACATGCAAATAAGATATCTGACACTTTACATCTCGTTTTCAGGGAAATCCTGTTTATACGCTTTTTCCTCTTCTTTGTAAAAGGTCCTTTGAAAATTGAAATCTCTTTCCTGTTATAGATTCTTGCTATCTCCTCGTTATCTGCAAAGGTTTTGTGAATGTTACTATGCGAGCATCATTATAATCATAAAAAAAGTATTACAGAGAAATCTAAAGTAATCATTCCCAAATTTGCATAAATTATCCATTATTTGTTTCTGTTACGTTGAGTAAATTAGTTTAAGAGGACGGAAGGATCTTCGGGCATTCATCTGTCATGCAAGAAAATCTGGTGGCTCCCAAAACGAAGTTTTCTTTGATGTATTAGTATATCTGTCAAAGAGAAACACCGTTCCACTACATCATAATGTAATTCATCCTCCTCCAATGACATATTGTGTGTTATGATTTGTAAAGATTGTTGCCTGTCCTCATCAAAAACGTTGAGGTTTCCAATGTCACTGAAAAGGGATATTTGCTTGCGACGGTGCACACATTATACATTGTACGTTTGCGGTCCGTCATGTGAACATTGTTCTGCAAAGAAATAATGAGAGTAGAGTACATAAGGAAATAAAGGGGACACAAGAGGGTAGTATTAGGTATCGCGCGTTAACAACGAAAGTACTAGTATCGTTTCTTTATTTTTATTGCGACCCATTCCTACCTTTGGCAAAAGTGGTATTTTGCTTTCCTTTTCGCCATACATGTCGGGGTAGAAGCGCGTGTTTCCCTGACCAGGTGAGATACCCTGAAAGGAATAAATGTAAAATGTCTTTGATCTGTGGAACCTTATCAAAGAGCTACTTAATATTCTCATCTCGGTTATCAAAGGTATACTTATATAAAGATGTAATTACTTTGTTCCTGTGCATTATCTTACGAAGCCGAAGACTGGTGTTAGACTTGCTGTTATCCAAAACAGCAGAATATTATTTTGCGTATGATTCAAACAAATTGCTTCATCGCAACATGACAAACTGTCTTACATTCTCAAAATAATGTGTAATATACGAAGATCGGACATACATTGACGAGATTACAGATACCATTACAAACTACCTGCCTACTAAATACGAGGGCTTTTAATGCGGAGTGAGGTTGGAAATGATGAGGAAGTCTTGTAGTAAAGTCACCGATATTCTGATGTTGGAGTTGATCTCTCTCAGCTCTTGTCGGAAACCTTCCTGGATGGCTAGCAGCATCACCTTGGTAGCACCATAGAAGTGAAGATCACTGTGAGGTGTCCACTTGTGGGCGGCTAGACTGGGGGTAGAATCAACTGATGATGTTTGTTATTCCGAACGTTCGGAATTACAAACCTTATTTCGTTTTCAGATTAACGAACCTCCGGAATAACGAACCTTATCTAATTTTCGGATTAATGAACCTTCGGAAGAACGAACCTCATTCCATTTTCGGATTAACGAATCTCTGAAATGACGAACTGTAACGGAATCATCATCTACATTTTTTATATTGAACAATATCACATTTATCACGTTCGTCTGTCTTCAGCCCTACTTATAGTTATCCCCGATTCACTTACAGTCACAATGACATCCCTATATTTGTAGTATGATGACATGATATTACTTTAAGCGCGCATATTTTAGTCTTTACTTCTGACACGAAGGACATGAGATGATTCTGGAATTTTCAACATACATGATAGGAAAGTATCATCATTTCTACTTGATTACACAAAGACGATATATACGGTTACAGCCCCTCGCCAGCCAGCGAGTATACTCTCTAAAAAAAATCGAGTGAAAATTTTCACTCTAAAAAGAGTGAATACAAAAAAGAGTGAATTTCGAGTGAAATTGGAGTGAATTTTGAGCGAAAATGTTCATTTTCACTCATTTTGGAGTGACGTCAGGGATCACTCCAAAATCTTCGAGTGATCCCTGACGTCACTCCAAAATGAGTGAAAATGAGCATTTTCACTCAAAATTCACTCCAATTTCACTCGAAATTCACTCTTTTTTGTATTCACTCTTTTTAGAGTGAAAATTTTCACTCGATTTTTTTTTAGATAGATACAGATACCCACATGGAACGATCTCCCAACTATGATATCTGGACGGTCGGAAATTACCTGACAAGGTTTATCAACACGCCATCATCCACGTTGTGTTTCTTCATCAGATCTACAGCCTCACGACAGCAAAACAACGTCCCCAAGACATTCACCTGTCATAACAGAGAGGTTCAAACAAACCGATCAACTCGGGCCAAAAAACAAAACAAAACAAAAAACTGTAGCCTGCCAATACCATTTCTAGCATTGTCTCTATAACAACGAAAGGAGACAGGTGAAGGAAAGTGCCATTGGCATTATGTCTTGATCTGTTTTCCCCGCCTTGATGGCATAAGTTCGACGATCTTGAATTTTTTATGACTTGTATGTTTTGATAATTGGAGCTTACAAAATGAAAAGCAACTACAAGCATAGAAACAGGAAAAAAAAATAAACAAAACCTACCCAGAAAAAAATCTTGACTATAATATGAAAATGATTACCTGGGCTTGGCTTTTAGGGGTATATTTTAGTCAGTGACTAGTTTTTGTCTGTTGAGTAAAATCTTGATTATGTTTTAAATGTGAAATTTGATATGTAATGTAGATGTTGCATTTCTGTTTATGTTGTATTTATATAAAAGATGTAAAATAAACTTGAAAATTTGAAATTATTATTTTTTTCCCAACAGCATTATAAAAAGCGAAAATTATACAATCATTAAGAGTTTATGTTGATGGTTTTCTCAGGACTTTGAAGAGGCCTTTAGGTATTTAAGACAACTATTTCTTGGTCGAAAGATAATGCAAACCTCCGTCATGATTCTCCAGTCAGACGCCTTGCCCGATAGCAGTGGTGCAGGTCGTGAGAGCCCAGCACATTGCACACTCACGTCCACCCGACCAAACCTCTGCTCAACATCAGCGTAGAGGGATTTCACAGCCGCCTCATCCGAAACGTCGCACTGCGCGGCATGAATGTCGCCCCCATCGGCCGTGACCGTGTCAACCACTTTCTGCAAAAAAAAAAAAAAAGCAGTAGAAACGTGTATTGATGGCAATAGAAGTTTATTCACATTGAACTTTCATTAAAAATAAATGTTTATGAAGGATTATTAGATTCGCTATGACAAAAAACGTGTCTGCTGAATTGCTGTACGAGCCTGAAAGATGGAAAAAATACCCGCCTAAAATGGGCTCGTGAGTGATAATAACATCAAAGCAAGCAACTGATTTATATGGCGATTTAAAGTGAATCAAAAATGTGGCTATACACGTTCCCTCTCATATACTTTGTAACGTCGAGGGGTTAAATTGAATTAGAAATGTAGTGAACTTTATGTAAACCCCTCAAAAAAGACCTGTAATTCCAGTTTGATGTATCATAATATTTCTCTTAAAACTACATTATTCCATTCAAATGTGACATCATAAGAAAGCCTGATTAATTTTCTTTACAATGACAACTCACTTGTTTACAGTATGCATTCCTGGAATGCACAGTACAACTGAGTATGAGGAAAGGTCAAATTTGAAATGTTGCAAAATGGAGCAAATGTGTTATGTCAGACAGTATAATCCCAATTTGTTTTTGTCTTTTCAGGGAAGGTATGTACTTGGAAAGAATGCATTGTGAGATTATCATTAAATTCCAGGCTTCATCCATGAATTACAAACTGCAACAGTATCTGCAGATTAAAATCAAACATTAAGGTTGACCAAACGATCATCTAATGTTTAGGAAATGAGAGATTTTGAAAGTGCTCACGTTTCAGCATTGCTTTTTCCAGTGGCCTTTTTTTTTCATCGAAACAGTACATTATCAATTGCAGAATTGTTGCGACATTTTACTTTTGATCTGTCCTCATACTAAGCTGTTTTGCACATTCCAAAAATACCCAGTCATAGCAAGTGAGGTGTCATTTTAAAGATAATTAATCAGGCTTTCTTAGGATATCACACTCAATGAAGATAATGCTGGTAAAAGTGAGATATGATACATCTAACTTTAATTGCAGAACTTTGAATAAAAGAACAGGGATCGGATCGACTCTTCATTAGAGGAAGCTACAAGTACAACTTATCAACGCGGCCGTTTTCAAATTGGCTTCAGTAGATAGCGCTTCTTACTCGTTTATTCGGATTTGTGAAGCCTGTGGTATTTCGTTTGTCTTATTCTACTCTATCGATTGCGGTAAAATTGAATATGTGGAATTTCACGTGGAGGTCCGTTGCAAGCCCGAGTAAATTCACATTCCGAAAAGGTAGGGCCTACTACATTAAAGGACAAGTTCACCTTCATAAACATAAGGATTGAGAAAATGCAACAATATTAGTAGAACACATCAGTGAAAGTTTGAGGAAAATTGGACAATCGATGCAAAAGTTATGATTTTTTTTAAATTTTTGTGTTGGAACCCCTGGATGAGGAGACTACTACAGCTTGTGAGTCATATGCGTACAACAGTATAAAGAAAATATAAAAGAAAATTTAACATATTTTCACTTTTTTCGCATAATAAAAGAGCAATTGACTTGCCTCTTTCTAAAGGCAGGGGGAATAATATTACCCATAACATTTATCGGTAACGAGTCAGGGGAATGTGTACTTTTTTCAAAAGATGGAATTTTGTGAAATTCTCTTTATATTTTCCTTGTATTGTTGTACGCATGTGACATCTAAGTTATTCATACACTGCAGTAGTCTTCTCATCCAGCGGGTACTGCACAAAAACTTCAAAAATTCATAACTTTTGAACGGATTGTCTGATTTTCCTCAAACTTTCAATGATGTGTTCTACTAATATTGCTACATTCTCTCAATCCTTATGTTTATGAAGGTGAACTTGTCCTTTAACGTAATAGTAAGTGAAAGAGGGCAGCGAGTGCATTCTGTGAAGGGGAAGGAAAGATTTATAAAGGGTAGAAGGAACAGAATATGAAGAAGCAAACGCTGAAAAAGAAGATGAAGAAGGAAAACTTGTGCAATAGTTGTGGTAGAAGTGTTTGGAGTAATATCTTAGCTCACTGCGCTCCTCTTTTCCGAAGGAGTGTAGTGAAGTGGGGCTAAAACACTTAAAAACATGTGAGTATAAATACACACATACAGCCACAATTCCTCTGAGATACTATATTCAAGATGTCTCGGCGTTCTTTATAGTGCGAATAAAGGAGTCACCATCACACACTCCTGCACACAATTTAGTGCAGCCCTGCCAAATCTTTTTTAGGTTGAAAGGCATGTCCACATTAAGATGTAGACATTATTATCTCTTCCCTTATCAGTGAGTCCTATTTTTCTTTTCCTTTTTTACGCCTTGTCTGAATAATTTATTATTACTGATGCAAGTTAAAAATAGCTGCATGTGGACCACTTCGTGTACATGCAATGTAATCTTTGTGTGTGTGTGTGTGTGTGTGTGTGTGTGTGTGTATGTGGATATTAGCAGTTGTGTTATGAATGGAGGGCACTCTACGGGTTATTTCAAAATCAAGAGAGGGGTTAGGCAAGGTGATCCCCTGTCTCCGTATTTGTTTTTATTAGTAATTGAAACACTGGCACAAGTAGTAAGGAAAGATAACACTGTAAAAGGAATATGTTTTGGGGGGAATGAAATAAAGCAAATTTTATATGCGGATGGTATTTCGTTGTTTATAAAGGACATAAAATCTTTAAATAGGTTACAGTATATTTTTTATGAATTCGGGAAAATAAGCGGTTTAATTGTAAATAAAGACAAATTTATTTTTTTTTGTGGATGGGTAAGGATACAGAGAAACCTGTATTATCTGTATCTGGAAAATATGTTGATGCAGTTAACATTTTAGGGGTGAATTTTGCAAGAGATGTGAGGGGGAAGAATGAGATCAATTTTAAAGAAATATTAAGTAGAATAAAAAAAATTGTTAGGATGGTGGAAACAGCGTGATTTAACACTCATGGGAAAAATTCATCTGTTGAAAACTTATACATTATCAAGGTTAAATTATGTTTCATCACTCATAGTTGTTCCTCAATGGATATTTCCTGAATTGGATAAGATGATTTTTGAATTTTTGTGGAATGGTAAAGACCGGGTAAAAAGGAATATTATGTATCAAGATTATGTTAATGGGGGACTGCGAATGATAAATTTTAAGCTGTTTGTCAAAACGCAACGTATTATGTGGTTGAAACGTTTATTGTATGGTGAGAAGAAATCTGGGTGGAAAATGTATTTTGATTTTAGTTTTCGATCAGTAGGAGGAAGGTTTTTATTTTTATGTGATTATGAATGGTCTAGATTGACATTGACAAATCCAGTTCCACCTTTTAATTTAGAAATGGTCAAGGTATGGCAGGAAATGGATAAATGTAGGAATTTTGAAGATGAAGTGATGAATCCAGTTATATTTAATAATAGAAAAATATGTATAAAAGGGAAGAGTATTTTTGATTGTGATTTATATGAAAAGGGTGTTTATAATGTACATCATATTTTACAAGGAGGTTTTATTAAACCCGTTGGGTATTTTCGAAATTTAGGTATCATGGGAAATGGTATATTTAAGATAAATGACATTTATAATGTTTTTCCAGAAAAGTGGAAAGAGTCCACAGGGAGTGTAAGGTTTCAGCAAATTGATGTATTAAATTATGATATACAGGTGAAGATTTTTGGTAAAATATTAGAATTTCAAAATATTAAGTCAAAAATAGTGTACGAGTATTTTGTTACAGTTTTACAAGAATTGTATACCCTGGAAATAAGATATGGTGAAGTGAAGTATGATTTCAGTGATAAGGAAATTAAAAATTTATTTATTAGACCTAGAAGCACGACTTTACTTAGTAAACATAGGGAATTTCAGTTTAAGTTGTTACACGGGGTGATATATACAAGGGAACATTTTGTTTAAGTTTGGTTTTGTGAATGATAATCTTTGTTCTTTTTGTCAATTGGAAAGGGAAACTTATTCACATATATTTTTTGATTGTGTGAAAGTAAAGCCGATATGGCAGTTTCTTATTGAGTTTTATGATTTAGTTGAGTTAGAAGAATTAGAATGGAGAGATATCTTCTTGGGTTTACGAGGTAGTTCAAATCGAATCAAATGCGTGAATGCCTTGATAATTTTGATGAAAATTGTAATATTTCGGTCAAGAGAACAAAATAAGTTACCCAAGAGGGAAAAGATAAAGAAATTTGTTTTGGATTTTATAGAGGAGGAAAAGAACGTTGCGGTTAAAGCAGGTAAGCTTGGTTTTCATTTGCAAAAATGGGAGCAGTTGAAACTTTCATAGAGTCAGATGTATGGTCAGTTTATAAAGGTTTTTGCCGTATTAATGTTTAGGAATCGGTATATGTATCAGCATTATGGTGGTCACTTTTTTTCCCCCATGTAAAATGATTAGTTAGTTTCGATCTTAAAGGGAAGCAGTCCTGAGATTTTCACTGTACTGATAATTAAGAAGAGTAAAAACTATAAACTTTCACCAATTTATACGCTTGGACATCAAAAATTGTCTCCGTACGCGATTTTTGAAAAATAATTCCCGCAAGCGATCGTGAAAGAGCCGGCAAAAAGATGCTACGTAGTGCATGCCCTACTCACCAAGTTGACAGCACAGAACTCTTACACATAGAAGAATCATACCCATTCACAACCCGCTGAGCTCGGTGTCGCCACCGCGCACCCCGGATGTGACGCCTCAGTGCACATGCCGCCATGTTGCTTAGCGGTACCTCCGCAGCTCCTCGCGAGTACGGTACGGTCAACTCACTGATCGGACAGTATGACAGCCGCTATAGCCCTTGATATTTACTTGAACTTGTAAACTGTCAAACTGGTACTTCTCAATCCAGCGTTGACCACAGATTCATGTACTCATTTATGTTATTTATTTCACACTCTTCCCTGAAAGTTGTCTGTATTGAAACAGGTGTTTTTTTCCCCTTTCGGATAGATCTATTTGACTTCGGAGACGTGATCTGCTTTGGTATAAAATAATCTAAGACGCGCGCCTGTCCTTGTCTGTGTCCTGCCATTTTTCTGATACCCCTCTCACCCCTATGTCTTGCATTTTTCCCCCTCCAATGATATTGTAAGAAGATGTGTGTTCGTGCTTTTGATTTTTCTCCCATTAAACAGGTCTAATTAAATTTTCAGTCAGTCCAGATGTAAAAATCAATGATTTGTGGATATGATCATGTAATACATCTTCCCCATCTGACACTCGTTCAACATAAATTTGGAAAACAACATCACCTTAATTATCTATATTCCTGCTGTTATCATTATCATTAGTAGTGTGTAGTAGTTACCACTATTGCACATATTGGTATAGGAAGCAATATGCCTATAGGCATGTATGCACTGTATATCTGTATACATGAAATAAAACAGAAATCGAGTTCATGCTAATCACCGACAATTTATTTCACCACACCAATTTTTGAGCGATTTGCAACAACACTTGAGAAAGAGCGAATCGCTCAAATATTTGTGTGCTGTAAATAAATTGTTGGTGATCAACATGAAATTGGTTTCTGTTTTACTTTCGATATCATGATATTGCTGCACCAACATGTAGACTACCTGGTACTCAATCAATATATATATATATATATATATATATATATATATAT
Organism: Diadema antillarum; assembly: GCF_040938485.1. Lineage (NCBI taxonomy): Eukaryota > Metazoa > Echinodermata > Echinoidea > Diadematoida > Diadematidae > Diadema > Diadema antillarum. The sequence continues at coordinate 389,561 of NW_027271582.1, read as the reverse complement.
ATGTATTCACACACTCACACACACACACATTACAAGCATGAACTCCTTTCAAGATTGTCTTCCACAAAAAACAGAAAGTTAAGTTGGACAGAGTTAATTTTCCTGATTTTTTACAATTTATTTGACATTCATCAAGGTCAAAGTTGATTGCTTAGAATCAACCACAGTACAGTGATATACCATTTGCTTGAAGTACACGTACCATTATCATACCTAATACGGCGGCTATAATCACAGGCAGTACATGCGTCAGGAACATATTATGCAAATGATAGGCAAGACCACCAGTGTTGCAAATTTGTGACAACTATTGTAATCACAAAATCAAATGCATATACATCTATAATGGACATGCAATAGGGCAACAACATAAAATTCATGAATAATGAACACTGTCTGGCAAGATTATCTACGGCAATACATCAATATAGTGCACAATTTCATTTGCCCTTGATAGCTTCAAGCGTGATTCAAAAAGAAAATCCTAATGAGTGTAAAAACGCAATATGGTATAGTATGAAAACATATTGTGTTGATCCGCATGCACTATGGCAATATAAATCTACGAATTATGAACACTGAAAAGAACACCAAAGGCATTCCTGGCAACAGTATTAAAGGCAATACATTTGTAAATGTAAGATTTCACTTGTACTTAGCTCAGCATGATTCAAAATTAAATCCTTAGTAATGAGTTTAACAAACACTATCCCATACACTCTGTAGTATGAAAACATAATTTGGTAACAACATGTTAGCAAAACAAGGATCACAGATATACAACAAATGTATATCACGAAAGCAAATGCCTGTATAATCAACTATCATGCAATATAGCAACAACATAAAATCCATAAAGAATGAACACTGTCGGGCAAGAATATCAAATGCATTCTTGGCATAACAATATCAACTAAAGGCAATACATGAACATCTGTATAATGCAAGATTTCACACGCACCCATTTGCTTCAAACGAAATTCAAAGTGAAATCTAAAGAGTGTGAAAACATATTACACTGCATCTCAAAGTATGTACATGTAGGCAAAACAAGTGTCACAAATAAGACAACTACATCATGAAAGCAAATGCATGTACAATCACTTAGCATACAATATGGCAGCAAAATAAAACCATGAATAATGGACACTGGCAAGAATATTAAAAAAATATATCAAAGGCAATACTGTATTATCCAAGATTTCACTTGCACTTGTTCACTTCAAGCACAATTCAAAATGAAATCCTTATGAGTGTGAAAACATACTATATGGTATAGTACGAAATGTTAACGTGGCAACAATATGTAGGCAAGACAAGTCTCGCAAATACATGTATGACAAATATTGCATATTGCGAAAGCAATGTCCCGGGGTTACTTTAATACTAGAGTACACAGTCAGTCTAGACAATCTAGTATCTAAACGACTGTAGTGTTGTCACTAACACCGACACTGGCCCACCACTAGTGGTACTGTGACTTTAACTAGCTAGACAAGAATAAATCTACGTGTAAAGTTTACACCTAAGCTCAAATTTACATAAATTTACACTTTTTACATGTACAAAGCTGTTTGCCCCAACACACAACGTACAGAGTGTGATATAGCCCCTGGGCCTAAATTAGGCCTACTTGATCTTTTTTATTTTGCATAATAGTTGGTGGTAAACAGATATGTCGACGGCAAACACAAAATCCAGTGTCTGGGACTACCTTTGCTACTGCGCTCACAAGAAAGCCAACATACGACCGATCCGCCTAATTGTAACGTTACTTGGGGAATTAATTTACTTCTTATTCTCATCATGGCTTGGTGTCAATCTTACCTGTTTCCAAATCCTTTTGTCAAGTGATTTGTGCAGTTTACAGCCGCACAATATGGCATTTTAATGCCTCGCTCAGGGTCTCGGAACGTCAGAAAAACACGGTACAACATGCAGTCACTGTATGTGGATAGCGTCTGCTGGGATTTGCACGCAAAAAAGTTCCGCTAAGCAAAATGGCGGACGTCACGTGACAATGAGTCGAGCGACGGCGACAAAACGGGTGGCGAGTGATTCTTCTATGTGTAAGAGTTCTGTGGTTGACAGCCGTGCCTCTAAAAACCAATTTAAGTGTTCAAATGATTAGTTGCAATTTTATCATATAATGTGAAATTTTGTGGTTTTATAATTTCAAACAAAATATTTCAAGCTTAGATATATATAATTTACGAAAAATTAATATTGTAAACATAAATTTCTATGTATTTTTAAACCAAATATACCATGAACTTGACATCAAATAGGCACGGTCGTTTTCTAGCTTCCGTCCGTGTTGCATACTTCTTAGCGTAGAAACCACTCTCGCGCGCAAATCCTTACCATACCAATGTATACATACACAGTACACTCGACTCCGTCCAGTCAATTTTGGCATTCAAACCGAAGATAACCTGTGCATGAGAGAGTCGAATTCTTAAGAAAATATTGTTTGTATCTCAATATTTCTGTAAGTAGTCAGATAATCGCCTTTCCTCGAAAAAAAAAATATGACGTGAGCCGGGAAGGATAAACACAGGGGGTCGTAGGGATATGATTTCGCTCCACTTTGCCGTGCATGTCCAGTCGGCACTGGCAGCAGCTAGCTCAGTGGCACTGTACTGCAGTCCAACCCCGGCTGCAGGCCCACGGTAAATTAAACATAGCTAGCCACTTTCCTTACCTCTCTACGCTTTTTTCCCTCGGTTCTCTTCGAAGTCGATGCTCGAGGTGTTTCTGTTGTATAACTCATGTGAGCAAATGGTCAGGATTGCATCTGGTTTCAGGAGTTTTCTCGGTTTATAACCGAGGGCCACAGCCTGCCGGTCCACGTAAAAACATCGCTTCACAAATTGTCCACGCACAGGTAGGTCACAACACGATTTCGAGATTTTGTAGGCCCTAAGTTTCTTATGTTCGGCATCGTTGTACCGATATTTCCCAGCCATACAGCTCACCTTTCACGATACTTTTGTTGGTCTGGGACGGAAAAAAGGATTTTCCTGGGTATTTTTCTGCACGATTCGAGCAAAACTACTGATGTAAGATAGCCTGACCAGACGACGCTGAATGCGGTCGCCCCTGTAGTGTACTAGCAGGCCTGTGTAGAATCGTTTCTACCTACAAATATGTACACTCTGTACGTACTATAGAACATGCATGAGCGGCGACAGGTAGGGCTGCAGCTGCGCTTGAGACTGGAAAAGTGCGAAGGGCAAACCGCGTACGGGGTGCGTACGCGTATCTACCGTAGATCTATCATCTAGTTGTACCGTCCACACGTGCGAATATAATACACAATACATACACACACACACAAACACACACACACACACACACACACACACACACACACAAAACGTAGGAACAATGTCAAATACGATTCGGAGTAGCCACCGACGTCTTCATGCATCCGGGTAAACTAGGGAGCGTACGGATAACGAGCAGAACACGGCTGGGAAGAGTTGTGCATCGACGACGTATGACTCTCCGCCAAGACTTGCTCATTAGCATATTCACCATGCAGAGTCACACTTTTTCAACCAAAATGTACGAGCTTATTTGGTGATTTAAAAGTTTGCTTTTGGTGAAAGTAGTTCATTGGAGGTACCAACAACAACATATTTTTTTTAAATTTCGTGAGGACTGTGTCCCTTTAATTTGGTGTGTGTCTAACTGTCAAAGAAACAGGTAACCAAGATACCACAAGTACTAGTATGTGGTGTGATTTGGCGTGCAAATGTTGGTGTTTGTGAGTGCGCACTGGTGGGTATGTTGTTGTTGTTGTTTTGGTTGATGCGCAGTGCATATATGGGTGTGTGTGTTGAGGGAAGGCTACGGGGGTATGTTAGTGGGGAAATAGGTGGGGATGGTTAGGGTTAGGTAGATGTAGTTAGGCAACAGTAGAATAATGGTTAAGGGGTTAGGCAGGAATATGGTTTGTTTTGATGATATACACATATGGTTATTTTGTGCTGTACGGGGGGTGGGAGGGGTGGTTGATAGGTTAGATGGAAAAAAAATGATGAGTTTTGCTCGGTTAAGTAAAGAATGCTTTTTATATGATATGTTTCAGGAAATGCTGTATTCTCAAGAGAGTGTAAGAGAATTTATGTAATAGAGTGGATATTGAGCAATCTGATCAAGTTGATCAAGAATTGTTTTTCCCTTTTAAGAGTTATACCTTATCTGATATATTTATGTATATAGCGTGTGCTCTGCCAAAAAAAAAAAAAAGAAAAAAAGAAGGAAGTTAAGTAAAAAAGTGATTGAGTAGCACACATTTCTTATTCGGTGTGTGAGTGATAAGGCACATTCGGATTGGCTTGATTAGGCTGATCAAAATAGCTTTTTCTGAGAATTATGCAGATTTTTATGTCATTTCTCTTATAAAAACAGGGTATGATTTGGTAAAAAGGATCAAATATATCGTACTGTATGTTTGAAAAATGATTTAGCAGCACAAGAATGAAGAATACAGCTGCTTTCTTTTTTGTTGGTGGATGTATTAATTTTATTGTTAATATGGATTTCACATTGAATGAAGCTCAAATAAAGAATATTATAAAACAAAAAAAAGTATGTGTGTGTGTGTTTGGTCCTAGTGTACAACGAGGCAGACCTACAACAAGGGTCCAGATATAGCGAGATAATAGCAGGTCCCGATGACCTCGTTTACTACGGGATTCCCCTGTTGACTGTCGTGGATTTCTAAATCAGTTTCAAATCTCAAGACCTCGACCAGGTTCTCTTGCTTGCCTGCTGATTTCTTTTGAAAGGAGAGTTATGAAATACACCAAGATAATAACAATAATCCTTTGTTAACCCTTTAGCAAATGAAGATTCCGAACATAATGGCCTATCGTTCCCTAGAAGGCACAGTAATATCATTCTCATTTCCACAACTTTCTAAATTATGTAGAACAGATCACTGCATGTTTATTTTTGTCTATCATAAGTTATACTTATTTCAAAGCCAATGAATACTTTATCTTATCAAGAGACTGGTATGTCACAGACTCAAATAATTCTGACATACTTTTGTTGACCTTTTGCCTCTTCAAATTACCTAATAATATATTCTTTATGAACACAATAAAATGGTAACTCATAAAACTATAAAAAAGCGGACGGGCGGTTTCGGGCGTTTCAGGGTGTAATAAGATGGGCGGTTTCTAGCGGTTCACTTACTAATGGGTTAAAGCGATTGCTTTGATGTTGGTCTCAGAGAATTATTTGTATACTTAGTACTGTCATATTTCTATCACAGAGGACGGATGAGTCAAATCCTTTTAGCAACGGTTGTAAGCCGAACCTGCTGAAAATAGTTACGGCAAGTATAGAAGTCATACTGCTTCATCAAAATAAAGCATGTGCATGGGTTTATGAGAGTATGTGTGAGTGTACAACTTTAGCTTCGCAAAATGTGCTGTTTTGCTAAAATAAGATGTTTTGTAACCTTGTAGCAATAACCAAACATGTATCAACCCCCTTTCTAATGATATGATGACCTCCGCATGGGCTTTCACAGGGCCCACGATATGTTTCCATAGCTCAAGCAGAAAGGTAAGTGGCATAATGTCGGATGCGCCAAGAATACAGGAAAAACGAAGCGACTTCCTGTGCAATTGTGACGATGAATAATTACCATCGACAGGTCGTGTCGTCCGCACGGCCTTCGGCTGTAAGGGCGCGTTTACACCGAGCACGGGTTTTTGCTATGGTGCGCCAAAAGGAATTATGTCTGGTTCTGTTAAAAAAAAGTCTCAGCAATTCGGTATAAAATCACCCTAAACGTTATTTTTGTGTCACAATCTAGAGCAACAAAATCAACAGTAGAAGATTAATTTTGTATCAAAATTATTAGCGGGGAAGTGATATTGTAACAGAACCAGACATGCTTCCTTTTGGCGCACCATAGCAAAAAAACAAAAGCAAAAACAAACAAAAAACAAAAAACAAAACAAAGCCAAAACAAAAAACCGGCCCGTTGCCCTTACCGTATTCAGCGCAAACGGGCCTTAGGTTGTACATACTGTACGTGCAGCATATGCAAATCTTTCTTAAGTATACTCCATACCTTATATGCATGGCAACCCCACAACCCAACGCAATGACAACTTGTTTGCGACATGATTTCCTGCTCACAGAAACTGATTTTAGAAACCCGTACGAGGACAAGCTCAGTTCGATCATATTCTAATTTAACAGCTCCTCTCCGATCCGTGAACCTCTCACGATAATGTTCTTACTCAACATGCTCAAGTGTCTCCTTCAAATGTATTTCATGTAGGTTGGATAATCGCCATGAAAGCTTGGATTGGCAGTGTTATTACACTCGCGAACACTCTCACAGGCAGACAAGCGGCTGGTTTGCATAAAGGAAACCATTAAAATTCCCTATTAGGATAGACCGCGCTATGCATAGATTTCACTTTACGGGTCATTGTCAAATAAGTCATTAGTGATCCTATTTTCCTTCCTTTAATCTTGAAAGAGGAAACATCAACATTGGTAACACGATTTAGCATTTACAGCCACATTATAGTCCTTCGTTGTAGACCCCCCCCCCCCAAAAAAAAAAAAAAAAACAAAGTTAAAAAACAACAACCTTACGCCAAGGTTTCATCTCAACTGTTCTGACATTAATACTTTGTTGGAATTTTGTAATATACCTGGACCCATTAATTCCGTGTTTTTTTCCGGTGCTTTTGTAATCTCTCTCACTCTCTCTGTCCAAATATACCTGCATTCAAAAACCCGTTGGTTTTCTGGAAGTTCATGATATAATTTTGAGATCATTTAAAGCTCTCTGACTCTCTCGATATTTTGCTCGATGTGACGTAATTCATAGAAATGAAGAATTCTTTGAAATGCAAAGCCAATAGATGTTTCATATGTGTGTATAATTTTTGAGATTATTTAAAGCTCTCTCGATATATTGCTCGGTGTGACGTAATTTATAGAAATGAAGAATTCTTTGAAATGCAAAGCCACTTATAGATGTTTCATATGTGTGTATACATTGTTGTGGACGGCTGGAGAAGCGCACTGAATGAGGGAAAGATGAAACCTGTTTGGGGCTGATTGTTAATACACTGTATTAGAAAGCTATGTGTATGCGCTAACTCGGGTTCTTAGGATCATTCAGATGATGATGATGATGATCCACAGCATTTGTATGGCGCCATTTAATCTGTTATAGAAACATCCAAAGGGCACAGACTCCTCCAAGACAGTTGAATGCCCGGTGAAAAATGTGAGTTTTGAGTGAGGCTTTGAAGTGATCCAGTTTGTCAATTTCAAGGAGGGAAAGATGGGAGGGAGTTCCATAGGCGAGGAGCAATAGAAGAAAATGCCCGGTCTCCGTATCCCTTGAGATGTGTGATGGGCACCTGGAGAGTAAGGCCAGATGAACGAAGGCCAGGACGAGTCTGCCGTCGCTAGATTAGGGAAGACAGGTATCCTGGGGCCGACCATTAATGGCCTTGAAAGATTCTTCATGAGCAGAATCAGGGAGGTGAGCCTCCCTGGCAGAATTAACCAGGTATAGATGCCATTAACTTTCTTCAAAATTCATTCTTCATGTTTCGACAGCTTATAATGTAAGGCAGTTGAACAAATGCATACACTCGTGTTCTACAAGACAATCTGAAAAAACAAACAAACAAACATCTTTTATATAATCCTAAAATGATGATGGCTCTGAAATCTTTTAGAGACACCGGACCCGATAATTCGAACTCTCTTTCTTGTGACATTAGAAATGTTATAAAAGTCTACGTATTCTTATCCTATTTGTATTCTATATAAGAAAGCTGTGAAAGCAAATGTCTCTGTTTGAACATTGATGATCCTATCATCAAGCTTCACGTTGTAAATGCATGTGTAGGCCTACTGTGTACATAAAATTCCTTCGTGTAAATATTGCCGCACTCAATCTCTTACGTAACCAGTAAACCGATTATGGCCTGGTAAACAAAATTGACAATTGTCTTGCTTTGCTGATCAGTAATCCAGGTGATATCACGTTGTATCGAAACATTCCAACAGGCACACCTGTGATGAAAACTCCATAGTCATACCAGGGAGGTGAGACAAAACACCTCCCTGGTCATACCTATCCTTTCCTTCTCCCGACAGCCAGCGTGGATAAAAACAAAACGGCGCTACGAGAAATCTAAAACCTACATGCGAAGAAGATAGTAGTCTCTCAAATCAAGAAAATGCATGTACATTGGGATATCATCGCTCAGCCAATATCATTTTTGAAATACACTTACTTTACGAGAGAAAGCAAACATTTTGGCAGGTTGAATGTGATTTGTAATCTTACTTTTGCCATTTTTCGCACATTGTTTCAGAGTAAACATGGCCAGTAACCACGGTAGATGACATGTATGTCTTACTATTAAGCAACGTTACATGCGTGCCTACAAGACTAGAGTCCACTTCAGTAATTACTAATTTTGTCTTACAAAATTTGTCATATTTTGAGGTCTGCTGCTCCCCATCACTGATGTTTATTCAAAGGCAGTTGAGTCTGAAAAGGCACCTCAGCCAAATAAGACCGACATCAGGGCAACGGTTCTTATTTTGTCAGTGACAACGCACGATTACACACTTATCATTGCCCAAACATGTGAATGTACCACTCATCAAGATGCACACAAAAATCAAATGGCGGCGGTGATGATGGGCTTAAAGAAAGACCTCCGTTCCTGGTATACGTGTGTGTAGTAGGTCCATGGTAAATCCAATCGAGAAAGTTAGTATGTACGCAATATACTGCCAACAATGTGTATACTTTATGCATACTGATAATACTAAGTAATTTTTGTGCATTCCATCAAAATTCTGTCTTCCTATAACTTTAACAAAATTGAATTTAGATAAACATAATTTTGGAAGTGTAGAGATTGTCTTCCAGTACTCTTGGGGTTCTCACTAACTAATGTCCCTGGATGAGCTCTGCACGGATGTCGTTTTACATCAAAATGAAAGGAAATTATGTTTGCTCTTCCCTACCTCCTCCTCGACAAGAGGGAAAAATAATCCTTTCTGAGGAGGTTCTTATGCGGTCACCTTCGAGCGAAAAAGAAAGCTACATGATGATAAATGTTTACACTGAAGGTATTATTGCAATCCAATAATTGCAGGAATGACCTACAGTGTTTGACCACGTTTTTTCACCGATTCTTAAAGTCCACAGCCGAATCTTCGAAGACTCTGAGAGTTGGCTCAGTCGGGCAGCGCGTCTGCCTCCAGATGCAAAGGGCCCGGGTTCGATTCCCGAGTCTCTCTGAGCAATGTTGTGTGTAATCATACTGTCCCCTCTAGTAAGAGGCAAAACACTCTGTCCCTCAGATCGGACATAAGATGAAAGTCCCGTGCGTGAGAGAGTTTCAACTCATATAAACACGTACAAGATTATGCTTCATTAATTCATCGCAAAGAGCAGGGTGTTTAACCCGGTGAAGTGGTCCCGCCTATAACATCAGACTGGACCCCATGGAAGACCAGCAATGTGTAGCTGAATGTGGGCTAGGCAGCCGTCTTCTTAGATGGAAAATGAACAAACAAACGAACAAAGTCTTCATTTGATAATCAGGTGCTCTACACCGTTTGTCATTGTTTGTGTAGCAAGTTATTGGCAACAAAGTACGACACATGGAAATATGGGAGAGCCTGGAAAATTTAAAAGTATGATCACTTGATGACGGGGACCATCAATGAATGGGTTATGTATAAAATACTCCTGTTAAGAATGATATGCCGTCAACATTTTTATATAAACACGGAGAATTACCTTCAGGTAATCTATGTTGATATCAGCAGCCAGTATCTTCATGCCTAATTTGGCCAAGAGGTTCGTGATTGCCTCCCCGAAGCCTGAACCAGCCCCGGTTACCAGAGCCACACGGCCCTTCCATTTTGATAGGTCCATGATGACTTGACGCTACTGCTGTCGTGGAATGGCAACATCTGAATGAACAGTTTGTGATGTGTCATATGAGGCCGCTATCCAGGGTCAACGTAGTCCAGATTCTGGACGTTTTCTATCATTACGCATCCACGCGCCGCTCCACAGCTTATCGCGCTATCCCCTGTAACCGCTCGATATCGATCGCGATGCCAACAAACCTGTCCGAAAAAAAAAACGTCCAGAATGGTTTGACAGTGCGTAGGGTCAAAAGTTCATAGGTATGCTTACGTAATGCCCTATCTCTCGCAAGCTCATTGCGTATGCATGAAAACTAAGGGATCGATCACAGAAAAGTTATGTGGGATCGACCGATCCACAGCCAGCTGTGTGCATTGCACCGTGAATACAGTGCGATCTGCAACAATTACTAATTATGTGCACAGAGATGCCTGCATTTTTGCACAACACACATTATCACAATCAAAGAGCGAACTCTTTGATCACAATGCAATGCGATACATGTACTCAGTTCTTCAGTGATCCGTAGCATGCATTGTTGCACAGCTGATTCGTGCAACGTTTTTGACTGGCTGAAAGTTATGGTTGCAGTCATGTCCGACCTACTTTCACGTGGTGTTTTGGACTTTGTTGTGCCCAGATTCGATGATGACTTGAATATTATTCTTGAGATTGAAAATGGCGAGCTACAAATCGCCAGCTCGCCGATGTATGATTTGTGATGTGCCACTTCTAACGTCTAAACACTACATAAAACTGCAAAGAACTCTGTGAAAGTCGTGAGATGTGGACCTCAAGAAAAGTTGGAAGATTTGTTTGGCGATGTTATTGTTGGTAAAGGGGATCAAATATGGTTTTTTTTTTTTTTGGGGGGGGGGATTGTGCCAATCATATTCATTAAAGGAAATAATTTTGTCATCAATTATTCTTCCTTAATAATATTGTATGATGAAATATTCAGAAATTAAAGAAATTCTTTAATTGACATAGGCACTTGTGGCCCACTAAATAACAATGTAATTTTGTAATGTAAGCTCAGGGCTGTGAGATGTAGGTTCTATGAACCGCTACTTAGCTATGGTATACAAGATATCAAGCATATTCTGATCAGGGGTGGTGGAGGTGAAGGGGATAGGGTACAACCACATTACACAATTTGTAGTGCAAAGTTTTGAAGTACATGTAAGGAACCAGAAGGTGCCTTTTTTAGAGAGCAGTCTAAATTTAAAGAATTGCGCTAAGTTTGTAGGGGAGAGCGGGGTGAGTTGGGACGTGGGTCAAGTGGGACACGTTCTCTGAATCAAAAACTGTTCAACCAATCAGCGATTGGCTTATATCTACAATAAGCCCCTAGCAACCATACATCACACTAAGAAAGCCATGCAGCTCGGCAAATTCTAAGTATGTATAAATTGCTATTGAAAATTTTCCCCAAAATATGACATTTTTTTGAAATCAGGCTAATTAACCTGTTGTCTTTGTATTCATGATTTCAAGGACACAATTGAAGCTGGTGGTGAGCCTTATTGATATGCAACTAATATAACTTGTTTTTGACAAATGCCTGCGTGGTTACTGAGCAGTCGTACATATTCATGTATATGCCATGTGAGGGACAGTTGGGACAACGTGTCCCATTTGTCCCTAATAATAGCATTACATGTAAAACAGTTCAGATTTTCAAACATGTTGTTCAAACTTGTTTTGTTAAAATAAAGATCATTTTAAAGCATGTTTGACTGTTTTCATTACCAATGTTTCATTACGCCTTCCAACTTTGGCATTTCCGACATTTCTATAGGATGACACACTTTACAAACACCGTCCCATTTCTCCCTTGCCGTTGTCCCACTTGACCCACGGGTGGGTCAACTTCTCCCCCAAAATAAGGTTTTTTCTTTTTATTAACTGCAGAAAATTGAAAACAGTGCCACCCCCAGTTTATAGCTCTTTATGTTACCTACCATATGAACCTTCATGCAAGCCCGAAAGGAAGTGTAATCATCTCTTCTATAAAAAGATATAAGAAGAAAATCGGCGAACTTGAAATAATGTCCCACTTCTCCCCGCTCTCCCCTACAACTTTTATAATTTTATCACCACTTCATGTAGGGCCTACTGGGCAGTTAGACCGACACTATTCACTTTGATAATTTCTGTAACAGAGACAATCAGACCAATATCCCTGTTGTAAGAATACCCCGTCACTCAGTTTTTTGTTTGTTAGTCTTCATGATAGTAAAGCTAAACTTAGTAAACCAAGATGAAGACACTTAAGAGCATTTTTGCTAGAGATATTGGTCCATTTGTCTCTGGCATTACAAGTGAACAGTTTTGGTGGAACTGCCCTTCTGCATATGCATATAAAGGTTACACACACACACACACACACACACACACACACACACACATATATATATATATATATATATATATATATATATATATATATATATATATATAACAATATATATCTTCCTTTTTTTTTGACAAACCATACCTGTATTTGCTCAAAATAGTAGCTCCATGTATATATACATTATTAAATAAGTAGGCCTATTCATATCAAAAGACAGTCTGACAAAGCAACTTGTTTTTTTCTAATTCACAAACATTTAAGGGGGATATCAGTGTGAAATTATGCTTGGGAAATGTGTGGGCCATGCACACAACACACACAAACACATACACGCATGTGCACACACACACACACAGACATACACAAACACATGCACACACACACACACACACACACTCACATGTTAGCAATTTGATTAAACCCCCTACTACAAATCACATCCAAATTAAAACATTGTATATGTACTTTGTACATACAGCTGTACAGTGTAGTAGACTTTACTTTTTCACATTTATGGCACCTGATTATTGGTAAATAAGTTTAGATTTTTTTTTCAGTGTTGAGGTGTGGTCAGGAAATACATCAATTTATCACTATTGTACTTTGAAATGTCCAATGTACAGTGTACATGTACATTACACATATGTGCAATATATGTCCTGTTAAATACACTGTGTAGTCTTCATCATTTCATGTACAGTAAGAGCTAGCAGACCGCAAAGTGAAAACAAATGGACTACGAGTAGTGTAATTTGAGCATATGTATAACTTGTACATTTTTTTAATCACATTACTTCTTAAGCCTTCATTATAAAAATTTGGCCATGATGGTAAAACTGTTAATGTTGTACCAACTACATTGTATAATACATGTACTGATCAGTGCATTACACATACACAGGTGCATAAAAACGCTGACATATTATATACACTCACACGCACACATACAAACTCATTTACACACATGAGACATTACTATTAAACAGATCATATTGTTTATCAGTAAACATGTTTTTCTTTTCTTCTTCTTCTTCTTCTTAAGAAGCTTTAATATACTTAGATCACATAGCAATCACGTTGTTCATGAAATATTATACATTACTTTAGCACTAGAAAATTTAATCTTCATAAAATTTCCTGAAGTTTTCATTGCTATCATTAGGTTACAACATGGTGGGACACTACCTCCTTTCATGTAAGATAGCTCAAAATGATAATCAGTCAAATTTTCTAGTTTTAATAAATTTCCTGGAACATTCCATGGTCCAAATATCCTTGAAAGGGTGTAAAAGTTTTGAAAAATGCCAATATATAAAATAAAGGCAAAATTATAGTTTACCCATTCATGAGTGAAAACTGTTGGATTCTGCATTGGAGGCAATGTGTACCTGAAAATCTTGGAGAGAATAAAACAGGTTTGGCATTAAAAATTATGATAACATTGCAATTAACATCCAATATCAGAGGATCTGTGCAAACCTGACTCAACTTATGCACAATTTTCATTTGGCTGGTGTGTATTAGTTTTAGCAAACTGATTTTGTACTCACACCTACATTGTACTGACCTTTCTACATGAACATTCTGTTTCAGTATTAATAATAGTTACATATTTTTTTCCCCAGAGTGGGAGAAACAAATTTTAATCGTAGTCATTCAGTTTTATGAAAAAAAAACACACTTAGGAAAACATCTTTGTTCTTAGAATAATTCAACCCTAATCAAATCATAATAGTGGGCAGAAATGTTTGCTAAAGGGCAAACAATCACATACTGAGGCAAGGAGTCAAAACATGTTGCATAAACATTGGCATTCAAAATACAGGAAGCAATCTGTATTACAAAGACATTTTATCATGCACAACTTTGGTAAGATGTCAATTCTTGAATATCAATCACATTGACCAAAGCATTGGTGCATATACAGTACATTCTGTTGTTTCTGAACTTTGCACTGAAGTTCTTTGAGTATGTGTGTGAATGTTTCAGTGGTGTATAGGCCTATATATTGCTCCATTTTATCAAGGACAACTTATAGTAACATGACAATGTTTTCATGCTTCAATATCAATCATATTAACCTATTTCCCTTGGCAAGTAATGAGCAGGTTGACTCTGTTGCAAATGATGCATTTCACAGGCAACACAGCAGAACCTGAAGAGCTTCCAGAAGAAAACCTTGATCTTGATGTGAGCGTCTTAGGGGAGGAAACAGATGCTCCTGCTGACGGACCAGGCTCCTCCTTCAGCTTTCGTTTCCTAGCGAGATTCAGGCGTTTGCTATCTATAAACCTCTTGTAGCACGTTTCATGGAATCCTATTTAATACAATGGAGAAATGAACAGCAATGATTAGCCGTTGGATTTTGTTAGGGGGAAAAAAGGCTAAATGCTAGAGGGAGGGGTTGAACATTACACTCAATATATCATTAAATGTACGGTAGACTATTGACTGCCAATATTTGAATCTTGTAATTACCAATACACAGGCCCTAGTACTATGCCAGGTAATCATTTGTTAACACCTCATGATCACTGTCATCATCAACTACTTCAACTTGTACTTGCAGTGCAATTACTGATTTCAAGTTACATCTACAGCTTTCAGCACCTGATCACATGCAATATCAATTATCATAATTATGAATACAACTGCCTTATCATCATTAATACTAGTAATCCTTGGCCTTTCACTATCACCACCACCCACTGCTTTATAGTTTGGCACAACATAATGGTAATCATATGTTTTAGGGAGTTTAATTTGCAATGATGTTATTGTCATTGTTGGTCTTTTAGATCTATTTATATCAAATATTAATAAGTTAATTTAATGAGATGCTAAATGTGTGTTTTGAGGGAGGATTCGCCAATTTCGGGGTGAGAGAAACAGGATGGATTTTTAATATTAATACTCCATGGCCATGATTATGAAAATATAAATTTACATGCAGTTTAGACCTTTTTCAATCCAGTCCTTTGTGTCAAGACTTTTACAAAACAATATCACCGATCAGCTACATCAACCTAACCTGGGCTGTACATAACCCCGTCGCGGGGCGCTGTAACACAGTAAGCCCTTTACGGTACGTATTTGTCCGTATGGGGTCGCTGCTGCGGTTACCTTTACGGTACGTATTTGTCCGTATGGGGTCGCTGCTGCAGTTAGGCTGTACATAGAACAACATGTAAAATTACATCTAGGTGACATTATAACGGCGCTATGCCATGCCAAGGTGAAATTCAAGATAATTTATCTAAGTAACAGACACGCTAACGGCTAAGCTACTGCATTAGGGCCCATTATAACATACACAAGCAACGTTCATAACATAGCTATTAAACGTTGTACAATTGTACTTGTAGTCATCATGGTCATTAACATTATGAGTGAGACTGCACTGCAGTGTCGACTGCTACGACTCGACTGTACGCACGTAAACTAACCTGTAAATTATCCTACTACGTAGGTTGCAGTCAGTCCCCCTGGGCAGCTGAATCACTTCGTTCTGGTCTGCGATTTCACGGTCTCCCCCACTCAATTTGATCCACTCTTTGGCACACAAAATAGGTTTCGTCTATTTTAGGTTTGTCATAGCCGTGAAATTTTCAAACTTCATCGATGTTACATGCATAATAACGTATAATAAGTTTCGGCTGAGCAGACGACGTAGACGTGTCGACAGGCTCACAGGGGGCGGCCATTTTGACTCGTAAACAATAATTCTCGATTCGGATTGGATAACATACATCACATGATCGTTCGCGAATGAATATCATACACGGCAAAGTGTACATATTCAGCTCCTCAGTGACAAAAAAGTTCACTGTTTCCCCCTAAATTACCAAAATACTGCAGGAGGGTTTGTGTCGAACTTTTTCCTGTAGCCTTTTTGGTTATTTGTTTACACGTAGCTGTGGAGAAATTTTAGTGCCGCAGTTGTCGGAACGAAACAAGCGAAAAAACCAGCTCACCCCATGGCCTAAAACGCTTTCTCGAAATTCAAGTTTCTAACCTTGACAGTACGGTTATAATGGCCATGATACACCATGTAATCACCATGAAAATCACAAAAGAACTGATATTGCCTTCCCACTCGATCACTGTCGAGACGCAGACTCTTGCGGGCAGCCCGCGTTACTTCGACGCACCCTCGCCCCATATGGCGGTGCTGGCATCAAAGGGATGGTAGAGTATTGGTTGAGGTGAAGATTCAGCTGTGAACTTTTTGAGAGGAACTTCTACTAGTATAAAACCTTAGCTGAAATGTTAAAAAACATACAATTGTAAAAGGAATTCAAAATTTATTTGATCAAAACTGGGTGTGAAATGTCTGAGATATACAAAAACAAAGCAAAATAAAGCATCCCAATAAAAGGTGGGTCCCAACTTTACTATGATTGCTTCATTTTTGGATATCTCAGCCATTTCGAACTTTGAATTTCTCTTAGAATTATGTTCTTTCATGCTTCATCAGAGGTTTCTCATCTCACAAATTGTCACCCCAAAAAGTTGGAACCTGAAGCCCCATCTCCAGGGGCGGAACCAGGGAGAACCGCAACCGGCGCACGCCCCCCCCCCCCTCCCCCTTTATTTTTTGTTGAAACAAAAGAAATAAAAAGAAAAAAATGGGGGGGGGAGGGGTGCGTGCGCCCCCCCCCCCCCTTTAATTTTGTAAACGCGCCCCCTCTTTACGGAATTCCTGGATCCGCCCCTGCATCTCAACCGAAAATGTATCATTGCATGTATTCTCCAACGTGTCTTGTTGCGCATACGGTAAGATGCCAGCAAGATTTGCTCCTCCGCAACTCTGTCGCGCTTCCCCTCCCACGAAGGCTGGGGGAAATCTGATGCGATCGGTGGCCGAAGAATGACCCTCCTATTGTAGGTGCAAAATCTTAGCACTCCCTCACCCACCTTTACTGATCACTGTTCCTCCAATATTATTTAGACCCAAGATGATCTGTCATACATCATTAGCCTCCTTGACGAGGATAAAATGAAAAGAATTTTTTAAGGTCTCAGGCATTTAAAAAAAAAAATTGTTTGCTTTATTTTACTTTAAAAGCTAAGAGGTTTTTTTAAAAAAATCTCGTTTGCTTTATTTTACTTTAAAAGCTAAGAGGTTTTAAATGTCATGTTCAAATCGGGTTCAGCAAAGTTTTGCAGCATAATTTCGAGAAAACGTAGGAGGCAACGAAATGGTCAAGACATAAAACACTAACAGTCGTTCTAAATATTTGTACTCCGTATTTCATTGTTTAATCGGCACATGATATCATCGTGCCGAGGCTTGATATATTTGATTAAAACAGCATCATGATTTGGTACCATGTCTGTCAATACCCTTCCCTCATTTCGTCACTGAACTGGACATCGGTTTCTAATGCTCACACAAAGTCTTAGCAGATGATTGCGTTACTACGGTTAGGCTCGCACGCCAGTCAGATGCAACCCGTACAGGTGTATTTCTTGGAAAAGACACGGGGGGGGGGGGGGGGAGTTGTGTTAAGATTGACTACAAATTATGGTATGCGACTGGTTTCCCTGTTCAA
Organism: Diadema antillarum; assembly: GCF_040938485.1. NCBI lineage: Eukaryota > Metazoa > Echinodermata > Echinoidea > Diadematoida > Diadematidae > Diadema > Diadema antillarum. Next base: position 371,683 of record NW_027271582.1, on the reverse strand, counting down.
TTTCATCAGCCTAATCATATACACCGCCCACTTCAAATTATCATTTATGTTTACAGAATGATGCCATTGTTATTCATTTTATCTTGTATTATCAGTGGCTACATGAAAAAAGTCTCCGAAATCTTTATTTTCATATAGAAAGTTGAGCAACATTGAAGACACACACAGCATACCATGAAATTTTAATAGTCAATCTTGAATTTTAAGTTCGACTTCAATTCTTCGTGAAACACCCCCTGAAGTCTAACAGCGAGCATCGATCTATAAGTAAAACCAGGGAGGTGGAGGGAGCCGCTGCCCTGCTAGAACTCCGCCGAACTTTTGTCATCATCAAACGTGGGGGCACTGTGGCATAGTGGATAAGACTCCCGACTCCCAAGCGGAGGACCCGAGTACGAATCCCGCCCAGTGCTTACATCCTTGGACAAGATGTTTTTACCCACCATGTCTCTCTCGACCCAGTTGTATAAATGGGTACCTGGTAATACTAGGGTAATGATAATAGCAGGGCCCTCTGGTAGAACAGTGGCAACACTGAAGAGGCTATATACCCTGGGTAAATAAGACCTTTAATATTAACATTAACGTGAAAGTTGGGAAGGGGTCCATAATCGGTGACATGCAAAGAAGTGACACGCATCACATCTTTTTGGAGTCGTTTGAACTCCTGATTTAAAAGTAAATCAAATTTTCTTTTTGTTTCTGTCGAGTAACGTAACGCCCTCACCTACACAATCATCCCGACTTTAGGTTACCACCCTGATAGCGTATAGGTCAAGGCGATCACGTAGTTCAAGTTCAACCACATCCTATGTTTCACATTATAAATAATACACGAAATTTCCAAATATCAAACCCCCCGCTCCTCCCCCTTCCTCCGCCACCTGCGTTTTCAAATTTCATCGCATCTCACGTATAAGGCTAAACCACGTAACCTCCAATAACCATTAAAAAGAGATAAAGCGCCGACTCGAAATCATATAATGACTTATGATCGCATCGTGTGACAGCATCAAGCTGGAGTTCGAGACAGTTTATGTTCGTGTCGGATGTCGACAAAACGAGATTGCACACGAAGTTCTCTAGCTAGAGAGGAAAAGGAAGAAAAGAGATTGACGGCAAAACTACCAAAAAAGAGAAATTTAAAGTCAATTAGCGCAAGCTATAAAATACGGGAGACAGAGCAATGATAATTTGAGCTAAATTGAGCTCTTTATCTATAAGAGAAATTACGTCCATTCGAATACCAATAAATCATTAAGGCGTCCCATAGTGAACCTGTCTTTTCGTTGTCCTCCATGGTCACGTGGTTTCTTACGTCACTTGCTCGATACTCTTTTCATCTGATTTGCAAAGTGTAAAACTTTCACAGATTTTCTAGATATCTCACACAAGGACACACTGCCAAACATACCTTCTCGTTCATTTGACTTTCTTGACTTGAACACCGAGTGGAATATTCCAATCAAATACTGCATTCATTCTTTCTTCCCTCTGGCTAAGAACTGAACGGAGGATGTGGGGAGGTTTTGTTTGGATGCTTTTCGATATTTTGCGATAACCACATCACAGTAATGATTCTTCGAAGTGAGATGTTTTCAACAAGTGAACTTGATTAGAAACACCATGTTTTGGGCATTAGCACCTCTCTGGGCATGAAACTGTCCATCAAACTCTATCTCGCAATCTGCGGTAAATGACACATAGAAGAGGGAACTCGATATCTTGTATTTAGAACATGTAAAGAAATGTTTCACTCCTCTGACTCGCTAATCATGATGTCATACAAAGTGAACCGTTTTCCCTTGGATACGGCACGTAGGGCTTACAATGTACTTACTGTACATGTTGCAAGTTCAGTTCACATTAGAATGAGAGACGAGTGACGAGAGTGTGTAGGGTGAGGAGGATGCGTGTGTGTGTGTGCGGGGGGGGGGGGGGTCACCGTGGTAAATATATGAGAAGTTGATTTGATTTGATTCGATTCGATTCGATTCGATTCGATTTGATTTGATTCGATTCGATTTGATTTGAGGCAGGACCCAGTTTGAACGTGGGGTTTGTCATCAAAGTTCTGCAGAGATTATCACACCCCTTCAGAGCAGACGACTATACCTTGCTCATACCAAAACAAGCCATTTTTTCCCGCTTTAACTTTCTATGATTCACACTGAAGGACCAAAATAATTATAGGCTCAGCTCTCTTGAAATTTGGACGAAATTATCAATTTATTTCATCCTGTATAGTGGACGAGTAACAGCATGGTAATGTTGTTTAAAGAATGAATAAATCGAAATGTTTTTGTATCTCGAATACATCTATGAAGAAATTTCATGAATTGCAAAATGTGAGCTCTTATTGTGACATTTAACGCGCAAAACAAAAAAAGAGGTTTTATCAGGTCATTATTGTCTGACAAGGAAAGCATTATCTTCGTATACTCAGTATTTGCCTACTTTTTCTCTCTTTTTTTTTTCTTTTCGTTGTTCCATTGGTCCATCAGACTTTGCTTCATTGCATTCACGGACCATCATTTTCCCATAACGATGACGCTACCTTGTTTGGGGTGAACAAACTAAAGACAGACTTCCTCCCCTCGGCAAACCGCCATACTCCTTTCATTTTTATCTTATCTTGCTCCATTACGTGCTCTTCATTGAGTAAACGGTATTTCAAAAAAGAAAGAGAAGAAACAAATCAAAGCAAATGTAGGAATCGGTTCGCCCATAGCATTCTTGTCTGAACCGAATGATTCGAATATTGATGAGCCGTAACGTGGGTGTGACGTATCGATGACTGAGCTACAGTCGCTCCCCGGGGCCGCAATTAAAAATCTCGATTTCAAAATGTTTTGAGGCGAGGTCCAATTCACCTCTGACACACCTCCGCAAGAGCCCCAGTAAATTATCGAGAAAACTAGGAACTGGGAACGGCAGCTACGTGATCATGTATCTGATGGCATGACATTACTGAGAGATATATAGAGAGAGAGGGATGGGGGAGAAGGAGGAAGAGAGATGGAGAGTGTGTGTATGATAGCAGTCACTTAAAAATGATATGTACAAACCAAACAAACCTTGCTGGCGCGGAATTATAGAGGACGCGCTACAGTGCCATGTTACGCTGTATTTTCCCTCCAACGCGTAACGTCGTAATAAGCCGTGATTGCTTACCGTCAACACCTGTGTCAAGTAGGTTATGCACGTCACAGCAGGCGACTGTAACTACGACATACAACATCTTATTCTGATGCGAAGGAGGGGGGGGGAGGGAGAGGAAAGCCAGAGACAACAAAGCGAAACTAGAACAAAACGAAACAAAACATCATAAGCATAAACAGAAGAACATAGAATTTGGAGAGCGGGTTTCCCAGAACCTTTCAGCTTCAACCGAGCCGTGGTGATGTTAGCAGAAATTGCAAGGCTTCCATAATGAAACAAGTTGTGATTCATTCTGTAGTCTTATCATATAGTACCATTCGTAAATGTTCTCGGGAAAAGAAAAATAACGACAACTTTTCCATGAATCATTAATCATAAATACTGTATTTTTATGATAAGCTCATGATGTGCGGCAGTCGTTGGGGTGACAAAGTTGAGTGAAATTGTACATTAAAATCGTTGTTGTTGTTGTTGTTGTTGTTGTTGTTGTTGCTGGGTTTTTTTTTTTTTTTTTTTTTGCCACCAACAGAAGAAATGTTGAAACTCTCTTTCACATTGACGCCTAAATTATCGCTGTCTAGTGAAGAGGATTTCGAAAGGGCGCCATCTTCCGGTGGTGTATTTGCGTGGTATCATTCATGCGAGGAGCTTAAAACATTTCAAAATTAGTCCGTAATCAGGTAAAGCAAAACGAAATCTTTCCAGTGATACCTCACATGTTACATAACAAGGAATACTCTCCAAGCTATGATTAAAAACATACCATATTATATTTTCTTATCATTTTCTTTGAATATGATAGTCGATTCAATCACAACAGGTAATATCTCAAATTGACAAGAATGGAATTAAATATTCATTTTGCGATCAGACTCTTTAAGAGTAACCATGATCTAAATCATTTAGATCATGATCGCACAACAATGTGTCCAACAACAGATCAGCAACACATTCACCAAATCGAAAACGTATCGCCAAAGAGTTTTCGACAATTTTCTGTTTTGAGGTCATCTGGCATTGTACCCCAAAGTGATCTCACAAGTTACATCTACGCAACATGGGTACCTGGCATATGATATTGTTTAAGAAGAACAAAATTAGTCTACCTTTCAATAATGTTCAACATTACTTTATGAATATCATGTATCTTGGCTTCCCGACTGACTGTGTTTTTATAGGCCTACTATATCATTTTGACATAATTATTTAGAATGATCTGCATATAGGTTGTTTTTTTATTACATGATGTGTGTTGTACACTTATACACTTTGTTGGAAGTGAAAATGAATAAATGAAATGAATATGAAATATTGATCATTGGGTAATATTGATTTCTTTTGTCACTGGGCGTGATTTATAGATATGTTTTCAGTAATGTACTTTGAGCAAAATAACGAATCGAATGTATCTTATGAGATGATAAGAATTTATTTACATTCATTGATCTACGAAAAAAAAAAGAAATCAGAAGTGCATCACGTGATAAACAACCCAAATGTCACGTGACTAAAAGCATAGTTGCTGTTGTTGTTTTTGTTTTCGATCGGAGCATCTCATCTGCGTCGTTCCTCTGTGGAACGAAAACTGAACTTAAATTGTAGTCACGTGATAAAGACGACCAATAGGAGACATCCCTGGATCAGGCGATGCATTGTCGTTCCACCATTATTATGATTCTATCAGCATTCCATGTGAGAGCTTGGTCAACATTTTCCCTGATCAGCCTGTCTTCTTACCTCTGTTTCAAGAAAAATATCTACATTCCTTTGATTTGATTGACAAACATTCTGTAACGATTCATTTGAGCAAACACTGTGTTTGCTTCCCCACCTTGTTTCGGAGAATATATTCTTGGTAAAAAAAAAAAAGAAAAGAAAAAATAAACGACATCAGGGGACCGTTTCATGAAACTTTTTGTCAGTGATTTACACTGACAACTGTTAAAAGCTACTGAAATCCTTGCGTCTGATTGGCTGGTAGCAAATTTGTCGGTGAAAACCTCCGACGAACTCGTTGATGAAACGCCCCCCTGATGCACGAAGTGGAATGTTTGTTGACGATGAAAGAGAGCTCTCACCATCTCAACCAACTAACATGACAAGAACCTTGCCCTGTGAAGAGGTCTGTAATCTCGCCGCCACGAGTCTGTTTCCCCGTTTACATGTTGATTGCTCGACGGAGGAGAGATTTCTCATGTGGGGGGCATTTCATGAAGCATGATTTTGGTCGGATATTTTTCTGACAAACTGTTACAAGCTACTGAAATCCTTGCATCTGATTGGCTGAGAGCAAATTTGTCCGACAACTTTGTCGGACAAAATGCTTCATGAAATGCCCCCCCCCCCCCCAGATGGTAACAAATTGGTGGGACTGATGACGGAGAATTTACCATAAACATATTAAGGATATTATACAGTGACTGTACAAATCAGTGAAGCTTAAAGGGATCGTACAGTTTTGGTTGAGACCTAATTTCAGGTTTCTAACATTTTTTGGTGAGATAATGAGAAACCTCTTATAAAATACGAAAGAGCATGTGATTCTATGAGGAATTCAGCGTTTATTTGATGAAAATTGGTTTTGAAGTGGCTGAGATATCCAAAACAGAACGATTCTAATAAAGTGTAGTACCCACACTTTATAACGATCACTTTGTTTTACTTTGTTTTTGGATGTTTCAGTCATTCCAAACCCGATTTTCATCAAATAAACTTTGAATTCCTCTTAAAATGGTATGCTCTGTACTATATGATAAGTGTTTTCTTGGTATCTCGCAAAAAGTTAAAAGCCCAATTCTCATCTCCACCAAAACTGTACCATCCCTTTAAGGAAATTCTGCATCTAAATAGCAGAGTATTTGCGGCTCTCCACTCTACATTCATGAATAATAGAGCTCGATCAAAACTTAGAAAGTGCATAATATAGACTCAAAATCTAAAAGCTTTGACGCAGTTATTATTATTTTTGTTTATTTATTTGTTTATTTATTTATTTATTTTTTTTTTTTTTTTGGGGGGGGGGGGGGACGATCACTTGCATTAGTGAAAGCGATATCGGTCTTCAACCCGCCCCCTGGTTCAACAAATAACTATAGGCCTGTATACACATTGGAAGCTGTTCCTTCACAAGTCTACCCCATACGTGCACATAAAATCTTTGCTATTATAAATCTGATCGTTGAAAATCATTCAGAAGAGAAGGAATTGCGCCCATCGCAAGGACTTACTGTACAGTTATTAAATGATTATAACTGTTTTGTCTATGATTTAATAGCTGACTCAATGACAATATCTAATACAGTTCAGTACACATACCAAGAGTTGATGGACTGTGGTATGTCATCACCTGGAATACATGACGAAGCAAAGTGTGATCGACATCAATTTTTCCCCCCAAACGAAGAACTTGAATGATTTTCATAACGTTTAGCATGTTTTGCTTGTTTTCATTCATTGTCGACGGATGGATAGCTCTATATGCTTTCACCGGGGAGGTGAGGCGTATCACCTCCCTGATTTCACGCATTCATTTACTTGTAGAACCTACTTGCAGCTGCTGACTTGAGCAGTAATTCAATAGCGTTTCGCGATGAGATCGCCAGCGCCGATAAGGGTAAACATGTTTTCAGTTCGCGCGTCAATCACAAATCCACCAAGGATGAAAACCTGAAGAAAAGCAGAAATCACAACAAACGCAAAAATCGGCGTGAACTCCTTTCTCCAATTTGTTTGTTTCCTCATGGGGGTTAGTGCTTAATCGCGTGTGTTAATTCCTTTCCGACAAGATTATAAACAAACGACCGATGATGTGTAAGTTTGGTTGAAAATGGTGGAAAGGGGGAGAAAGTAGGGCGGGGCTATTAAAGGAATTGATAACATTCCTCGCAAGCCTTCACCATTGTTCTGATCGCAACTTGGGAAACGGGGGGGGGGGGGGGATCATTAGTTTTCTTCTTTCGAGCCCTTCCTTCCCCGTAAGTCCATTATCTGAACAGGGAGCTAACATCTCCCTTATCTGAACTTGATGAATAACGGATAACTCCAACATTGCGAGTCGTTATACTCGTCGTATTTCTAAAAACAAACGAACGAACAAACTACACAAAAACAATTATTTCCGTTGCGCAATTCAAAATTAGCAAATCTCACTGAAGATATTCAGCCATCTGAGGATAAAAGCAAGCAAGTCCTTTACATTCAACCTGACATACGATGGCACGACATTTGCTCCTGCGACTCCTTGCTCCAGTCTTATTTTCTCCAAGGACTAAAATAGGGTTAGGGTTGTGAATGTGATGGGGTTTTAGGTTTGGTCTGATGTGAGGATTAGGATTAGGGTTGAGGTTATGTTTGTGGGTAGAATTTATGTTTGGCTCAGCATGCAGATATTTCATGAGAGCAATTATTGTTGCAGGAGCAAATGTCATGGAACCATAGATACATGATACATAGACAGATAGATCGACAGAGAGAAAGAATGAGATAGATAGAGAGAAGGGGGGGGGGGGGAGGGGAGAGAAAGACGTGGGTGCACGTTCATTGATACGCTTGTGAGGATACTTGTGATGGGCTGCACAAAATTTTCCTCATCAATGCAGGACCCTGGGTGCAGCACTGCTGAAACATGCTGTTGTGCTGAAAATTTCTCGTCACCCAAATGATGCGTCGTGTGCTAGGACCAATGCCCTTCACAGAAATAGAAAGAAGAAATGAAAAATTGAGATAGCTGGATAGACAGAAAGAACAGAGAGAAAAAAGGAAAGAAAGATTACAAAATGACACTCTATGTAGTCAAGACCAACCTCTGTGACTGTGAGTGACATACTAACGATGGCTTTGTTTATTTCCACAAAATTCCAGACTCAAATCAACTCCAGTTAGTCCTGATGTATTAGCAAACAAGTCCTGATAAATTCCAAATATTTATGGCTCTAACTTTCTGCAGCTCATCTCTCGCGCTCAATGTCGCTATCACTTAACCTTTCTTTTTTATGACGAGCACTTTCTTCGTTGGCCCGGGTCCTGTTCCTGTACCCGATACATCACATGCAAGGGTTGCACGAGGAGGCCGTTGTCCGTACGTGTGAAGTCTAGTTTTGTGTGAAAATGTCCAGGAATTTAGATTCCAGACCGATTTCTAAGCACAATATTCTGCCGAAGCAAAAGTAGTACAGCTGTACTTGGGCACATCAACTCTGAATGAAAACGCAATGAACTCATCATCAACAACACAACAACCATGACAACAGACAGCAACATGTCGTCGCAGAGAAAAAAAAAAATCGTACCTCGCGAACATTATATTATAATGCATTGCACGGGGTTGCGAGTATTTTAAGTGGGTCAACGGCCTTTCACCTTGCCCGAAAGCAACTTCACTGCTGCAGTGTGCTACACATGGCAACATCCACCAAGAGATAACTTGCTGATATGCAGTTTAAAAGAAGAAGACAAAAAACATTAGATGTCCCGGGGCGCCGTTATTGTAAGTGCGTAATGACCGGAAAATTGTCTCGGAGCATGGCCCTCACCAACACGACCTTCTTTCTTCATCAGATCTTCTTTAGATATTCATCTCCTCCTCCTGATTATCCTCGTCATTCTCCTCCTTCTTTCTCCTCCTTTCTTCTTCTTCTTCTTCCTCCTCTTCCTCCTTCTCTTCATCATCATCATCATCACCACCATCATCATCGTCGTCTTCCCCATCACAATCATCATCATCATCATAATCTCTTTCTCCTCCTCATCCTTCTCCTTCTGGTAGTAACTGATAGGGCCGAGGTCGTTCCAATTCACGCCTTTTTTCGGACCATGGACCTACAACAAAAAATTGTTGTAGGTCCATGGTCGGACACAAACTTTCAGCGGAACTTATCTATTCCACCTGACGATTTATTCCACCTTCTTAACATTTAGTAGATTTAGACCTTTTGAACAGATAACACTGACATAAAATCAGAAGAACTGGGGTTTAGGGAGAAAGGGGTTGGAGAGGTTTATTACATTAAAGATTAAAACTTTAGAGATGATTTGACGGTTTTTGATGACAAGGGGATTCGCCTGAACAGAGTGAAAAAGACGAAAACGATCCTTTGCTCTTATTGCGTCCAATCCCCCCCCCCCCCCCGTCTCGTTCAGAGTTAGATCCAGAGGGGGTGGGTTGGGGGGGGGGGGGGCAGGACCCAAAAGAATAAGCCAGTTCACAGTTAGCACTAGTCTGCAATGACCTTTCCAACCACAGACTTTGCAAAACATGGACTAATCTTCAAGAAGAGCAGTTGAAAACAGCCATGCAGGAAGTAGTAATTTACATGTCAGTGCTGCATAAATGGCCTTTGTTAATGTTGCTGAAAAGAATGCAAATTCACCTGTAAATACCAATCTGCACCTGGTTCATTTATAACACAGTTGTCATGAAGTCCTATCTAGGCTTTGAATACCTCAGTTGCAAATCCATTTCAAGAGAAGGTCTGCAATGACCTTTATCTGCACATGCTCAGATTGGAACTGTGAACTGGCTTATACAACCACAATGCTGAGAGGAATTTGATGAAATCAGAAATCAGTTTAAAAATATTAGCACGTCCATTGCCCAAACGAACGCATCAAAGACAGCATCACAGTAAAGAGAACTGTAATGCTAAAAAATGGAACAAAAAGAAATCATAACAATGACTATACAAAATGACATTAACAACAAAGGTTGAATTCTAATGTAGAACTATAACCAGCAGGAGTCCAATGACATTTGCCGTGAGGTACCTACCTGTTGGGCGTCATTGCAGAAAGATCGGGATCTTAAAGGGACTGTACAGTACTGGTTGAGGTGGGGATTCATGTTTTGAACATTCCTTAGTGAGATAATGAAAAGCATCTTATGAAATATGAAAGAGCATGTAATTTTAAGAAGGATTCAACGTTTATTTGATGAAAATTGGTTTTCAAATGGCTGAGATATCTAAAAAAGTGCTAATAATAAAAGGCGACATGCCACAACTCTTTGTTTCTCTTTGTTTTACCTTGTTTTTTGATATCTCAGCCATTTCAAAACCGATTATCATCGAACAAACTTTTGATACCCCTTAGAACTGCATGCTCTTTGACATCTCATAGAGTGATTTCTGAATATCTCGCAAAACGTTAAAAGCCAAATCCTCACCTCGACCAGAACTGTACACACCCTTTAAGCTTATCATTTTCGGCATGTTCGCTTTTTATTCATGCATTCGTCAGACGAAATACTCTCCCCATCGGAAGTATTTTTATCGGGGAAACTTGGGGTCAATTGATAACTAAAAAGAGATAAGAGAAGACTTGAGGATTAGAGAAAAACATTGCTGTTGGCTAAAGCTGATTCTATGAATACACTGACACGAGAGCGATGATGGAATCTTGGAACTGCAGCTCTCTTGTTCGTCATTGCGCGACACCACCCATGACGATTTCGACGTCGAGAAGGACGCTGAGAAACAAGGATCCTTTCAGATGATGCTCATGATCCCAATGACTATGTAGATAAAGGTCAAAGTAACGGTAGCCATTTTGATACAGCTGAGCGGTCAGCGACTGAATCATTACCAACAGTTTTGATGATAATCACTTTTTTCTCCTTTGTCATTCACATCTTGTTTTATCGTCTGCTCAATGTGTCGTAGTCCAATACTTTACTAGTGACCAATGCTATATCCATGACACATGATATAGATGTGATATTGTAATGTATTTTGATTCCTTTAATTCTGACTGTTGTGAAATTACTACTACTACAACAGTACTACTTTACTACGTTGTAAGTACTACTGTACTGCTACAATCACTACTACGTTGTACTGCTAGATTGTACTATGCCATTCTACTACAACTGCCATTACTTCTGTTATTTTTATACTACAATTATCATAACTACTATCATTACGATTGCTGGTACTACTACTACTGCTACTGCTACTACTACTACTACTACTATTACTACTACTACTACTACTGCTACTACTACTACTACTACTACTGCTACTACTACTACTACTACTACTACTACTACTACTATCAGAACTATGATTTTCAATAACGAGTTATATTTCACCACTATACACTTCTCCTTTGTTTAGGGGATGTTAATGATCATCTTTATCGATTGCACACTTTTTGTTTTGTCGGGGGAAGGGGGGGGGGGACGACGTGTCATCATTATAGACAATGATCGTTGGCCACATAATGTTTTGGTACCACTTGTGTCCTTGACAACGACAGGTCAAGGTCAAGCTTATTATCAGTTCGATCCCTGGGCCCTGGTTGGTGCAATCTTTTTCAATGAAGAAGAATAAGAAGATTGGGGGGGGGGGGGGGGCTCAGAAAGGTCATTCGTTTCATGGCATGTGTCTCGAACTCATAATCGTGGGGTTAGAACGAGCAAACTTGTCTATCAAACGTGGAGACCAGCTTGTTTGTACCCAAACATGTGTTCAGGGGGAAACATGTGTGTTTACGCTTTCTTTCAACGCGCCCAAGGCTAAGCCTCGGCATGTTCATGCGCTCGGAGAGTTCAAAAAGAAATGGCATAGAGGGAGAGAAAGGGAGCATAATAATGAAATACCTCATTTTTCTAATGCTTCCCTTGACACGCTCTACGTTGGGGCAGAGGTAACAGTAAACACGGCGTTTTGACCGCGCGACCCACCTTGAAACATGATTATGATAGGGCCAAAGTAATGATGTCTGCTTAACCAAATCCAGGTTCAACTGGTGGGCAGGGTTATAGCCTGGTGGTAGGGTTACAGGTGGTCCTGGCCAAACTTCATCGATTTCTGCCTCGATGCAAGAGAAATCATATCGGGAGAGTTGTATCCTGCTTACCCGTATATGTCTTAAAGGGAATTACCCGTTTATGTCTTAAAGGGAACTAGAGAATGCAGTTCAGTGAAACAACCTTAAAGTTCCAAAAAAAAAAAATGTATTCACTCCGTTCCAATGTTTTATGAATTTTTGAAATATTGTTAAATCTCGCGTGTTGCACTCTTAAATGGGAATTCTAGAACAATTTGAACGGAAATGTCACAAGAGTTGAGCGATATAAAAGAAATATCAACAGAAATTTTACACATGTTAAAGTATTTTCCACGATAAAAGCACTGAACCTACACACTAACTCTTTCGAAAGACAATAAAATAACATATTCATAACATATCTCATATCTCAGACCTAGGGAATTTGTATTTTTCATCAAAATTGAGAATAACACTCAATAATTCAAACAGCAGCTTCGTATTTTTAACTTATTCTATGAATGCTTCTTTTCAGGTGAATCTAAGGAGTTGCAATTTATTCTTGCTTAAAGCCCTCGTTCCACTATGCCGTTCTCGCTACGATTTGACAATTTTCTAAGGTCGGGAAGGATCGGGTAAAACCTGAGCCGATCTGGACACAGTACGATGTTAGAACGCTGTACGCTGCACTTACGACTACCAAGTGCTTGCTACGCTCTTACTACGATGATCGGGAATGAGACATTACGATCTATGCCGCTGCCGGTACGCTTTAGAACGATGTAGCTACGCTGTCAGTGCGATGTTGCCGATGTTATCCGATCGATGCACGCTGTATCTACGCTCTGAACGATCTATACGATCTTATCACGCTGTTATCCCGTTCAGAGAGCTGAAAAGTGCCCGATGTGCCCCGATGTGCCCCGATGTACCCCGATTCGACTGTCGGTCTGCAGTCAGTCAACTTATTAGCACGCAGAACCGAAGAAATATACTGTGGACCTCGAAGAGGCTCCTCAACTCACAATTCTTTTGCAGCAATGCATTGTATAAACAAAGACGTGCTGATTTTTTCCAAGGCTTTTTCTTGATGTCCTTGCTTTTATAGTCCGTCTTCCTCCAGTTGTAAATGATTTCATATTCTTCAAAATTCTGCTATGTCCTCTTCCTCCTCTTTCAGCATCACGTGCAGTCTCTCTTTCCTCGCCTTTTGGGTAGCTGCTGCTCTGCTTTCTTCTCTTCTGTTTCTTCATCTCTTCTTCTTCTTCGAAAATTACAGCTAAAATTACTTCCCGTTCTTGTGCCGATGTTACTACGCTCAGAAAGACCTTGTTACGCTCATTCCGCTGCGTTTACGCCGTCACTACGCTCTCCCCGCTGCGTTTACGCTGTCACTACGCTCTCCCTGCTTGCCGTACGATTAAAAATATGTCAATTTTGATCGGGGAGATCGGGAAGAAATTTTGAACCGGTTCAAAATTTCTTCCCGATCTGAAGAAATGCCCGCTCCAACCCCGATCTCCACACGCTGCTGCTACGATGCTTCCGATCCCCGTACGCTTTTGCCGCTCTCTCCCGATCTGCTAGATCGGGACAGATCGGGGTCCAAATCGTGATAGTGGAACGGGGGCTTTACGTAGGACCTACGTTCTTTCAGGTGTTCCGTGTTAGTTAAGAATGCGTGCTCCTGCTCCGGAACTTGAAAAATTCGATTACTTAGTCTTGTCGTAACTCGAGTCTGAACCAATTTTGTTCATTAACCTTTAGTCGTTACTACGTCGTATTCCGATGGCAACGTCAACCAAGCTTTCTCGTAGTCGAGTAAAATAATTGTTTTTATGCAGATTGTACACAACAACTCCCGAACTAACACGTTTTCACATCTGATATTGTAACTTTTGTGCCTGGCGCCGTGCATGTAGGCCTATTCAGTTTAAGTTTGTCTCAAAGATTCACGCACTGAATTTCAGGAAATTATCCGGACAGGTCCGTTGTTGCAAAAAGGATGGATCAGGTCATTAGTTTTTGGTGATCATAATCCGAACCCATGACCCTTTCATTTATAAGATATAGCAAAATTCTATGCACGGCAGTCACCGTATCAGTGACGGCCTTGGCGGAGGTCACTCTCCCCAAGTGCAATTCTCGCTGTTGCTGAATTGAATGGTGCATGACTATTGGACAAGCTTTCTGGTTACAATGAAAAAAAAAATATTGCTATCAAAGTTGTTCAAATATTATGGGTAAATTTTGAATACATTATGAAACTTCCTTCAATCACCTATTCTCATTTTCATCTGCAACTTTCTTTTATCCTTATTTTTATTGCCATGTGGAGCAGTGCACTAAAAATGATTTTAATCTGATTGTTTTATTATGAACATTTCACCGTTCTGTCTATCGTGAATCCTTCTTTCGAAAACTGTCCCCAGATCACACACCTGCAGAGTCTGACTCCTAGTGAAAATGAACTGTGAACGGTTCACTAATGCTGAATATCGTTTCAACGATTTTTCACCGAAATAACATCTCACAAGGTACGTGAGGATAATTGCTCACACCAGGGAGGTGGGGGTTCCCACCCATCAAAAAAACTGAGTGATAGTGTACAGGTGGGGGAAACCGGGGGTGGGGGTGGGTAGAAACTATCGTCATTAATATAATATTTCTAAATTCCCCGCTGTATTATTACAACATATTAAAACATTAAAACAAGTATTTAAGCCTTACAGGGTAAAATTCCTCATGTTTTGGGTTATGCTATGTTAAGTTTTGTCTTGGATAATATTTCTCTCTTTTTTTCAATAATGCAAACAGCGTCACGGACTCCCCTTGGAACGTCGCGCGACCATGAACTCGCCGCTTTCTCGGGGGGTAAGGATTATGGGCTGGTATCGGATTGTAACGCAAGAAGATGTCTGGTCTCCGACAGCGAGAGAAGGAGCTGTTATCGCATTACAAATGCGCGAAGAGCGACTAGTTGGTGTGTGGGGCTGTTTCGGCAACAGGTGATTTGGTATAAAAAGTAGAGGTTGAATCTTATCTCTCTGACGATTTTCCCCTCTTTTTTTTGTTTTGATAATCTAATCAGTTCATTCTTGGGACAAGTCGATAAAGAAAATCTAAAGAGTGCTGGATATTAACGCTAGGATATTGATATGCTGGTCAGTCGAGGTCGGTCTGGAGCTCTGTAAATCGCATCAGATTGAGCTGTATAACAATCCCCAACCTCGGCCAAGTTATGAAATTCATCTCCCCCTCCCCCCTCCCAACCCCTCCACCCTCCACCCTCCCCCTTGTGATTGGATATACCATTGAACATCATCGGATGAGGTCACGAATCGTCTGCAGATGAGAACATGTGTGTGTTTATTTGTTTCTGTGTATGTGTGTGTGTTTGTGTTTGTGTTTGATAATACAGTACAAGATGGAGCAGAGGTCGCCATATAGGCCCATTACCCACCGTTTCAAATGCAATTGCACCTGGACAGTTGTATAACTCCACAAAATTCGGGATAAGAAGAATATGATGGGACGTACACACAGAGAAATTAGGGTTCTTTTAGGGTTCTTATTTTCACCCTACGAGCAAATCTAACTACGTGGCACCTTATAGGGTTCGGGATGGATGTAGGGGTGCAAATCCGAACCCTAAAGGGAGCCAAGTCTTAAGGGTTCGAATTTGGAACCATTCCATAGTCTTTCCCGAAAGCTGACATGTGGGTGTTGAATGGCGTTTGCTTAAAATGCCACACTATTTTTGGATATTATCGTATATTTTTATTTGAAAATATAACTACACGTTGTTAAAGAGTAACAGTGTAATCAGTAATACTGTACTCAAAAAATTACTACTTGAATTAAACATTTTTTTTTTCTTCTCGCACCGGGATCAAGAATATCATTTCAATGACGTTATCATAGAGAGAAAGCAAACGAGTACAAGTACACGTATTATGCGTGCACGCGTGGACCGTTGAGCACTTGGTCAATGGCAAAGCTAAAATTGCATGCGCACGCCACGCCGTAGGTCGCGCGGTATACGTACGTGCATACTACTGAAGTTCCTCGTTTGGAATGGACAGACGACCGTGAGGTTGGGGTGATGAATTAATCTTTTTGATGAGCCAAACGTTGTGAGTAGATAATTGTACTGTAATTCCGTTGAAAATATTTCACAGTAATCGATGATGATATGTGTGAATTATGCTCATAGAATGCTGAGTGGTGAAAACTGATGCGAAAGAGTTGTATCGAGGTACATGTGTACTAACATGTCAGAAGTGCGATCATACCTACAGTAAAGCATAGCGAATAAGTCAATGAAAGTGCACGGTAATACGGAAAGCCTCCACCAAGGTACTAACTACGACCAACAGCCCCATACGCATAGCGTAATTACGCTATGCGTATGGGGCTGCTGGACGCAGTTACCAAGGTATGTACGTAAATAGGTGACCGGATATAGTCGCATCATTTTCGTTAATGGGAATTATTACGTTTGAGCCGAGTTGAGGCTCAGTTGGATATTGGTTTCTGTGAAGTTGACAGAAAGAACGATGTATGCATGTATGATGTGCCTAATGAAGAAAAATAGTGTTCCTGGTTCATTTAGGAGAATTTAAGACATGTATGAAGATTGAAGTCAGAAAATTTAGGTTGGCCTTAACTCCTTGTTGTCTATCAATGAAACTAGAATGTGTGTTATAAATTAGCAATGCCATAGTCACAGAGCATAAGCAATGATACACGATATGTGAATTTAGATAATATCCACTGGAGAAGTTGCATGTGCTAGACATGACATAAAATAAGTCACACAAACAAGGTATGTAATGTAAACGGTAAATCACTTCAGAAGTACAACCACTTGATCCCATACTTTAGCAGGTAGATACATGTAGGCCTATTCCAATATTGATTTTATGTTGAACTTTGTTTTATTCAATTACAGGTTGAACCTTGCTGATCCATGCTGATGCATGGTGTTAGCTTGGTCTCATACTGGGCCAAAGGGACCTGTGTTTGATTGATTATTTATCATCGAGTTCACTATGCATCAAGTTCAATAATGGTCTTCAGGATGAGTGATGCAGGTCAACCTCGAGAGACTGGTGAGCCATATAGGATGCCAGAGCTGGAGATGGAAGATGTTCAGGATGTCAATCCTGGTTCCTCGTTGAGTCAGTGTGGAAGCCATTCCAGTTCTTCTGACAGTGATGGCCTGAAGGGCATACTATTTGGCAGCTGAAGCAGCTGCTATAGAAACGCATCAAAAACTAGAGCTCGAGGAGTTTTGACTTATGCAGCGTAAGATTAGATTAGCTATGAGACCAAGCTGCAGGTTGCTGAAGCAGAGGAGCAGATATACCTTGACAACGAGAACAAGAAGTTGGGAGTCGGCTTTCCTGTGAAAGCAGAGGATGAAACCTTGCTGTACCCAACTGAATGCGCCAACCGACCAGTACACACGAGTACACCGATTTCCCTGACTAGAGAAGTAGCAAAAAAGTTATTTTCAAATTTTCTTTGACTTTTAGCAGATATTATAGTCCAAAAGCCAATAAGATCATCAGCATCATGTAGTATCCGTGAACCAGGTTTGATGAAAGCCCATCAATTTTTCCGTAGATACATCCGTACAGACCGGGAGACAGACAGGCAACCTGAAAACATATGCCTCCGGCACCATTCAGGGCAGAGGCATAAT
Organism: Diadema antillarum; assembly: GCF_040938485.1. NCBI lineage: Eukaryota > Metazoa > Echinodermata > Echinoidea > Diadematoida > Diadematidae > Diadema > Diadema antillarum. The sequence continues at coordinate 354,048 of NW_027271582.1, read as the reverse complement.
AATGAGACTCCTATAATATGTCATGTATGTTTAAACCATATAAAATTTGAGACGGGTCACATTGAATCTCCCCCCCCCCCCCCCCCCCCATTAGAATTGCTAAACACCACGGCTCTAGAAACATCTTTCCATTTTAATCCAGAAAGTAATCAACTCCCTGTTTTTAGCCGAGGGTGAGCATGAAGCCACTCCATGAAATGAAGATTAGCATTTTTTCTTGTACAAAATATATGTGAAAATGTTTAATTTCATAGATAATGATGACTATTTATTCTGTCTTTTAAACTGTTGTCACGTTATTCCCTTTCTTAGAATGCACTGGCCTTGAATATTTACAAGAATACTCTAAAGAAATATATAATAGAAAAATACAAGAGAACGAACTTAAGAGAACTTGACTTCTATTCACTTTTATCTTCTTTTTTTTGGGAGGGGGGAGGGTGGATTATGGATGAAAATATGAATCTGCTAATGGATATAAAATACTCAAAGTATGCTTTCCATTATATTTCATACTACATGGGGTTTGTTTGTATTGTTCATATTTTAGATATTTCTTCACCATCGATAGCCTCAGTACTTCAACAACACCTGCACACTTTGAATTGATTGTTTAAGTAGAGAACAAAAAAAAAGATAAGTCGCCTGATGTTTTTTGTAGTAGACAGCCACACAATGTATGTCAATTTTGGGCAATCTCTGGAAATGCAATGTCATAAGTGGAGTAGCTTTGTGACACTTGACAAAAGCATGGTTTTCTCACAAACACTTTATGTATAATATAAGGATTGAAAAATAAATTTTGTTCCAAAACCTGAGAAAACTCAACATATCATATCGACTTTTTTGCATATAAAAGAACACTGGACTTCACTCTTTTAGAAGGCAGAAACTATTATCATTGCCCTTACGTCAGTGACTTGTCGAGGAAATGTGCATGTTTTTCCTAAAAGAAAAGAAATGTGAAATTCTCTTTAGGTTTTCCTTGAATTGTTCTACGCATGCGACTGCACAAATGATTTAAAGATTATTAACTTTTGAATTGAATGTCCGCTTTTCAATTTTTTTACTGATGTGTTCTAATCGTATAAGCCAGTTCGGGGTACCAGTTTGAGCATGTGCGAAAAAAGGTTATTTGTACCGAGAGACAGGTTGTTTTTTTAATTTCACTGAGATAAGCATCTGTAATGCTAGGATTATTCATGGAATCCTTATAAATGGTGCCTGCCAGTACATCCACTTGACAGCAAGCCTGGTATCTGGCAATGTTAACACACAAAAAAAGTTTGTTAACATATTCAAAACAGCTAGCACTTGATAAAATAGATGATTCCCTAAGTGTTGATTGACAACCATACTGGTCACTTCATCTACACTGGTTAGGTTCATTCTTTCTTTGAATATGAGTTCCATAAATGGCTATGGTGGGCAAGCTGCTGCATTATGTCACTTTGAGTTGAGTGAAGTGCCTAACCAACTGAGAAAAATGAAAGGTCATTTGTACCTTTGTGCACATGAGCTATCTCCGGACTGGCTTATTGCAGCGCATTCACTCAATCCACATGTAGGTCTATATGAAGGTGGACTTGCCCTCTAACTCTGATTATAATTTTAAGCTTTCTTTAAGTAGGTTGTATAAAGTGCTGATATATTTGTGTAAGGTTTGGTGAAAATTAAGTGTTAAAATGATTGGAAGAGTTGTGAGACTGTATACATCAACACTTGAGGTATTTCTCATGCATGATCATAAATCTGTAAAATATTAATGGTAATAGTAATAATGATAATAATGATGATAATAATGATAATAGTAATAATAATATATTTTGCTCCTGATCATTATGCTTGTGATGGTGCCAATACCAATACCTGCTTTATGAATGTGAAAAATCGACTGCTCTTTACAATATTTTGAATGTTGGGGCTAAACTGCATACATTGTGTAATTATATTTATGGTCTACTGAGTACAATGTGCTTCTTGTTTCCATCGCTTGAAAAAAAAACCCACAATGTATCAAAAAATTTGTTTTTAAACTTGTCTCACAAGACATATTCCTTCCTCTTTATGTCCAGTTTGTAATACCACTGATTGGTTAACCTTATTTTCCCTTTCTGAGTTAACATTTTCTGTGGAATTGTTAATGTTAATTTGATGCAATGAAAAGTGTTTTCAGATGTGCTATTCTGCCCAAGATTTATAACTGGGACATATATTTAGCTGTGTGCATAAAAAAGTAACCAAATTTAGATGTGCACTCTTCATTTTTTTATTCTTTTTTTCACCTTTCTTATCATTGGTGTAATTATATATGAAAAACAAAATGTGAAGTATACTAATTGTATAATGGGGCACATTTGCAAGCTCTCAAGCTTGGAATTGGATGGAATATGTCAGTACAAGTAGTGAGTTTCAAATATATATGACAGAACTTTGCCATACCCTTCATTGTTTTGGCAATAACTTGTGTACCAGAAATCAGAGTTGACATATCGCTGTTAATGTCTAAGAGCGTCATACAGGTGCTTTTGATTACCGTAAGATGTACCGGTAAATTCAAGGTGCATATCTATGATCCATTCTAGAAGTTGAAGGACAATGTGAAAGATATTTGTCACATAGTTTACTATTACTCTGCGCAAGCTTCAGGGATTTTTTGAGTAAAAAGAATTAGTGCTTTTTGTCAATGTGGTAACTTCCTTTAAAAGAAGAAAAGGTAACCATGTGATGGAAAGAACGAATATTATTTTTCTTATTCAATGCACTGACCAAATTTCATACATTTTTGATTTACATTGCCCTTTTTATGACAAAATATGCATCTCGTATTAGAATTTGTAGAAATACAATGTATATTTCATGTTCACTTTAAAGTAAACCATAGAAAAGAAAATCGCTGTTAACTTATCCCTCTTCCATGAGACATATATTAAAATGTTAGTAATCTATATGTAAGTATGCACTGTATTCATCATGTTTATGTTCTATTTGTTGTTGAATTGAAGTCTCTGACTTCAGTTTTCGAAAGATTGTGGATTTAATTGACTGAGAAACTGTGTGTAAATCTACTGTATGCATGCTATTTTGCTTCATGTCTGGAGTGTTACCTTAGTTAATTGTGAAGTCAGTGAAGGCATCCAGTAGACCTTAGGTAATTGTTTGTGAAGTTAGTGAAGGCATCCAGTATATAATTATTTTGGTTTTAACAAAAAGGTTATAATTTTCACCATATGGGGTGCAGAAAGGTAACCCTATATAGAGATGTGTGCAAATTGTATTGCATCCTATACTAGTATTGCGGTGACTTTATCACCCCATAGGGTGCAAAATTACAACAATAACAATATGAACCATAATGGGTGCAGGTAGGAGGTGCAGAAGAGGAACCCTGTATAGAGGTCTATATTTGCACCTTTTTGGGTGTTGAATATAGGGTGCTAAATAAGAACCCCCCAAAATAGAACCCTAAATGGAGCCGCTGGTGTTACAACGATATGAACCAGAAAGGGTGCAAATTTGCACCTGAATTTTTGTTCACCCTATGGGGTGCAGAAAGGGAACCCAATGGAGGGGTGCAAATATGCACCCCAAAAAATAGAACCCTAAATGGAGCCGCTGGTGTTACAACGATATGAACCCTATTGGGTGCAGAAAGGGAACCCAATGGAGGGGTGCAAATATGCACCATATATGGTGTTAAATATAGGGTGCTAAATAAGCACCCCCAAAAATAGAACCCTAAATGGAGCCGCTGGTGTTACAACGATATGCACCCTCTAGGGTGCAAATTAGAACCGTAATTTCTCTGTGTGTAATATGTGAACGAAAAGGGCAGGGAAACGAGGAACCGCAACACAAAGAAGCCGTACAATGTAGAATGAGAAAGGGGAAGGACGGGTTGGGGGGGGGGGGGGGTTCCGCTTTTCCATACACGGTATTGTAACCCATTGTAATTTGTACCATCAAGACTACGATATTTAAGAACTGTAAAGGCCGAAAAGAAATGTTTAGAGCCATACTCTGTTTTCATCTACTGACCTACATACAGGCATGCCCGCATAATGTCATACGCTTCAAATTTGGCGGTTGACATCCGGTAACGGAAAAAAAACACCTTCTCAATAGTCATCTGATGTAACGGCCGGTCTTTTCGTGGTGGTATTCTTTCTTAAACAATTAGCACTCGTCAATCACAAGCAGAACGTGTTCATTTTAAATCGATTGGTTCCACCATTGACACGTGATGCCACACAATGCTGGACGGAGGTGTTAAAAACAGAGGCATAAAAGACAACAGCTCATCAGTCATGTATCAACAAGGTCACCCCGCAGAACGGTTGGAGATCGATACTGTTTTTCGATCACTCTCGATCACCGACGATCGCTCTCGACATCTGACTCCTGCAATCCTATTAGTTCGTCGGTCTCGACCGTCTGTCTGTAACGTTAGCAAACTACAACAAACAAACAAACAGAAAACTCATTGACACTGATGATGCAGTGAGCAACGACGAGAGCATGAAACAAATGTGTTTGATTGGAACTAAATCAAGATGCTTTTAAATATGATTATCGCCAGGGGGAACAAAGTGGTTATAACAACAATATATTGGCAGGCGGGAATAGTAGTACTACTAACGTAACAGCAGTATAGTGTTTAGTATAGTAGTGTTAGTACTAGTAGTGGTTTGAGTTGACAGAAAGATCGGTTTCTATCTTGTCGTCGGGGAATATGTTCCGCGGTATACAATGGTATATGTCTGGCCTCATGGAGAGAAGAACCGTAAAAGGAAAAGTATATAAGAATGATAATAAAAAAAGAAGAAAGAAACATCTCCGGAGAGACAGATTTCTTTAATACTGTTTATGGTTTGAGTAGTAGTACTCAGCGGTAGGTATAATACAGCGCAGGAGCAGGAGTCATGCATGGTTCTGCGTTTATTCTGCGTGCTGTAGTTCCATTATATATTATGTAGGCCCTACACTGTGTCGTTACAGAATGTATAAAGTCAAAAGTCGCAAACGATTAAGACACCAGCATCTATGTATGTCATGATCACCATCCGCACAACATTAGCTGAGTAACATTAATTTCCCCTCTGTGTTTACACAGTCGGGTCTTTCCAATCTTCGGATGATTCGATACAAGTGTAACAATGCTCTTCCCGTCAACTTGGCTCCTTATGGCACTATCCTATCAGAAAAGAAAACGATGGAAAGTTCTTCGAACCCGCTAAATTGGGGTGGGGTGGGAGAGGAAAGACACACAAAATGTTCCTGGCAAAGAAGGAACAGTTTCGATTCTGTCCAGACTAATGCCATCCAGATGGTAGCCCGAATTACGGGTCCAAAATAAGGTAATATCCACGTAACAGTTATCATAACAAATCCTCCTCGCGCGCACATCAAAGACGCAAACATGATTCCTTTTAACTCTTTATTTCATTCCCCTATTAATACTTCAGCATATAGCGTTACAAGTTACTCTTTTTTGACAAATGGAAAACGCCGATTTATTTCGTCGCCTATACCGCCTATGACGTCATAAAATGGATGTCCTTCTTTACTTGCTTTAGCATGAAAATGAAAATACAACGAATACAATAGTTGGCATCTTTTATGAAAGAGGATAATGGGCCCTATTGAATCTTCGTCATCGACACGCTTGACCCGAAATGGAATTCCTATACCCTATAGCGACGTTTGGAGCATTTGACCATAATCACACAGTTACTCCGAAATTCCCGAAGGATGCCATCTGTAACCATGGAGGTTTCTACTATCTCCATGCTGAGTGTAACTAAGGATTATACTCTCTAAAGTTGTATACTAGTACTTGTTGGTTTTGGCTGCATTAATGCTGGCTCTGGAGTTGCATTGGTATAAATTATTGATAAAATAATGTACGCCTGTTTATTAGTTATGGAATTTAGGAGAGACGCAGGAGAACAAATTGACAGACACACACATACACACAAATCAAATTAACATTGAGTTATAAGTACGAAAAGTTTCGAACATTTTGTTCATATGAATTATTACTGTCGGTACACGGCGTTGTCTCTTCGTCGCCCTGATTGTCATCGTCATCGTCTCGACTGTGTTATTAGGGAGCTTTAGATTTTAGACGCGCGGACGTTCAGAGGGGGAAAAAACATGTTCTGAGCGTGCGCAGAAGCGTGCGTAAACTTGACCAGCGCTACTGCGCACGCTCAGAACATGTTTTTTTCCCTTTGAACGTCCGCGCGTCTAAACTCCCTGTTGTGTTATGAGGAGGAGCATGATAAAACTAACTTTGTGATAGTGATGTACAGGGTGGCATGATGGGACAGCGATACAATTTAATGAGGTATTAAAAAGAAGCCAGGAAAATTAAGATGACGTGTGTGTGTATGTGTGTACGTGTGTGTGTATGTGTGTGTGTGTGTGTGTGTGTGTGTGTGTGTGCGTGTGTGTGTGTGTGTGTGTGTGTGTGTTTAACACCAGAAACGTTATACTTTTCAAGTCGGATATTTCCAAATTCTTCGTAATTACAGTCCTACACGTGGTTTTATTTGTGATATCTTATTTGTTTTTGAGATGAAAAAAAAAAAGAAAAAGCAGAAAACGAAAGTATTTTTAAAACTGAATTGTACTTTTCATCAATGCCTCTCTGAAACCAAAGCTCGTGTACAGATATGGATTGAGTGTATAATAAGCAGCAATATTAGAACACATCAATAAAAGTTTGAAGAGAATCGGTGCCGTCATTGCTAGTTAAGACTACTACAGTTCATGACGTCATTTGGACAACAATTATAAGGAAAATGTTAGGAGAATTCCAAAATATTTAATTTTTCATGAAAAATACAAATTTTATCGATTTATTACTGACGTAGGGGCAATATTATTCCCCTTGCTTCCTGAAAGAGGTAAGTGAAGTGCTGCTACAAAAAGTGAAATAATAGTCGCGAATTTGCTTTATATTTTCTTTAAGCATATAAGTGATTTATGTTCGCTACATTATGGGGATCCGTATATTCCAAGAATTTCCTGAAATGACACATAAATCTTTTATTCTAAATGAAAAAAGTTGTCAATATTTCACATGTGACAAAGCATAAGCTCCCCAAAGAAGCTCAAAGCAACAACTGATGCAGCAACTAATAAACAGATACAATCGCCAAATTTAAATGCATGTCGTTTCCATGTTGGTGGCCGTTTTTTGTAGATGTGGGGGGGGGGGGGGTAGAAGGGAGATGAGTGGGTCACATAGAGTGTGTTATTAAAACAGTATACCTTTTGGATATCCGTGTGATGCTGCTTGAATAGTAATGGAGATGAGCCCCAGGGTGGGGCAATGGCATGGATTATACCAGATAAGACGCGACCTGTTTCGGTTTTACGAGTCCGACGGGTCTACGACTGTCGCTAAGCAGAAACCAGGCCTATCAGACAGTTGTCGTAAATGTCTTGACCAGTCAGCGGACAGCTAAAATCAATTCTTTGACGGTGTTCGTCGCAAAGATCACAGATCATGTCGTCATCTGACATGATTCGTAGAAACAAAATGATAGTTCTAGTGGCGGAGAGTCCAACTCTATATAATTAACCCTTGGCTTGTTGACCAAATTCTGTGCGACCCTTGGCTGATGAAACGAAAGTGCACAGAAAGGACAGACAAGCAGACAGACAGACAGACAGACAGACGCACACACGCACAAAAAGCACACAGACACACAAACACACTGACACAGAGATACACGGATGCTACAGTAACACACAGCCTATCGGATTGTACGCAAAATGGGAGACAAGTTAATAATAATAATAATAGTAATATAAGAAAATCATGTTTTGTTGTTGTTGTTTTTTCATCCTAAAGGTATAGGCCTAATAAGAATAATTATTGTTCTGTTATTATACGAAAATACTAATGATTTTATACAGAAGATACATTGTTATACTTTTATGTCAAAAATAAACATGTATAGAATTGTGCATCTATAATGGGGGACTTTTGAGGTGATAATGCCTCGTCACCTTTTCTATTTTGAGTGTGTGGTTATTCCTATCATTCAGGTTTCACCACTAGAAACATGTGAAATTTAATATTTCATCAACTTTTTTTTATTTCTTTTGATTTTAATAAACCTTCTCCATTCCATTTGTCTGATTCCACTTTCTTCATAATAAAAAGCACATTGTGTGGATACCATGGTATAAACAATATTTTGTTGAAGCTTACCCCTAGCATTTTTTGTCGAATAGTAAAGTTGCCCAAATTTCTGCTATGCATCCATAGATGCCATTGCCTCGGTGTAGTTATGGAAACAAAATTTCTTGTGCATAGAAGTTTACGGTAAATAGCATTGCCTCAGGGCGTCCGTATTTCTATTTTTTAGAGGTTGAAAGTGTTTTAAAACATTTTTCGCAGTCACTACTTCACGGACTCTTATAGATTTTATGAATAAACGATATGTCCATATTTGCTGGACCCTATTGCACAAAAGTTGAGATCAATCATAAGTCAGAAAATCAATCATAAGTCAGAAAATCAATCATAAGTCAGAAAATCAATCATAAGTCTATACTTGAATACTCAATTCTGATTGACAGACACCTAACTTAGCCAAGTATCAACAACTTTACTCAGAACTAACTTATTATGCTTGCATCTTTTTATCTCAGGGAGGCATTTCATGAAGCATTTTGTCCGACAAAGTTGTCGGACAAATTTGCTCTGAGCCAATCAGATGCAAGGATTTCAGTAGCTTGTAACAGTTTGTCAGAAAAATATCCTACCAAAACGCTTTATGAAATGCCCCCCTGGTCATTAATCGTGATTCGGCAAGGTTACTTCTGCTCAATCTAGTACTCAGTACAGTTTGTCCACGCGACTGGTATGTAACATACAGAAGAGTTTGTTCGCAAAAACCGTAAGTCCATTTTTGAAGATTTTGAAGTACGGTCTCTGTCATATTGGCTGCACAATACTGACTTCATTGAGATTGAAACAGTGCCGTACATATACGGCACTGGATTGAAATATTACATAACGCCATCTATAGTTAGCAACTACCATAAGTTTACGTGCGAGCACACTAAACATGCACAGTGTGTACGTGTACAGTATGTACGCACGTAAACATCGTTTATAGTACATAGAGCTTCGATCGACTAACGGTGAGTGGAACGGGATTAGGTAGGCCTACTTGTAACGGTACAAACCGTTGATTTCTCATTAGATCTTTGGTTTTTGCAGTCACATCGAACACAACGGACGACACACAACTGCCACTGTGGCTTCCTGATACTAGCACAGGTAAGAAGTAGCTCTTGAATTTTTCAGTTTGTTGTTCTGCTGAGTGGTCGACCTAACGTTCGACCGATGCTTCATGCAATCAATCGTAAACAGAGCAGGGACGGACAGGCTGCCGGGGCAAGTGAAGTGTGACTGGGACTTCAATTGGAAATGTTGTTGTATTGATTTTACCCGACTCGATTTAAAAAGCGACAAAGAGGCCGTCATTTGGCCTCCGCCTCTATTATCATACGCTATCAACAAAGTGAAACCTACAAACACTGTTCAAAATTAATGCCTGTCCGTTCTGTTTGTGTTAGCTGTTCGACATTGCATGTTTTCTGTCATTTCTCTTTCATAATCATAGATCGTTTGGTGGGTGAATACCGCCGTATTGGTTTCGTGCGACACCTGTACACTGTGTGTGCGTTACGAATGGGAATGGCATGCATCGGCGTTATTTCAGATGCAGGCGAGCGACACCCACGCACAGACTAGTGGAGGCATACGGCTTCAACACAGCGAGCGCAGTCGACGAATCGGCGGTGCACCAGCGGGCTGATGTATGAATGAGTCAGCGCAGAAATACGCCCGACAGCCGTCGTAGTCGCAACTCACCGGCTGCTTTTGGTGGCTTGAAATCTCATCACCCACCTGTGAATTACTGGGGTGAAAATGTAGATCAGGAGTCGCCGGCTATCCTGTGAGCAGGGCTGGGGATTCGGCTCGGATTATCAGCTGCCTATATCCAGAAGATTATCATAGGAGAGGCGAGAATCCACCTTGTTTTCGTACAAATGAAGCAGCCTACATTCTCCACTGAATTGAGATTTAGTTGACAACAACGAAGAAGGTGTTGTTTTTACCAGTTTTGCTGTTATCTGCAAGTTTTTGTTTTACGACCCTAAAAATTGTTCATTGGCTCATTAGGATTCAGTAAGTAATGAATGATGTATCACGTTTTAATTGTGTGCAGTAGTGACATTATGAAATTATGCACCTCCTGACAATAGATTTTTGAGTGATTTGGACCAGCGACGATCAGGCCGTTTGGACTGTGGACAGTGCAGTTGATTTTCTGTATGTTTTCAGAACTACTGGAATTAAGAGACGTATAATCATGAAGGTAACAGTGTGCTTTGGTGCCATCAAGATTATCGTTCCTTGTGGCGAGGGCACGTCAACCATCGGCGAGCTCATCGAAAAGTCTGTGCAGCGATACAAGAAGGCCACAGGACGGGTGAGTACATGATGTAGAATGTAGTGTTGATTAGTTCTGTTACAATAATATGACTATTTTCTCTCCATGTGCAAGTTTTCATGTTGATACTTACAATTTGTCATACCTCTGTATGTGTAGGGTCCTGCTGTGCTACGTACTTGTAGTTGATGAGATTATCTTTCATTAGAATCTACCCTACATTATGTAAATTCTCTCCAGAGCTTGCATAGTGATAGAGATTAATTATGCTGGAGCTTACCTGTAAATTCCAGAAATTCAGCCCAGAAGTGGATGTCTGACATCATCTTTTTTTTTTTTTTTTTGCTTTTGTTTAAAGATGCCTGGATTATTAGCAGTCCCTTAGTTGAGTCATCTTGACTCTTTAGATTCATGATTATTTTGTTTTTAGTGTTTTTCCACGACTTTGCCAATTTTTCAACTTGTACAAGGTTGACATGGGGGAGGTTAACTGCATCTTATCTTTTGAAAAAGGAATGGATGGGTTTATCAAACTTTGTTGTTGGATGGAAACTACTGTGTGTATGCTGAATAGGGTATAAATAGTAGATTCTCAGTTCATATCGCTTCCTAGCGTGTGTCGCTACTTGAACTTTTCCAGTGAATGCATACCAGTATCATGTGATCTTCATTTCTGATATTGCTGTACTTACGAGATACATTGTACTCAAACATGACTCGCAGAGACTCCAACCCCAAGCACCTTCTGATCTGGAGATTCTCCCGCCCGAAACCCCTGGCAAACGGGAGACTCCAAGTTGATGTGTGCAAAGCGCGAAGTTCCTAGGGTTCTACAAATGTAGATGTTCTCTGGTGCTATCTAAGGCTTTTTTTTTCAACATACAATAGCAATAAGTAAGAAATCCTTTCCACCGGGAGACACAGAGCCAGGGCGGGAGAAATCAAATCTCCAACTGGAGAACGGGAGATTTTGCAAAACTGGGTTTTCGGCAGGAGATCTCCCGTCGAAAACGGGAGAGTTGGAGTCTCTGGACTCGCCCCACCCCCCCCCCCCCCCCCACACACACACATTACAGCCCTGGTAAGAGTGCATGTTTGATGACACAGACATTTGGATTTGTGTACATTTGTACACACACACACACACACACACACACACACACACACACATTCATGAATTACTCTGACCTTTCTTCTGATGGTGAACCTTTATTTTGTAAACAGTGTTCTTTATGACCAAGCTACTTTCTGGGGTGCAGTGTGAGGATTTGTCTAGACTTTGGCAGTAAACTGCTCTGTTTGTGTTCATACTGGAGTATGGAAGAATGAATTGGTTAAAGGGGACCTCCAAGCGTAGGAAGACTTTCGTTTGTTTGTTTTTGCTTTATAAAAACACATGGCAATGAAATTTGATGTAGATAGTAGTATGGCTAAGATTTCTGTGAAGAGAAAATTAATGAAAACATTGATGCCATTTTCAAAGCTTTATCGAGTATTTAGAGTGCAACTTTTGTTATGAAGTGCACTTTCCTGATGCATGTATGTCTAGTACTTATTGCAAGCTTGTACCGGTAAATTATTTGGTCCACTGAATTAATTCTGTTACAGGGTGTGTACAGTTCTGGTTGAGGTGAGGATTTAGCTTTTAACGTTTTGCGAGATATTGAGAAACCACTCTATGAGATGTCAAAGAGCATGCAATTCTAAGAGGTATCAACAGTTTATTTGATGAAAATCGGTTTTGAAATGGCTGAGATATCCAAAAACAATGTGAAACAAAGAGATCCTAATAAAAGGCGTGGCCTGTCGCCTTTTATTATTATCACTTTTTTGGATTAATCTCAGCCATTTGAAAATCAACTTTCATCAAATAAACGATGAATCCTTCTTGAAATTACATGCTCTTTCATATTTCATAAGAGGTTTCTCATTATCTCACTTAGGAATGTTCAAAACATGAATCCCCACCTCAACCAGTACTGTACAGTCCCTTTAAGGTCTGACTTTTGCTTCAGAACGAAAGAGCTTCAGGAGCAGATCAAGTTTTTTAAAAAAGCTTTGCTTGTACAACCTAACATGTCATCTCATAATGCTTTTTCTTACTTTGTTGTACCTCAGACCTTCATCATCTGACCTTGCATGATTTATTAATATCAATTTTATTATGATCAACACGTACAAATTGTTGCTTTTGTTGATAACTGAACAATTGCACGATGGCAGTTCTGATAAACAGACATCAAATGCACTTGCAATTTGACATAGCGATGAAGAAACTTCAAAGTTTGAATTGCAAACTAAAGTTGAAATCTGTGGGCCCTAGATTCAAAAGATAAAAGTGTAGGCTCCTATGTATTATGAAATACATTACCTTAGTTCCATACTATACTCACAGAAGGGTTAATGGGTAGTCCCCTACATGTATGATCACGTACATGTAAATGAGTCACATACATTGTACTTCCACTTCAGGACATACAATGTAGACCTACAGGGAATTTCAAGTAACTCTACATTTACAGACTGTGCCTCAAAACATCAACCACAACTGGGGAATAATGTAGGCCCTATGCATTGTACAAGTTTGCATAATTGCATCGAGTGAAGTAGGGTTACAGAGCATAAAACTAGGCAAAAGATTGCACAAATGTTGTCCTTCTGTGAAGCTGAAAAGGAATTTTTGAGATGAAAAACGTTGTAATCCGTGACTTTGTTTTGTGTGAACCGTGTATAGGCCTACGTAATGTAGCAAAAATGGCATCCTTTGCTAGTGGTGCCCTTTAATACCCCTTTTATGCTGCACACAACTTTAATAGCTCGCTTCTGAACCGAGATAACTTATGCTTGCATTTTATAAGTCGTTTTATACAGCAATTCTCGACCACCAATTAAAGTTGCATGCAAGACCAGAGGATTTTTCATGGTAACCTATCGCTCCCTCCCCTCACATCAGCGTGCCTTGTGTGCTTCCCGCAAGTGCAAAAATTCAGCACTGGCAGTACTGTATGCACACTTTCTTACGACTATAAACTTAGTATCTAGTAATTTAGTGATTTATAGCCCCTTGTATACGTGCGTGTAGGATACCTATACACATTACTTTTTTTGATAAGTTAGTGAACTGTGCTGGCTTTTATCAGTACAATCTAGTCGGATGGTACAATTCTGCACTCTTGCAAGGTTGTTGCAGTTGGAAGCTTGTGTCAACCAATCCTCCCCAAGTTGATATGATGCTGCATAACAAATGAACTTGAAAAATCATTTTCGGAGGGGAGGCTGTCAGACGCGAGTTGCTGTTGCGACAGTGTACGCCCTCATCTCCATGATGAAAACAGGGGGAGGTGGAAATTCAATATAAGAGCGAGCACAAGAGCAGCTGCAGAAGTCATAGCTCCGCGAGTCCTTAAAAATTTTGAATGACTTTACAAGGTGCCTGGGGTTAAATGTGTGTGCCGGAATACCATCGCTGTGTATCAACGAGGCTGCTGCCTGCTATGTGTACAAAATATCTGTGTGCATGTGGTTGCTGTTCAGGCAACATGCATGGATACCTTCCTGATCTAACTGATCTTGTTCACGCAGTCAAGGTGCTATATGAACCCCATTACATTAGATGATGACGGTCGATGTTCGAAAACACCATGCTCTAGCACAGATACTTGAGAGAAACTGGTCATTTTTGCATGAAAAATACAATGTATGTGGATCCCATGCCGTTAGTGAGAACTTGAACTGTTGAAATGAAAGCAATGGATGTGAAGATACAATCATATTATGGCCAAAGAAGAAGCACACAGCCATCTGAATGTCATCATTTTTAATGACAGTCATGCGCTGTTGTAACTGCCCCCCCCCCCCCCGAAAAAAAAAAAATTGAAAGAATCCTGTCTGTATTTACTATTAGCAAGTATGCATCTCAAATCATGCATAATCTGGTCATGGCATGGAGCTACAGTATTGGCTGTATAGACAGCGAAAGGGTTCTTTGCAACATTCGTACAATGTACAATTTTATAATACAGGGCTGGACAATAACTTCTGTCTTTGGTGGCCTATTCAGGCCACTGAAATTTATAGATTTGAAATTTTGATATTGAAATAAAATTTGAAATAAAAGGAAATATAAAAGATTCATTCTAGATTTTAGCTGCCCCATCAGGCCACTAAAAAGATAGCCTTTTTGAAAATTTAATGGCCCGACATCAATTTTTAGTGGCCCCAGGCCACTGCTATGAATGTTGAGCCCTGATCATATGACGAACTGCCTGTCCTGTCAATAAATCACCCAACTCCAAGAACTCCTTCATGCCAGAGTTTGATGATACATTGATGCAGGGAGGTGGCAAACACCTACAAGGTACGCCATTACTACAATTGTATGTGTGTGTGTGTGTGGGGGGGGGGGGGGGGGGGATAAGGGTGGACTATGCAGTTTGTTGGTGGAAGTCAAGTGGATGAAAGTCAAGCTAACCTTTGCCTCCCAGAAAATGTACTGTTTGAAGAGGTCAAACCATTCAGACTCCAAATGCCCACCCAGAATCAAGCAAAGCCTAACTCATGGAGTCAAAGCACCTCATGGCCATGATACGGTACATGTAGTGTATGTAGAAATCTGTGTGGAAGAAATGTTATTTGCAATCTTTGCTTTTGTGCACTTTATTTTATACAATACAGAAATTATGTAGTTCTCAGAAAATTCTCACAAATTATGTCATCTTGCATTTATAAGTAGTTTTCAGCATATTTTCCCCTGCCTCAAATCATGTTTATTATGAACAATAGTTATGTACAACACCAGGTGTTAAAAATACCCATCACAGGGTCTACAATGTACAGTTGTACGATGTACTTGTACATGTTACATGTACATGTACATGTACATATTGTAGGTCCTATTGTTGTGTACATGTTCATGCTGATACTCTGTAGCTTCCAAATATGGCTCACATCATTCAATACTATCAAATTGGACTTTTTTTTTAGAGTTCCAGTTGTCATGTGAATAACACGCTTGATTTCATTCAGCATTTTCTCTTTATAATAAGATTTGCAGAAGTTACACCACTTCAAGATGGATACATGGTGTAGTAGGCCTACGGTGTTTAATACCAAGGAGGTATGAGAGAACTCATAATGTACCTCCTTGGTATTACTTCTGTGGGTGCACTTCTGTATACCTAGTGCAGATGCTGTTCTTCATGGCATTTAAACTTTGCTATTATGTGTGTCCATACAGTTTAACAAGAATAAACAGAGTTACCGACTGTTTTTGTTGTTGAGATGTAGTGTTTTCAATTCTGCACCCAAATATCCCCCTACATCTTATTAAAATGCTAACACTCAGAAGCAAATGCATTCCTAAATACATTTTGCTCACTGTAGAAAACCCACCTCCTTCAATACAGGTCAAATGCTACAATTGATGCAATTTAAACCGTCTGGCAAGATTGCCCGAGTTGGCAGCTCTGGAATCGCTCTGCCATGTGGCAAAGCACTAACAGATTAGGGAAAGGGCTTGAGCCTTTAGCCTCAATTTATGACCCGCTTCTTTGCCCATTGCTATCCAACGGACTCCCTGTGCCCATACCTGGCATCTCGCTGGCAAGTGCAGTTGTGATTCCAGTGCGATTGCATGCAATGTGTGTGAATGAAGAAGAAGAGATTCCTGCACAACAATGGGGAGAGAAAGAAGGGGAAAGTGGTTCCTTTAGTTCTGATTGCTTGGCCTGGCCATGACATCACTCAGAATTCTGGGTGAATTAAGAGCAGTGACAGGCATTGGACATGCAGGAATTCAGGCCTACCAAGGGGGCTGGAACGGTTGCAATCCAGCAAATCCAGCCGTAAATGCGACCACCTTATTATTGCAGAAATCTTCAGGGGGGAGTCATCCCTTGGATCTGACTGAGCCCAGGCTGATGTTTCATCTTCTTCTTCTCCTGCTTGTGATGGGAACTGGGGAGGGAGGGGGGGGGGGGGGGGGATGGTGCTCTCCCACTAGGCTACCCAGCAAAATTACATCTATCGACATCAGAATCATTTACATGTAACCCAGAATACCGAAGAAGGGGATGACTCTACCCTGTAGTTTTATCCCAGACCTAGGTCATGTAGGATAGCATCTGTCTGTTTTCATTTACATTTAGTTCCAGCTTTCTAACGTTTCTTCAGGTATTCCTATTTGCTTTGAGCATTTTTTTTTTTTTTTTTTGGGGGGGGGGGGGTGGATTCCCCCCCCCCAATCGATGGGCCCTACATGTACATGTACATATACATACGTGTACGATGTGTAGTATTTATAATAAGCAAATATAATAATACGTATTTCTGTATGTAGAGAGTAGGCCTGCCCCTACAGCTCAAGTTATTGATTAGCAGCTTGTGTTTCATTTCATACTGAATCTAAATCTATCTCTTTGTCATTTTGTGTGGTAATGTCAGAGATGTGGCCAGTGTTGAAAATGCTCCTTGCCGTTTCGAGTGGATGAGTGGTATCTGTAGTCCACTGGCCTCACCATTGCTTGGCAGTGTTTACAGTGCACATATCACACCACAGCAGGAAATGGCAACTGTCACAGGCAATTAATTAGCATCATATGTCAAACATCACAGCTCTGGGTGGCTGCACATTGTACAACAGCCCTCAACAAGCTGAGGTGGCCTTTAAAACTTTGCTCAAGAGGTGACATCTCAACCTTTCCTGGGATACAAAACTGTTCTTCCCACCCCCACCCCCCCCCCCCACCCTGAAACTCATTTACAAGTTTGTACTATAATATATTAGGTTTGATTGGTTGACAGGTTAAACTGATTTTATCCCTGATACGGTGAAGGTCTGTGTACTCCACGCTGAGTACAAAAGGCTTGGAATGCTGGCTTAGTCACGCAGTTGTGCATGACGACAATGCGGTGCAAAAAGGTGGAAGGCGGAGGAATAAACAAGCTTACAAGTGTCAAGGAGTTTGCATCTTAGCAAGGTCGTAACTTGCATTTGAACTTGCCCGAAGAATGATTGAACTATATTTAGTGTTGTGTATGATACTGGTGACGAAGTTCGAGATGTTGTAGGCCTTCAACAAAATAGTATCAAGGCATCGGGCTGTGGAACAGTTTCTAATTTGGGGGGGGGGGGGGGGGAGGGGCACTGGCTGCTGGGTGCTGGCTTTTATCGTGACTTTTTTTTTTTCCTTCATATTTTTTTCTTTTGAAGAGCCAAAAACAGGGGGGGGGGGGGAATGCTATTTGGCAGATGCCCTTTGCCTACCCCCCCCCCCTTTCCACAGCCCCTGGATATTTCTGTCACTTGCCTAAGGGTGATTTGATATGAGCTGTACAGCCAGGAGAGGTACAGTACCTGTACAACTCATTGAAACTTGTATAGATTTATATTACTAATACTATGGATTGGATAGATAAGATTTAGTTTGATTCAAGGGGAAGGAGAGGGGTAAAGTTTTACAAGTTCAGTGCATTTGAAAACAAAAAGGGTTCAGTACCGCAATTGTACCTGATAAACAGATTGAGATGTGCATATGTATGAATCACATAAAAAAATAAACATCAGCATAAAGTCAACTCTTTCCAGGATTGTGTGATCATTCAGATTGAAAGACAACAAAAAACAAACCTATTTTGTCATCTTCTGTTTCATGTGGATACCTGTATAGTGTGCCCTGTACAAGGAAATACATGAGGCAATTGGTGGAGATATTGGAACACACAAAGAATCTGAGGAATGCTGCTAATAACCCATTATGAATACCACAGTGATGATACTCAAAGTGCTGACCCTGGAAGCATTTTTAACTCACAGGTTTAGTAAAGAAGACTTTACACCTTTAATCATACATCTAGGCCTATGTCTTTCCGGGTATATAGGGCCTACAGGTACAATGTAGGCCCTACATTGTACCTTTCGTGCCCAGATGCGGAATAATCCACTATGAAAACACTATTTCTTTCATCATTGTGGATGATCTATGAATTATTTTTACAATTTTCTTCAATTTTTTTTTTTTTTTTTTTTTTTTTGGGGGGGGGGGTCAGAATTTAAGTGTGTTGTGTAGTATGAGATAGGTTTACATGTATTTATGCACAGTGTGTTGATTATTTATCAGTGCTGAATGAATAATTATGATGATAATAAATATAGGCCTATCTGCACAGCAGCATGTAAGCTACATACATGGTGTACATGTAGGGCCTATAATTGAATGAGATTCTGGGCACCACTGCTTTGTGTTTGTCTAAGAGGTTTTCCCAGGAACAAAGACATTCTAAGTGAGATGTCCATGAGCAAACATAACGGTATAATTGTATCTTTCTCCATAAATGGAGATCAGAATCTGTGTGACTATCTTGGTAGCGATTGAGTGGGCGCATTCCGGCCTATGTTATTTTAAGTGACTCATTGGGGCGGATAACCCAACAAGACATTGAGGGCCATTCATTAATTTTCATTGATGGATTCTTACACAAAACAAAGCTTCGTGGACTGGGAGTAGAGGGGACGGGCCAGCCACCCAGCCAGGGAGGGGGCGCTTGACGTGGATCATGGACTGTGTGGCCGGGGCATCTGCAAATGTATGGGTATTTTAGCAGCGCAAATGGGATAGTGTGTGCATTGTGTTTCCTCCTCCGTGTGTGAATGAGCTGTCCTGGTGGCTATTGTAGTCACTACAATTGTAGCCTCACAGAGTTTGAGTCATTAGAGTCAAAGCTGCATTCTTCCAGCTCACAAAGGGCTAAAATGGGACTGGGTGGAACTTGGCCATTCAACTAGGGATGAGTTGTCCAATGGGTACTGTACTGTGCACAGGTGGTGTAACATGTACTACATCGTGTGATGTCTGGGTATACAGACATGTACTTCAAGCTCCATGGTATACCCAACTTCGAACAGAGACAGAGGCATGGATACATCATAAATTTACTTCTCGATGGTTTTACCCGTTAAGTACGAGTCCCGAGTATACTTGGGCAGGTGTCTATGAGAAATGCGTGTTGTAGCAAAATCAGTCCGTCCTCAACGGGTTAACATGTTCTCTAGTTTGTAGGACTTTGACAGACAATAACTATTGAAAGCTTTTATTGCTAATTGTACAGCATACATGGATACAAATAGGCCTGTAGGCTGTATTCATCATGTACTGTACACCTGTTTATTCACTTCATATTTGCTGAAATAAAAAACATTCAGATGTTTACATTGAAATAGCAGATTTGTAGTCTTATTGTATGATTTTAATACATACCAGTACAGTGTCCTCTTGAAGAATAAGAATATCTTCCAGTGCCTTTTACCACATATGGTTTAATGTTTGCCTGTGTGCCAGTATTTATCAAATATTTAGGCCTACCCATTTTGAAACTATTTTTGCCATTTTGAATAGCAATGAGGTAATCATGTGCTATGTATTTTGAATGTATTGGAAATACAATTTGTAAACTTTGACTGTAAAATTGGTATGGCATGGTTTATGAATGTCTTTTCCACCAAAGAATTGTCAATGAAAGAAGGCACACCTGTAGCACTGTACCTGATGAGTAATGTCCATAATTCACATTAAACACTGTATATATCAGTACTAAAAAGACAAGGCCTAATGCATCATCATACTCCTGTTCAGAAAAATGAATATAAGAGTTTGTCATACTGTATATTCAAAAGATGCTTTTTGATAAGAACAGTTTGTAATTAAATGCATTGAATTTGTAAACTTCGCTGGAAGCCTCAATAAAGATACCTTCTGATACATAATAATGTATTTTATAAAGGTATGAAAATACTGATGTCTTCATATCTTGTGGTTCAAAGAGCAAACCTATGTCTTTAAGTATTTGTTTATTGTCAGAAGTGTTCTGCATCATACATATTTTGATTCAATCATCTTGAGCTCTCACAATCCTCTAGGCTTGGTACGTACACCTTATCTTGGATAGAACTATCCTCGACAGCTCCCCATGATTTTCAGTGTGGTCATAAACGTGGGGATATGTCCGTGATGTGGACATCTCCTCATAAATCATGGTCCCCCAGAGGGCAGATGCAGTCTTCAGATGCAATAACTCGGGGAGTAATTAAATTCTCCCCCACAAAAAAATTCAGAATGGGGAAAATGGGAAAAAAGGGGAAAAATAATGAGGAAGAAAACCGTTTTTTTTTTTCCTTGTACGTATGATGAAGTAGTGTTGTCGTACAACAGCAGTGATTGCCATCCAACCAAGCCAAGGAAAAGCAGAACTGAAAGATGTTTCTACGGAGATGTGTATCGTATTTTATGTGGATAATAAATGACAGTGCATTGTGTTTTGGTATCATGAGAAAAGTGCAGAAGAAAGAGCTGAACAGTGACAAGGCTGAATGTTTCAACTTTCATCAAAAAAAAAGAAAAGACCTTGATGCAAACTCACTACGAAAGGTTGTATCGCTCACTGTAAAAAAAAAACAACACCAAAAACAGCTATAATTGGTGAAGTAACGGATAGAGAAACTCCTAAAGTAATGCTACATACATTTATTGTAGGTCCCTGTAACATTTAACCAAGCTGTGATTTTATTTGTTTATAATGAATGTCTTCTTGTCAGATGTAGGGCCTACACTAAATGTATTTTAGTAAATTTATAATACATTCATTTCAGCTGTGTATTTGGGTATGTTTTTATTGAGTAGGCCTCTATATCCCTAATACTCAATAGGATTTTATGCTGTCAAATGACATGCTTTTATAAATTCAGTTCATCTTCAATGTTGATTTTCTCATGTGATGCTGGCAAACTGCATTTTAAAAGAGCTACATGTAGATGGGAATACCAGAGATACACATAGAGGCCTAAACTGTATTAAAAAGCATTGTGACAATTACTAGTTTAGTCTTTAGATTTGAATCTAGCCCTTCCTCCATGAATGATGGGTAGAGATTTGATATTGGCACTGGCAGGTGAGTGAGAGTGGTGTGTGTTACCATCAGGGTGTTCAGACGCAAAAATCTATACTAAAACGGTGTAGCCATACCAAAACTGTATAGCTATACGATGAATTTATACGTCTGAATACTGACTAACGTAATGTCGTATAATGAAACGACATATAGTGAAATGACAGTCAGAGCATTGTTTCGAACTACAATGTAGAACTCGATAACAAATCAGCATTCCATCATGTCCATGTGTGTCTGAACGTATGGCGACCATAGAATGTTATAAAGGGCGGGGCTTATTGTGAGTGTGCAGGAAAACCTCTCACTAGCAACGACATCATGATCATAACAACATGCGCAGTTGGAAACTGCACATCTATACAATGTTTTCCAGAATGGTCGAGATTATTGTCTTAACGGTCTGATGGCTACACGATGGTATAGGCCCACAGAACTAAACAGGTAGAATGCTCAAGCACAGTCTCAAAGGGTAGCCAGCGTTCGTTCAAGTATTAGTCTGGTTTTCAGACCTCTTGCCAACTGGGCTCGGCAGCAACATAAGTCGCTTCCCGGCGACGAAGTCGCCGCCTTTGTCTTTGACACAGGCAAGACAAATCCAGCTAAACCTACTCCAGTTTTTGATGTTGGGGGCGTCAATATCCTGTATAGCAAAATGATACGAGAAGGGTCTGGAAGCCAAACTAGCTCAAGTTAGTCCGAAGACTTACCAAAATGGCAGCGTGTGCACGCAACTGGCTATAAAGCTAAGCATGAGTTGCGAATGGGCTTGAGCATTCTACATAAAAAGTTCTGTGTATAGGCCCTAATTCTTTATAAGTTGTTTCTTTATCAGGTTTTGGTATAAACTGTTTTGCATCTAAGCAGGGGGGTTTAGAGTGTTTTTATATAAAGGACAGCTGCCCCCTATCAATCAGACAAGTTTCCATTCAGACTGTTTGTAGCAGAAAAGCTTTCGCTCTGTGGACTCTCAATGCACTGCTCTTTGTACGAATGATGTAACAGACCACTGCTCCCTTCAAATCCCCCTGCCCCCTAATCCAAATATACAGTACAAGGGGATGGGCTCACCCAGCATGTAAACCTAAATACTGGATTACACAATGCACAATAACAGTGTAGGTCAGTTTAGCCTATGCTGATACCCGTTCACACCCCATAGATTATCTTCCTATGCACCTAGGCAAACCGTCTTGAATTCCTTGGGTGTAAAAGTCTTTCTTTGTATTTGTATCGATCTGTTGGATATTTTCAGTCTGAAATCTCTCTCAAACGAACTTCTGTTAAAGACACTAATGAAAATAATGATGACAATTATGGCAAATGTTACCTTCCTCACTCCATAATAGAACTCTGTATTGTTCAATCATTGTTCAGTTGGTGCATTCACAGTTGGGTTAAAAGTTTCTGCAGTGTATTATGTGGTAATTTGAAATGCGAATGCAGATGTCATACACGCAGAATGCACTATGAAATATATAGTGTACATTGCAAAACACAGCCCTGACAAATATTGAGGGCAGCAATTCAAACGTCACTTGGAATTATGCGATACTGAGTGTGAATCATGTCTCGAAACACTGGCTGATTTTAAAAACTCAGGTGCCTTTGCATAAATTGTGATTTTCATTGGACTTTAATAATCACCTTTTGGTCCAAAAAGGTACATATGCATTGGGGGAAATATTGGCTCAAAAGAAGTTGAAATAATCCCACTTGTTTGCCATAGGCTCATCTGGTGAGCATCAGGAAACAATTTGAATTCAATCTGAATGGGGTAAGAGATGACACTTGAATGGTTTATTTCTGGTTTAGTAGATTTCTTAGAGCTTCAGGGTGGGCAGCTTGAGGGACTTTTACCTTGTTCCTGGTTTCTGCATTTAGGCCACTGATGTGGTATACTTGATAACCGCTGGTTGCATCCTAGCCACAGATGCTACAAGAACAACCCTCCAAACAGATTACATTGGTTATAATTTTATAAACAAATTTTATTATGCCTCTAAATCCATGTGTGCCAGAGACATACACAGGGCATTCAGATGCAAAAAATTTACACTAGAACGGTATAGCTATACCAAAACGGTATAGCTATACGATGAATTTATACATCTGAACGCTGACTAATGAAACGACGTATAATGAAACGACGTATAGCGAAACAACGGTCAGAGCATCGTTTCGAACTAGAACACGATAACGAATCAGCATTCCATGTGCGTCTGAACGTATGGTGACCATAGAACGGTAAAACTGGGCGGTGCTTAATGTGAGCGCGCACGAAAGGCGACCCCACAGCTGTCACTCATGACTATAACAGCATGCGCAGTGGGAAACTGCACATCTATACGACGTTTCCCAGAACGGTTGAAATTAGTGTCTGAACGGTCTGTCGGCTATACGATGATTCTTTATACATCGTTTCGTTATCGAGTTTTGGTATAAAATGGCATGCGTCTGAATAGGGGAACAGTTTGTCCACTTATTTGGTCCATCCTATTCCTCTTTCTATTCGTCATCCTTTGTTTTACCATGGGGCTATTAAAATGTTTAGTAAAGCTCCATGTACGCCTACATCTCGTCATGAGCTTTGATGTCAGTGTGTACTCGTAATGGTTAGGATGTACAGCTACAGGTGGGCATTTCTGCTGTAAAAGGGTACATTTCAGGGATGTCGCTTTATTTTATTTTCTTCTTTTTTTTTTCCAATGTGCATTACCATCTTTTAGAACACATAATGAGAGATAACAACGCCCAGAACTTGCTTAAATTCAAAGAAGCAGTCTATAGAATTTTTTGCTGTAATGAAACATGGGATAACATTAGCAACACTGGACACACATCTAGGCCTATGTACATACTTTACATGAAGGTCAAATAATGAATGCTCATTGTTGTTTTTCAACTGAATGGCATAATGTGGAGTAGAAAAGATAATAACAGCTCTAAAATTTTATCAAGCATTGTGTTTTATACTAGTACATTATTAATAGACTTTGTGTGTAATGTACATACAGTAACATGGACAGACAAAACTGTTAGGTCCTACATTTTTTTTTTTTTTTTTTGCGTGTGTGATTATCCTAAAATTAGCATCTGTGTGGAGAGGAGAAAAATACCCATTCAATAAATTAGCTGTTCGTAATTTTTATGTGCAGATTTCCAAAGTCTGCATCCTTGTTTTTGCTTTTTTGTTGGCTAAAAAGAAAGAAAGAAAGAAAGAAGAATACACATGCTTTTTACATAGGGGGTTGATATGGAAAGTAGCCAAGCAGGGATCAGGATTTTATATCAGTTTTTCGCTTTTTAATTTGTGCTTGAGAGTGTGTGTGTGTGTGTGGGGGGGGGGGGGGGGGGGGAGGCAGGGAGGGAACGGAGAGGAGGGGAATTGGTTGTTTGGTAAGGTCAGGCAGTGTGGCAACTAGAACTTGTTGGGCTAATATCGAAATCCAGTCACTGAGCATTCGCAAGTTAAATCCCACAGCACACATGCACCAAAAAAAAAAAAAAAAAAAAAAAATCATCCACCGGAAATCGTTGACATGCTCTGGAGGAGTTCCTCCCGATATTTTGACAGGTGGGGTGGTGTACAATGTTTGAACTCCCTGTGCAGATTATGAGGTCATCCATGTTGGTAGTATTTTGGATAGGAAAAGCAGGGCTCTAGCATTATCATGGTGTGCTTCAGGTATGTACTTGTAATTGAACTCTTCCGGTGAGTCCTCTAAACGTACAATTCCTGCCAAATTTCAATCGTATCTCACCCGAATGCGGATAGATACCCCACGCTTGATATTGCTATTTTTGTCAAATTGAACATCAGACCATGAACATGTATTCATGAAGTATTCTGGACAAAACATGCTGACATAGATTTGTTCTTAAAGAAAACTCGCTAAAGCTTGTTTAAAAGGCATCTTGCTGTGAAATGAAAGTGTTGTTTTTGTTGTATTAAAACAAAAGTGATGTTTAATGGCATGGAGTGGAGCAAGAGGGAAAGTTGTGATGCATGTAACATAATCTAGTACAATAGGGCCTACATGAACAGCCGTACTTGAAATCATTGTGCATGTATACATCATGACTCTGTTTCAAAAGATGGACATTGTATTTCTGTCAGTTAAAAGTGATGCATGGGAATTGGAACGTGAAATAATAATACAAGGGGAGGGGAAGGAGTTATATACGTACATTTGTAGTAGCAAGCCTGTTTATCTATCAGCATAATGTGCGGATGATCTTTGAGCCACACCCCAAACTCGGCATTTTTCTCCAAGATTGAGCCGATTCCACTCTGCAGTGGTATACCAATCTATTATCGCTGGTTCCCTACGAGGTTAATTGATGCATTCCGAGGTTGAATTGTTCTCCAAATGCAAAAAACATGGGCAGCGCTCAAAAATGAAGGCAAGTCGTCGCAACGCTCACTGCCAGTGCAGGGCATTGTTGTCGTACGGTACCTGGCTTCTCGCAAGTTCAAGGGCGGGGCGGGCGAGTTCAAATGCTGCCGCAGCTCTCCCCAGAGATGCGGAGTTACATCCAATCCAGGGCAAAGTTAACAAAGTCGTGGAGGTTAATTTGTGGGCTTTAAAAGATTGAAGAACCTATATTTGATGACTCTCCTTCCTCACTGCAAGTTCATCTTATACAAAGCCGTAGCTTTGTAAGTTTTGCATGGGGCATAAAAGAAGAATTCTAATATCTAGCATGCTGCAAACCCACTGGCCTGCTTGCATAGAACAACTGAAACTCACTGTTGGGCCAGTAAAATCAATTGGCTCTCATGTGTTCAAGGGGAATGAAAGCATAATGTATTTGTGGATTGAATGAATGCAAAGACCCATCAGGGAAAATTCGAGAAAAATCAGATGATCGATTCAAAAGTTATGAATTTTTTACTTTTTAGGACTACGGTCACTGGACATTAAAGACAACAACGATTTGTGATGTCACACACGAACAATGAATTTAAGAAATTTTGCAAAATTTTGTACTTCATGAAAAGTAAACTTACCCTCTACATGTTACTGACATACAATGTTTTTTATAGGGTATTAAATATTATTTCCCATGCCTTCTAAAAGAGGCAAGCCAAGTGCTTTTTTATTATGCTAGAAAAATGGAAAAAAAAATGTTTTTTTTTTTTTTACTGAATGTTTTATCTTAATTCTACCATGTGTGGGAAATCTTGAGTATGGTAAATCTGGTCACTAGCAGATTTTTAGGTTCTTGAAGAATTTCGCTTTTATTTTTGGCCATGATGATTTCTTGATATTGTTTTAAATAAATAGTTCTATACAATATCATGTACTCTGATAGCTCGTAGGACCACACAGCTCGGATTTTACAAACTTCAATTATATACAAACATGTATTCTTTCAGCTACAAATCTTCTTTAAACCAGTCCTGTGACAGTGACTTTAAAAAAGTACATGTCAGGTGGTTTTGTGCAAGAAACATTAGTACTGATATCAATAGCAGAAAGACTACAAGTGTAGAATATTCTTGTTGCTGTACTATATTATTTACTATTGGTCAAGAAAATTAATCAAAGTTTAGTAAAATGAATAGTTAAAATATTTTGGGACGTCAAGCAAATCAAGAGTGCTTTGCGAGGTTTACTGTCACTGAATAATCAAGACTACTAGTTTGACAGATCCAGAAAGACAATGTTATAATCATGTCTTCTCTTTATGTACACTATTAAATGTGTAGGAATGCTAAACATCTTTTGTGGCCTAATAAATGGGTTCAGGAGGATTGGAATATTTTTCAGGGAATGATGGAGAGGGAGAAGGGACAGGTATGGATGGAAAAGAGCAGAAAGAAGGGGAGAGAGGGAAGGAAAGATATAGAGGGATGGAGCGTTGTAGTTGAAGGGTCACAGGGGTCAGACTAAAGTATGGCTGCTGTGCTGTGGAGTGTAGTTTTGGTAATGCAGAGGTCAGCGCATGACTAGTCTTATTTCTAAGCCTCATCATAAACTTCCATGATGGCAATGATCACAAATTACCTGATGATTGTATCTGAAGGATTGTGGTGTTATTAAAAAAGGACAGTTGATGTGGGTCTTCACTTTCTGAGTATTTTTCCCATTCTCCCTGTCCTTTCTACCACATTTCAAACGTAATCACTCAGTCTGATCATATAGGCCTACACAAGTAAGAACAATGTCAGATTGAGGCCCTGTACCCCCATAGTTGTCATACGCTGAAATAACAACAAAGGACTGGGCAGGTAACCGCTGCGTCTGAAAGCGAAGAATGGCGAAGAATGGTGGCTTAGTTTCACTTTCTGCCCCTGCCTTTGTTATCCGTATTGCTCCAGTGGTAGACGGAGTGAAGTCCTCTGATTCTTTTTCTTGAGTACTCTCCATTGTGCAGGTAGAAAGTGGTTTTGCTTACTGTTTTCGAGTGTGGCCAACTCCAGTCCTCTTCGGACGAATGATCCTGGGTGGCGTCACCCATGTTTGTTGGACTGACAACTTGTACGTACAGTACATACCACAACGAGAGGCAGGTTGTTACTCAGAAGTTTTCTTGTCTGCGTGTCTGCCATCAAGAGTTGGGGTAAGAAAGCAGAATGTCGAACGTGGACTAGACTTTTTTGACCATGCAGTGTGCAGAATGCGATATCATATCAGCAATGTGTACAGCATACTTGTAGAGTTTAGATCTACAGTGTAGCTCTGAAATGCCGTTTGTGTTGCACACCAGAAGGGATTTTGTGTTTGTTAGTAATGTTACCCCAATTGTGCACTTATGGGATCTGTGAGATTTTGTTTGTGTGTGAATGGATGTAAAAGTGGCTGTTTTGAATTCATATCAAATGTTTTAGTAACATAGCTATCCTAGTATTCGCAATCAATAAGCATGAACTACTTTGACACAAGAAAGGTACTGTATGTATTATCAGAGGATTAGATAATGCTGGATTTCATTTTACATTTGTATGTCTATGGTGCATTCCTTTCATGATGTGTCACTACAGAAACTCATATACAGTTGAACCTCTCTTATCCGGCCTCCCTTTATCCGGATCTCTCTATTATACGGACGCAATCTCGCCGTGATTTTTTTTTTTTAAATTATTACGGGAGGAAAGGGGGATTCCCAACTCCTTGAGAACTCCTACACAAACACCCATGAATTACATATTACTTCCAACATGATTAACATACATTACATCAAATTTCCTTCCAAATTGCTTACCTTCAGACATTTTAACATCCCCAAACATCCCCAAATCATTGCAAGAACATGGACAGATTATGCGCTCGAGTCCTCTCATATCGTATTGCCACATATAGGTCCATACCAGGGGTGTATCCAGGATTTTTTCCGGGGGGGTCGTAATCAAAATTTTTGGACCTTTTTTGCGAGGGAGCGGAGCGACCGACCGGGGGAGGGTGTGGGAGGGGGGTGTCCCCTCTCCCACGGTAAGGAGTTTTTGAATTCTATATCTTAAAATGGGGCCATTTGGTGCATACAAAAGTTACTTTTTCGGCATGGCAGTGCGGCTTAGAAATAAGGTATGGCATTGCCATTGAAATTAACTTACGAAATTTACGAGGTTTTTGACAATTTGCTGGAACACCACTTGGTCACTTGTTTTTTCTTGATTGTATATAGGGTAAAAAGCCCTCCAAAA
Source organism: Diadema antillarum (assembly GCF_040938485.1). Lineage (NCBI taxonomy): Eukaryota > Metazoa > Echinodermata > Echinoidea > Diadematoida > Diadematidae > Diadema > Diadema antillarum. The sequence goes on along the minus strand of NW_027271582.1, from coordinate 324,975 downwards.
ATGTCTCTTACAAAAAGTGGACCTTTTGAAAATTTGGGGGGGTCGTACGACCCTCCCGACCCCCCCTTGCATACACCCATGCATACACAGCCGTCGATATGACAAGATAGACATGCATTGTTTCGAGTCATTGGCTGAGCAACGAATGATATTGAACACTCAAAAATTGTTCACACATAGTACACACACAAAGAGAGAGAGGGAGACCATCTAACAATGGCGACCTACAGTCGACTTTGCTGAGCCATGATGATCGAATTTTGAAGCGTAGTTTCGTCGACTCGTACTGTTTATTTTCAAGATCTACTTGATACATTTCTTAATAATTATTTAGGTAAATCATCCCAAGAATTTATAAAAGAAAATGATTTCATTCTTGCAAACACGAACCTCTATTTTGGGTCAGTTACTGAGTGTAACAATGAAAAGGTTGCAGTATACACATTACTACGTGTGGTACTACAATCGTATGGGCTACATCAGTACATGTGTATGTACAACGTGTACATATACATAAAGCATTGAGTCTCCCGTATGCGGCCAAATCCCTTATCTGGATGAGCCCCGGTCCCGACTTGTCCGGATACGAGAGGTTCAACTGTAGTAGTATATTTGTGAGCAATTAAACTGTGAAGTAAAAAAGACAATCTTTGTTTATGTTAGGAAAAGTTATTACTTTGGTATATATTTTCTTCTATGATACAGAGGTTATAGATCCATATATAATGCACAAGTACCACCACCACCACCACCATGAACAACAACAACATCAAGGTTTAGTCTTTTATTACAGACCTTTAACATGTGTGTGACTACATGTACCTAGGAAAGCTTGATTGCACTTTTATTGTTGGTGTGAGGTTGTGAAAGGGAAATGGAACTCTTTACCGATTTACTTTGCTATGCACGTGTGAAGAGTATGAATTATACCAGCCTCCGGTACGGTTTAGTTGTAAAATGCTCATAATGCAGGGTGCAAGGTACACTGTACACTGTAGTACATTGTATATCTAGCGTTTTTGTATTTCAACAGTTTGATTTTACACTTACCTGCATACTCTTTTATGAATCTTTGTTCAGGCTTGATATGAGTTCGCTAAAAGTATAATTAGCATTTAGAAGAAGCTACTGTGCATGTAAAGTACCAGAGAGTTTAATATTACATTGATGTGTTCACCACTTATTTGTAGGATGACAACCTAATGTGAGTGGCTAGCTTTTTTTTTTTTTTTTTTTGTAATCAAGTGTTCGGAATAAAGTTTTTTCTGCTCCCTACTACTAAGCACTTTGGCAAACATAAAGAACATACAAATGTACAGTGTACTTTGATAGTTCATTCTGTAGTAAAAAAAAAAAAAAAAAAAAAAGAAAGAAAGAAAAAAGTCAAGTGAAGTACATAGGACCCAAGAGGTAACCTCTGTGAGTAGGACTCTGTTTGTGTTAACTTGTAGGTACATGTATGTACAGTGTAGGCCCTACAACAATTGTATCTGTCTTTCTCAAGACTTCTGTGCATTCCAAATGCCAGTGGTTTGCTCTGAATAAAACCATCCACTCTATTGAATGTTTGCTCATTGTCTTACAGGGCAACAACATGTTGGGGCTTAACTCATTTAGGGACCTAAAAAGTGCTCCAAATTGGTACATGTTCTGGAGGTGATCATTGTGTGAACTGTAGGGGACCTATATATGGAAAGGTTATCTGCTGCAACAAGGCAACTGAACACAAACAATCCAGTCTAATATTTTGTGGTAGTGTCATCATTATTAAACCTGTGTGATTGTAAGAGATTTGATTTTTACCTGTCCTTAGTCAAAGTGTTCTTGCAGAAAGCTCAGAAACTCTATCTAGAAGGTTCAACTGTAAAACCAGATATTTTCACATTTTAGAAACTTTTGCAAATTTCGCTAGGAGCCAAGATTTGCAGTTCTAGTTAAATGCATCACAACAAGGTGATTGTATTGGCTACACATTATGCATTGAATGTCAGTAGCAATACGTGAAAATTTCTCATGCTGTGAAAAAAGGTGTAGACTCCAGTTTGCGAATTCGTGTTTCTGGTGTTACGATGTAGACTGTACAGTACGAAATTCATCATCCTACATGTATGAAGCTGCTATTTCAGGTTTGGGTTTAGTTTTCTGTGAGCGTATTTTCAAATTCGAGACGAGAGAAAGAGGGAGTGATGGAGAAAGTCCGGGGGAGAAAGAAAGATGGAAACAGGTGTATTAGAGGATTTGATATTATCATGATTATAAAATGGGTTTTAGAATCTCTGCAATCTGATTGGTCAATTATCATGCATTGATTGTTACTGATCTACAATCTACACAGAGCCATGCGTCTGGTAAAGTCTGAACGCATCGCTCCAGCCTCATGTAGTGTTGTAGGTGTACTGGAAGCATGATGGGGGAAAGGTTGAATTTCGTGAATTTACTGGCCCATTTCATAAAACAAGTGATGCACAGGTCTATTTCATGGATTGTTGAGAATTGGATGCTCTCGTTATGGAAACAATCTAAAACCCACTCACTGATCTTGGGTTATAACTTGTGTGAATCCAATTCTCACCAATCCACTCTGTCCTGTGTATCATTTCTGTACTGATGCACAGACACACTTGATGCAGGGGGAATGCTGTGTGTTAAGCTGAAGAAATCATCATACCATCTTGAAGGAAGGCTACATCAGAAAGAATCTGCCATTGAGCTCTGCATTAGTCGTGTCTGTGAACAGAGCCATGACATGAAGCCGGAGTTCTGTAATGAGATGATCACATGCCCAAGTGAATAGTATTTTACATCCAATAAAGACAGATTTTCCCCTTGAGACTTGCATAATGCTCTCGAAAGTGTTAGCTGGCTGTTACACTAGCACACACTTCAGAAACATGCCTTACTTTACAACGTACATGTAGCCCTAACTGTATGTGAGAATGTGACATTCTTAACCCGCATAGCGACAATCTTTACCTGCAGTTTCTTCTTTCGTTATTTAGTCCCTGCAATGATATGATACTCTGCACATCGGAGTTTGCGTTTTCAACAACTTCTGTGTGTGGAAGCTTTTACTGTATACGCTGAATATTTCGCGAGGTGTTTATTTTCGCGACTTTCGCGAGTCAGCTGCTATTTGCAAAATTAAAAACTCGCAAAATTAAAAACACGCGAAAATAATGACTCTGATGCCGATATGACTGTGACACACGCATGTACACATTTCTCCGGTCAGTCCCCGACTCCACGATCGCGAATTTAACCACTCGCGAAATTGTCGGGAAGTCCCGATTCGCGAAAATTTAGACTCGCGAAATATATGGCGTATACAGTAAATGGCATTCTACTGAAGATGACATGGCGAGGTACTTCATCTTGTGAAGTGTAAATTCATATCATGTCGACATGTCAGATAAAACTTACTGTGTCGACATGGATAATGTGCATGGTAAAGTATGAACAGTCCACAAGACACACTTTGCTGAGGAGAGGGAATAAAGATTTGATAGAAATTGATACCCCTGGGTGAGAGGTACATGTAACATGTTTGACAGTTGGCATTGAAATAGTATGAATATCGGTTACAGTATATTGTGACCAGGAGTTAGAAAACTTGACTTGGGATAATGGGGCAGGATTTCTGTTGTAGTTTTTTGGGGGGATTCCATTTTGTTTTTGCATTGTTTTGTTTCTGTAGGCAGAGTATGGAATATGTGAGGTATGGGGACACACTTCTGATATTGATAAGAGCTCTGCAATGGAGCCCTACCAAGGGTTACATTGTACACAATGTGCATTTAATACCCAATTTATATACCCCGAGCTGTAGGATGGCGTCAGCAGCTGTGTTGATGATTAATGGCAATATATGTACATTGTATCTCACCCAGCTGTTGATAATTGGTGCAATGTTAAAGTAGACATACTGTATGAGATGTAGTGTCGTCATTATCATGTTGTTGTGTGTGCAGTATTTAAAGGGCTAAACAGAAGTTTTATATCATTCTTGATAACTCTGTGTCGTCTCCTGTCATTCATACTGTTTACAGTGAAGGAAATGGGATCAATGATGTTACTCATATTTCCTGCAAAACAGTTAATTTATCAAATGATTAGAAGACTTGCGTGTTGAAATTACATTCCCTGGAGTATGAATACACAGTATGAGTTCCAGTTTGCATCCAATGTACTCTGTTGCAGTTCAGGTGTTTTTTATGCATCAATTTCTTCATTCAAACGCCAGTAGCAGATATCATAATTATTGCAGGCAAATCAGATATCATATTTTGTTTAAAAAATTGAAATCAAGAATATGATTTCAACCGATTATCATAGACTAGAATACATACAAAATGTATTTTAATGCAATATGAGCACATACCTAGAAGGATCTGGACAGTTACAATTGTATGAAATTATTTTATGTCACATGAAGTAGAGAAAAATCTTGCTCATAATATTTGAGCACTACATGTCCATTGGTGTACCTCCAGTAGCAATGTAATACTGCCTATAAAAGACACTGCACTGTAGGAGTCACAACATACTGGGGTAATAGTGATGTTTTGATGTGTGTAGTAATGCAAATGCTGCCCCTATGTAGTGTCATATGCTACAAATTGTACAAACACAGCTGGTTCTGTGTGCGTACACAAGTGTGTGTGGTGCTGTATACATTTAAACACTGTATACAAATAGACAGCATTATCAATCACAGAGATTACCGGGTGGGCAGTTATGAATCGCCTCTGCTCCTTACTGGCTCTATCTCCCTCCTCTCCCCTCCTCTGCTCTCTCCCCCTCCCCCCTTCTTGGATTCCTATCCATTCGGTACTGTACAATGTCCTGCTGTTTATCAATGATCCTTGTCCACTACTGCTGCGTCTGACTGGACTCCCTTAGCGAGCAAAGCCAGTCATGGGATCAGCTGACTCGAGATGCACCTCTCTTTTGGCATATTTTCTCTCTTTTTTTTTTCAGGATTATGGAATAAGGAGATGTATGTGTACATGTATGAGTTGTAGATGTCTGTAAATTAATTAGGACCTCACTGTAAAAAGTGTAGCATCCAGAGCTGAGGGTAATGATGCATGCTTTTTGTACTACAAATGTACATGTATGTGTGTCTGTGTTGTGTTTGGGTGTGTACATGTGGCGTGAGTGTGTACACTGTAATCTGTATGAGTTTGTGTGAAAATAATATGGGTCTCTGTGTGTGTATGTGTGTGTGCATGTTTGTATGTGTTGTGTGTGTTTGTGTGTATTGTGTGTGTTGTGTGTATTGTGTGTGTGTGTTTGTGTGTGCATGATATTGGTACATCAACTCTACACACAGTGTACCTCATTTGCCAGTGAGTGAAACAGTATTCCTTTGATTGCACTGTGTGTTATGATGGCAAATCCATGATGAATCATGTATTTTTGTTTTGGTTTGTGTTTCGTGGAAAAGGAAATGGATGGATAAATGGTAAAAACCCAAATGCTTTTTTGACAAAGTTCTTCTCATTCATCACATGGTCTGACTTGAATATTATAGGTATAAAGGAAATAATTTAGTGCTTGTATTAAAGTTGTATTTTTAGTAAGTTTCCTCTCCTGTGAATATAAGGAAGAAATGCCCAATTAATGAATCCCCATGTCTTCTCCTTTTCCTTTTTTTTTTCTTTTTTTTTCATTGAAGTGGCTGTGACCATCAGCTTCAGGGATCCTGGTTATTACTTTCGCAACTGGTGTTGCTTTTTTTTAATGCATTATTTGTTGTGTGTTTGTGTTTTCGTTTTTTTTTTTTCATCCAGAAATGCACCAATTAGAATCATCCATTTTGAAAGTTTGGTGTCCTGAAATTTGATAGGACACATAAATGTATATATGTAACAATCCATTTTTAATCTCAGTGACCAGTTCGCTCCACAAATAGATAACCTTTTCAGAAATTTGGTGGCCTGACATCAGTTTTGAGTGGGCCCACGGGCCACTGGCCACGACTGATGTCGACCCCTGGAACTTCAGAGAAGATGGAAGATGCCCCCAAACTCAGTATGTATAGAAACCCTAGGACAACAAAAGCATGCTTGCAGATATGCAACATATAAATTGTATACAGATGTTGCAGCTGCTTGCTGAGTGATTGGTCCAGTGGGATGGAGGGGTATTAACACGTCATCTCTACTCAGCCAACACTACAAATGACAATGTAATGTACCCTATTGAAGACATTGAAGTGTACCGACCAGGAGAAAACAATCACAGAAGTAATCTTCACGGGAGAACTGAAGCTTTTTGGGTTTGGAAAATTTTGAATGGAATCAACATTTGGATGGGATTTCTACCACTAACAATAATGCGTACATACACTGTACACATGTAGGCCTACACTGTATAATGCATGCTGCAGGTGTGTGCTGTGTGCCTTTACCAAGCTAATTTAGTAGGCTTCAATGATATACTAGACAGAGCTTGAAGCCTGAGTGTACTATGCCTGTTCAGTGCTGGTACTGAATTTCACTAGATTTTAAATCATTTGACAATCACATTGGAAAACATACGGGCAAATTGTTCTTGCATGGTTCAGACAATTGATAATGTAGGCCTATTCTGTAGAAAAAGGAAGACTTTAAATACTGTACATGTAGACTGATGTAAATTCTTCTCATTCATCCAGTCGAAGTACAAGATCAAAGATTAGTTGAATCAAGAAACTGGAAATAAACTCACTGTTGCGACGTTTCGCCAATTATCAATTGGCTTCTTCGGGCGAATGAAGCTCCCGATGATGGAATGGCCCTTAAATAGTGCGAGATTGTGCAGAGCGCACTGGACCTTGTCCAGCGCGCGAAAGACGGCTTGGGATCTTGCGAATGGCCCGGTCCCACGCGTGCGATAAATTGAAGCGGAGACCTCCTCTCTTGTTAAGTGTAGGTCTCTCCACACGTTCCCTAATGGCTTCCTTGACGCCCCTCTCAAACCACTTGGATTCTCTATCCAGAATAATCACTTGATTGGTGTTGAACGAATGTTTACCGCTGATTACCGCTACTGAGTCTGCCATCCGACTATGTAACATCAAACCTGATGCTGCAGAGGAGTTACGGCATGACGTGAGTACCCTATTATGTCACTCTGAATTACCGAAACCGAACATCACAGAAAAAGAACGACGTGCTTTGGAAGAGTTAGCAGGGGATAAGAACATTGTTATTGTACCAGCAGATAAAGGGAGGTGTGTAGTTGTGCTTGACAAAGACAAGTACACTGACAAATGTTTAGATTTGTTGGACGATAAGAAGACCTATAAGACCATAGGTTACAACCCTACCAATGGATATAGGAAGACAGTAACTGGTGTCATTAACAAGATCCACAAGGAAGGTGGTTTCAGCGATAGACAAAAACAGTTCTTGACTCCACCTACAGAACCTACAGTACCAGGATTTTATGGCCTGCCAAAGGTACATAAACCTGATCCCATTCCAGTGAGACCTATTGTAAGCTGCATTGGCTCGGTGACTTACAGCCTTGCCAAACACCTTGCCAACATTCTAAGTCCCTTAGTAGGGAAGTCCCCTCACCACGTGAAAAACAGCCAAGACTTCGTTGAGAAGATTTCACACATCAAACTAGCGGATAATGAAACATTAGTATCATATGATGTAAGTGCCTTATTTACATCGATTCCCTCATCAGAAGCAGTTTATGCGGTTAGGACATGTCTTAGTCGGGATGACAGCTGGAAGGATCGTACTTCACTTTCCATAGATCAGATTGTTGAAGCGTTAGGGGTTTGTTTGAGTACAACCTATTTCTCTTTCAACGGCAAGCACTACATACAACAACATGGATGTGCTATGGGTTCACCAGTTTCTCCCATAGTGGCCAACATCTACATGCAAGAGTTTGAGGCCACAGCACTGAGTACCTACTCTGGACACAAACCACGTATCTGGCTCCGCTACGTGGATGACACTTTTGTCATCCTCCATGACGAAGAGAGTGCGTCTTTCTTTGGTCATATCAACTCCTTGGACAAGCACATTTCCTTTACACAAGAAACATGCAAGGATGGACATCTGGCATTCCTAGATGTTGAGGTCCACGTCGATTCAAATGGTACCCTCTCCACTTCAGTGTACAGGAAACCGACCCATACGGACCAGTATCTTAATTTCCAGTCACATCACCCCTTGGTTCACAAACTTGCAGTCATCAGGACCCTCTTCCACAGAGCAGACACCATAGTTCACAGTCCACCGGAGGTTGAAAAAGAAAAGACCAACATCAAAAACGCCCTGGCTGGATGTGGATACCCAGACTGGGCATTCTCTAAAGCAGACACCCCGAAACGACAAAGCAAGAACACACAGAGAACCTATGGTACACAGGGACGGTAAGTCACCATCACTATCCCGTACGTGCATGATCTGTCGGACAAGATCAAAAGGCTGTTTCAGAAACAGGGCATCACTACTGCCTTCAAGCCCCACAACACATTAAGGCAGAGATTAGTTCACGTCAAGGACCGAGTCGCCAAAGAAAAACAGAGAAACGTAGTCTATGGCATCCGATGTGCCCAGGAGGATTGCCATGATTTCTACATAGGGGAGACACAACAATCACTAAAAGCTCGCATGAACCAACACAGAAGACCCAGCAACTCAGAAAGCATCCCGGATTCAGCAGTATACACACACATCAATGCCAGCAAACATTCGTTCAACACCAATCAAGTGATTATTCTGGATAGAGAATCCAAGTGGTTTGAGAGGGGCGTCAAGGAAGCCATTTGGGAACGTGTGGAGAGACCTACACTTAACAAGAGAGGAGGTCTCCGCTTCAATTTATCGCACGCGTGGGACCGGGCCGTTCGCAAGATCCCAAGCCGTCTTTCGCGCGCTGGACAAGGTCCAGTGCGCTCTGCACAATCTCGCACTATTTAAGGGCCATTCCATCATCGGGAGCTTCATTCGCCCGAAGAAGCCAATTGATAATTGGCGAAACGTCGCAACAGTGAGTTTATTTCCAGTTTCTTGATTCAACTAATCTTTGATACTGTACATGTATTGAAGAAAAAAGTGGTGCAGCAAAGTGTGTATAGGGCCTAAAGGCACAATCAGGATGTCAGTGCATTGGGTTCACAATGCCTTGTAGTTGACTGCAAATTTTTGTCACTCTCAAAAGTAAATACAGTTTGTATATAGGCCGATGATATTTACACACAAAAATTAAAACAGATTTGTATGTAACCCCCTGTTCTTTTGTTTTCAGCAAGAAGCCATTCATCTGCAAAATAGCATGGTCAATATAATTCTTGTTGAGATTATGATCTGAAGTTGAAGTGGTCTGTGAATTATAAGGCATCTTTCACATCAAATCATCCAACTTGTCTCCAACCCCAGAATTGTGTGATCTAACCACACCCATTGATTGATTCAACATTTAGGGTAGGAGTGGGCTGTCAGCTCCATAATTTTAATGTAGGATGTGTGTGTGTATGCATACAAAAATATCACTCGCCCACTTAAAAGTAATGATTGTATTGTTACACACTTCAGACCGGTGGCAGCTAGCCGCCTCTGCCACGGGCAATGTGGGGTATGATTGATCGCTGTCGTTATACAGCCATCAGCACAGTTGGCTGGAATTCCAAACATGACAGGACTTAACCCCCACTTCTGCGCCTTTTCAATCATTACCCGTCGCCAACATTCGGGCAGAGGTCAGTGGTAACACTCGCAAATTGGTTTGCTTCTTGACACGAGGGGATTCGGAATGAGGTCTGTATATCCCTTTTTTTTTAAGGGATTGTACAGGTACTACAGTACTGGTTGAGGTGGGGATTCATGTTTTGAACATTCCTAGTGAGATAATGAAAAGCCTCATGAAATATGAAAGAGCATGTAATTTTAAGAAGGATTCAACGTTTATTTGATGAAAATTGGTTTTCAAATGGCTGAGATATCCAAAAAAGTGCTAATGATAAAAGGCGACATGCTACAACTTTATTAGGATCTCTTTGTTTTACCTTGTTTTTTGATACCTCAGCCATTTCAAAACCGATTTTCATCGAATAAACTTTTGATACCCCTTAGAACTGCATACTCTTTGACATCTCATAGAGTGATTTCTGAATATCTCACAAAACGTTAAAAGCCAAATCCTCACCTCGACCAGAACTGTACACACCCTTTAAACTCGACATCCATTGTAAATGTCCTAATTGCACTCCTGTGTGCAGGTTTTTAATCACATGAGTATCAATCATAACTTCAGGATTAGTGTGCTGGATCTTTGCTTTGGTTGTAATAGCAATAGTTTTGTTTGTTTCTTCATGTACATTGTAGCTGTTGCACCAAGACATCAGAGGGAACATTATTTCTAAAAATGATTCTATTTTCAGTATAGTTTTTTTTTTTCCATTCAGCTCCTTCCTTATTTTTCTGGACTTTTTGGGTCTAATGAGCTAGTAACTGTCATCATCCATGTTTTTTTCCATGATATTAATAATGATGATGTTAATAATGATAATGATGATGATAATAATGAAAATAATGATTAATGACAATGGTGATGGTAATAATGATAATGACAATAAATGTTGCAACAAACTTTAATACCATGTATCTTCTTACGTGAATAAAAAGATGAACAAAGACTGTGATGATGCAATGTAATCTGTTGACACCTTATACTGGAGAAATGCCACTAATAATAATAATAATAATAATAATAATAATAATAATGATAATGATAATGATAATGATAATGATAATGATAATGATAATGATAATGATAATGATAATGATAATGATAATGATAATAATGATAATAGTGATAACATTAATAATGATAATAATAATAATAATGACAATAATGATAATAATGATGATAATTATAATAATAATGATAATTATAATAATAATGATAATTATAATAATGATAATGATAATATAATAATAATAATAATAATAATAATAATGATAAAATGAATAATAAGGTCTTATATATCCAGGGTACTGTAAAACAAGGAATGTTGGCATTTAATTTCGTAAATTTTATGTACTCCAAGATTTGCGAAATTGAAATGCATGCGAATTTTTTTGTCTACACTATGCATTGAACGCCAGTAGCAATTCGCGAAAATTTCATGCCATGAAAATGGCCGTCGGCTCCAATTCGTGAAAATTTTGTGCAGCGAATACATTGTATATCATGTTTTACAGTACTTAATATAGCTTCTTCCAGGCCCTGCCACTGATATATGCTCCTAAAGAATACACCCATCTTTCTTTTGAATAATCATGTCGTGTTCATAATCTTATTCTTCTCACTGAGTTAGAAACATGAATTGTTTGACTATCACATTCATATTATTACAATTGTAGCGAGTAACAAATATGAAATTATGTACACTAACATTCTGCTGATGACACTCTTTAATCTGGTGGCACCTTTTAACAGACTCCATGGCAGGGTTCCCTGGGACGTGAGCTCTTGCAACAAACATGGCTGTCAAACCGAAGCGGCTTTGCCCATCGCTCAGCAGCATATGATAACAAATCAGTTCTGTGATGACTGCGAGGAAGAAATGGCATATTTATGAAAGAGAAGAACATTCTGCAACCTGATCAATTTATTACTGCCAAGTGCTGTCTGGTTTTACTGCTGTGTATTACAAGCTTAGTGCGAGAATTAAAGGTCTACATAATATGATAGGCTGGTGCTCACAGACGAAATAGGAGGTACACCAAGATTTTTTGCACCCTCTGATATGGACAGAAATATGTGGCTACAATGTAATTACTAAATCGCGGTATTTTGACAACCAATCTAGGCACTTTACATGTAGGCCCTATGTCTGAAATGTGAACTTAAATATGACCAGAGTATTAGAGACATTTCAATTTCACGTCTTAGACATGGACAGCGAGATAATGACATCATGTAAAAGAACTGTGCATGCTCCAGATTCTCCAGCATATCCAACACCAGAATCAAGAACGCGTCTTCTAAAGGATTTCACATCCTCCTAGATTCAGGACGTGAATAACATTGTTTGCGCGCCTATTGCCAGCCCACGTGAGGGGACGGGGTCTATCGTGAATGGCGTGCACTGAAAATAGAAATGAGCGATTGCAGCGCGGACGTAACGAGTGGACTGCAGCCATTTGGAACTGCTCTAGTACGAGAATGGCATCCTTGTCCACACAATCGAAAAGGTCCCTAATTCTTGCCCATCAACCCAGGAAGGCATCACAAACTTTTGGCAGGGTAATCACAGTGGGGATTTATGAGGCAACTCCTAGGAGGACCTCATGTGGTGTCCATCTTGCCGAAAATTGTCATTTGATAGGTTTTTTTTTTTCTAAAACCCCTCAGTTTATATTTTTTTAAAGCAATTCAGCCACCGAAAAATGACAGCATGTTTGGCAATACTCCGTAAACAATATTCAAAAGGGACTCAAATCGTCGTGGGCCCAAATCGATGGTGAAAGGTACTTGTCTGCACATCATTGGAGAGGCCTATTGATATTCCGTAGTTAACCCCTGAAGAGCATGTCAGGATGACAGAAACTCGCATCTGGGCAGACCAGAGTTTGATCACTTTTAAAATAAACTCCTGATTTTGATGGAAAAGATAAGGTACTGAAAGTAGTTAAAAAACAGTAGTTCTATTGATTCTTCAAGATTTCCTTCTCTCTGTACCCCCATCTCTTCTTCCTCTTTCTACTTCTACTGTCATTATACTGTACCTCTACAATGACTCTGGAAATAACAATATAGGCCCTACATGTGTAATGTTTGTGCACTACTATTGCTGAGCCACCAACGTTTTCATTGTCATCTAAAGATTACGATGACTCTACAAAGTTGCAACTTCTCAACAACTTCTTGAATAATGCCAGATTTATTCATCCGTTATTATTCCATGATTATAATTGTTGCACGCACTTCGATTCAAATTATCCATCGGGCAATGTAGAAGCATCCAGTACAGAGTAAACTGCCATGAAGTCCATTGTAAACACCTCCCGAGGTGCCATAAATCATAAATGTGGTACAGCTGTATGTTTTTATGTTAGCAATTCCCACTGGTACAGTATTTGTGTAATTGTATCTGAAATTGTAATGACTGATCACGGATGTACAGTGTATGCAGTGCAGTATACCACTTTAGTGTATATTCTGTGTTTGTGTCTCTGGCTGGACCAGATAAGGCGTATGAATTGCATTTCAGGCAAGCAGGAAGTGTTTCTGAGATGGAGGAGGACAGCTGGGGATAGGGTTTCAGAACTTGCTTACGATGTATGATAGTGTGTGATACCATGTCTTCTTTGTGCCTGCAACATCAAGCTGCACTGAATACTGAATATAAATTGCAGTTGAAATATTGCACAGTACAACTGTAGAAGCAATGCACATCTGTCAGCGTGCTCAGACTGTTCTACTCTGGAATACAACATTTTGTCCCTTTCTCATTATCATCACCCACCCAAAATTAATGTTTTCAAAAATTTGTATTTGTAGTGCGATTCAAAGTCTGCTATTATAGTTTTGTGTGTGGACACCAAAGAATTCATTTCTTCTGATCTGTAGATCTGTGATCAGCATCATGTTGCAAAAATCATTCCATTTGTGATTCTTTTTTAAACTGTCCAATATGTCTAATGCAGTGTGTGTGAATGGCACACAGTTAAAAAAAAACACCTTTCACTCTGTTTGTTTGTTTGTTTTGTTTTTAAATCCCATAATGCCACTCACCACACTACATGTAGGTTCACATATTAGGGTGCCTGGAGTCATGATCTGGCCATTTTTTAGGCACACACACTGAAAAAAACTGCCAGCAGCCTTCGATTGCAAAAGAATGATTTCTGTGGCCATGTGTGAATGGTTGTTTATTTAAAGTAAAACTGAGTTTTACTATGCAATTCAAAGACTGTCAATAACTCTTGCATGCGAATGGGCCTTTTGTGCACTGTCCACAGATTCATGTAAGGTGAAATATGGGTTCCGTTAGCTCCTTCTTGGGAATTGCATTTAGAGTGTACTTTCATATCCACTCACTTCGCTATGGGTCTTTGTTGTGGTCAGTTGCAAAAGGACTGTGAGAGGGCAGCTTGAAAATGTAAACAAAGTCCAGTGTGAATCACCGTTAATTGACCTCTGCTGGGGAATAGTAAACAAGAATAGTAAACAAGAACGAAGAGCTTCCATCTTATTAACCCCCAACGAGTAAAAGACGTTTTTATTGGTCATAGGATCCTCTGTCCGCCCCCTTGAAACCCAAGGTGATCTTTTTGTGTATAATACTCAGTATACCACAAGAATCAGTAACGCTATCTGGGTTTGTATTCACTCCATTACTCCCAGTGCGTAGTTGTGGTACCATTCTGACTTCATACTGGAATAGTGTGCATTCGGGATTGTTATATTCATGTGAATCTCGAAGGAAAGGCTTTGTTGTGCTCAGCGTATGCACATGAGTCCAGATTCATAATCTGGTCTTTGAGTCATTTTGTGTTTGGCACAATAGACATGGGATTTTGAATGAATGTGCACCAGCTTCTTTTGACGCCAGCGTTGTACATCATTTAAGTGGCGAAGAGGTCTGTACATCTCTAGTGAACTCAGTGGAAAATGCTACGATTGAGTCTACTTGGATCCTGGATCATAATCTTGTCATTTGGTCCTGTGTGTACACTTAGAAGGCTGCTGCGTTGAATGTTTCGCCGAGGAGTTATCTACTTGGTTTCGCTGAAAAAAATTATTTTTCTTGGGGGGGGGGGGGGGCTCTGCTTTGTTTGTGGTTCACAAGAAATGTTGTATTTGCAAAAAGACCATAGTCTTTCATTTGATTAGAATACTAGAATAGGTACCATACTGTTGTTGGGTTGTTGTTCTGACATACGCATGTAATGTACAAATGTATTTACACATGGATTTTCTAGTGGTGCAGTTGTGCAAAAGTGTACTGTCATCATTACACATGAGTGAAATTTCACGTCCTACGTGTATCATCCATCTGGTTCTAAACTTGGGGTGAATGTGTATAGAAAGCACTGTCACTGTCTAATCTGCACATGGGTGAATTGACCCCTGGCCAGGACCCTTTTCACATTGTACAATATTCATAATCAAGAAGTGGCTTTTGGGGAAAAAATGCAAAATGCATCAAAATGATACCCTGTCCCTTTTTACAACTGGAGCATTACAAATAATAATAAAAAAGATATTTTCAAATTGCTTCAAATGGCTACTTGGTAATGGATGAACTGAAAATGTGAGAGGTTATTGCTCTACTTGATTATACTGAATTTTGAAACATGGAAGATGTTAATTGTTGTAGTTCATCCAGAGCTGATATTGTGAATAAAAAGTGACTGTTTATCTACAAGGCTACATCAAATTTATCCTCTGTGATAAACATGCATGTGTCATGATTCATGATCGGAAAATTAAGAATAGAATTCAAATGTGAATGGCACTTTAAGATCACATTTTGCTCAGGAGTAAACAGCCTTGACTCCCTAAACCGAACCCATTAACCCTCATGCGATAAGTGTTTTTGCGATGAGGTTTTCCTTATATTCAAAACCTTAATATGAATCGACACGACTGGTGATGGGTCCACGCCCGTGATACCGGATACTGAAGTGGTATCATAGCAACAAGTCTCTAGTGTGACTCATAGCTCTCTTTCTTGGAAAAAGCATTCATTATGTGATTTTCACTATCAGGAAGGGGAGGGAGGTTGTGATGTTAAGGAGGAAGTGTTTTCCAGTTGTACACTGGAAAAACACAAAAAGTAAATGACCCCTTTCAGAACAAGAACTTGTCTCTGTAAGCATGTTTAGGAAACACATTTATTACTTTATGAGTTACTTTTGTTAACCCGTCGAGGACGAGTCCCGAGTTCTGAAAAATGAGGAATGTTTGCATGCATTTGAATTTCGCAAATTTCCCCAGAGCCAAAATTCATGAAATTAATGCATGCGCAAGTTCTTGTCTACACTATAGGTCCTATGCATTGAATGTTAGAGGCAACTCGCGAAAATTTTGTGCCGCGAAAATATTGTGTTTTGCAATATGCTTGGGGTAATTGCCTGGATATGGGGCAGGTGTCTATGGGAAATACGTGTTGTAGCAAAATCAAACGGACCTCAATGGGTTTAAGTGTGAAAGGAACCTGTGCCAATCACACTTCACAAATATATTTTTTCCAATTTTTACAGTTTTACATGATTCTGGATGTGCGCTGGAAAAAAAAAAGTCAATGACCCCTTTTACGGATTGGCATGAAAAAACTTGTCTCACAGCGTGTTTTAGAAACACATTTAAGATCCCATGCCAATCACACTTCACAAATGTATTTTTTCCCAATCCAGTTTTACGTGATTCTGGA
The DNA here is from genome assembly GCF_040938485.1 of Diadema antillarum. Taxonomy (NCBI): domain Eukaryota; kingdom Metazoa; phylum Echinodermata; class Echinoidea; order Diadematoida; family Diadematidae; genus Diadema; species Diadema antillarum. The sequence continues at coordinate 308,579 of NW_027271582.1, read as the reverse complement.
TGCATGTCTGCAATCTGATAGGCTTGGAAGGCGGGGGAGTCGGGGGGGACCATCTGATATTAACAACAAACAAGCAAACAAACAAAGATAACAAACCATAAGGGGTAGGAGTATCCATAATGAAGGTTTTGTTTTGCAAAAGACTTTCCTTTCTGGGCTCTTTACTCAATGACACTCCAGAAAACTCCAAACTTTATGTCAATGTGGATGTTAATCATTGTAAAACTACACCCTGTAGGCCTAGGATAGGCTGAACTGGGCACATATCAAACATACAACACATGTATGGTGTTTAGTGCATGTAGATTTGACAGTACAATCTGAATTGGTCATCAACCATCAAAATGTCCGTTCTGCTTGCCGGTTTGATTGGCACCATAGATTGAGAAATCTGTGTGTATTGATGCTTGGTTGACTGAGCCTGGATATGTACAGTATGTTCGCTCTCACTAAAATGACTGAATGCACTGTATGTACAGGCAATGACCACAGTAGAAGGAATCGGGACAACCTATACGGTGTTATGAAGAATGGACCATAGAAATGTGCCATCTGACGTGTCAATGCAGTAATGTGGAATAACTTTGGACTGATGGTCTTGGTCAGCGAAGCCTCATTTCATGCTCAAGTGATACATGTACATCTGTAGCAGTATATTCTTTGTATTGCCTTTTACTTTAAACCCCGAAGGGGGGTTGGGTGGGGTGGGGGGGGGGGGGGGGGGGGGGCGCAAGCTTGGCATACAATGTAGCTTGCTGTAGTGCATTAGAGTGATGTCAAGTGATACAGCCTTGTACATCTTATGACTCAAATGCAGGCCATGTTCCACTGAAGCACATGCCATATCAAATGCTAGTGCTACAATGTAAGTAGCCTCTAAGTTATTTCACTCACCATGCATTATGCCCAAATACCAAAGCCAGTTGACATCTAGATTTGCTAATTATATTGTAAGGTGCCATCATTGTGCTATAGAGGGCACTTTCCTCAGCTATAGTGTGAATTTTATACCAGTGAACATTATTGAAGTTTATAATGGTTTGCTTGTTTTTGTTTTTGTTTTTTTTTTATAACTGGTAACAGCTTTCACAAAATGAAGTTTTGTAACTTTGTGATTGGTTTGAAAGTGTGCTCAGGTGAAATACGTGAAGATGTGAAAGAATGTGTGAAAAACATGAATTCTCTGAACTGTTGTAACTACTGTACAGTAGTCAATAACTTCCCTAAGAATATTAATATGTACCATGTATATTCATTTCCTTGAGGTAATTCAGCAATGCTCGTATACTAGCAAGCATTAAAGCCCCCCTCCCCTTTCTTTTTCTTGGCGAGAGTTCAATGTACAAATTGTATGTAATTTTGATGGCCTATTTTCTGCCATTAAAAGCATGCGTAAGATTGATTAATTGTACAGTGCACGGGTTTGATTTGAATATTCCATCATGTTTTGCAGGGTGCTGAATACTGGGTGCATGTCCACAGCCTGTCAAGTCAGAACGAGGGCGGAATACTGGACGTTGATGATGTCGTGTGCGATGTCGTAGACGACCGGGAAAAGGTAAGAGCCCAGAGCAACTTAGGCTTTACCCCAATTGAAGCAGCTTGATCTGCAGGAATTAAGAGATGACTTGGAGTCCAGGGGGTTGATTTCAGAATAAACTTGCCCCAGACTCTCCCCCTGATACGAGCAGGAATTCCTGCCACTAGGTTGCCCATGACGAGCATCTGAACTTCCCCCCCATGCCATTGACCTTTTCTTATCACTTCCCTGTCATTTTCTCATGGATTTGGTGGAAGGACTTAACTCAAATGACTTCTGCGTTTAGATTTAATTCACATCGCCTAACACTGGTGTGCAACCCAATCCTCCAATTTATATTCATGTAAATCTGTTGTTCAATTTCTCTCTCCAAGCAAATATCTTCCTTATCAATGTCATCCTCATCATCATCATCATCATCATCATCATCATCATCATCAACATCAACATCAACATCAACATCTTCAGTATAATTTTCACCATTGCTGTCAAATGTCATAAAAATGTCATCATCATTATTATTGTATGTGTCATTGGCTGTGATCATTATCTCCATCATCATCATCATCATGATTTCCTTATAATTTTTGTTGTTTGTCATCGCCCAGATAGTAATATCTGTTGTTGTAATTGACAATTCACTGATAGTTGATACGTGTGGTTCCTATTAATTTTGTTATTGCGCTGCATGGGAAAGGTGCTCTTGTAGTAAGGTAAAAGTTGAGGAGCTAAAGTAGGTACCCTCATGGACTCCGAGACTAAGTTACGACCTGGTGGCGACTGAAGTCTTGCTGGTTGCGGAGATGTCTCGGTAACTTCTCCTGGAAACTAGCTGGGTCTGGTGGGAGTCACTGGAGAATCAAATTTGTTCAATTTTATTCAGAAACTTTTCCTAGACTCCAGCTGGTCTTGGAGATATCTGTGCGACATCTCTGTGACATCCCCTTTATAGTTGTGGCTGCATTGTGGAGACTGATGTAAGCGATGACTCTGAGACGTGTCTGCAACCTTGTGGAGACGCCATGGCATGCTATTGGTGCCGATGTAGAAACGTTGCGGATATGTGTCCGCAACTGCTCTAGGAAGACTTCTCAGAGATGTCACGGTGACGTCCCTGCGATTTCCGGGCAAATACTTTTTCAGCTTGTTGGGAGACGTCTTGGATGTCGCCCTGGAGTCGCTTTCTAGGCGAGAGCGCAAGCCATGTTTTGATCCTTCGAGTTGCACGAGTGGCCGCAACTGATCAGTCATGGCAGTTGAGGCAATGTCTTCTCCATTGAGATAGGCCTCTAACTCTCAATGCTGTGCAAGTATGTGTAGTCACATAGGGAAAATGATCTTCACAGTATAAAACTACCTTCTTTCTGGCCTACCATGGCTGTCATCACACATAGAGGTACCACACCCTCCTAATTGTTGCCCTGAACTTCTTCATCTTGCAGAAATTCTCGATCATGACTCCTTAAATAAACCAGCGACAGGGAGACTGCATTTATTCCTTGTTTTTGTTTATACTGCTTTCTCATTTTTTCTGTTCTTTTGTGTCGTTTTGTTTTGCATTGGTCTAGGCCTATATCCTTCAACAAGGTCTGTACTGCTGCTCCCTGGAGATTAGTCAATGAGCCGTTACATTTCGCTTGTGATCAATCATAAGTCTAAAGCATCATTTGCTGTGGAGTCGTGACTGCCTGAGCTCCCTAACATGCCCCCCAGCAATCTTAAAGAAAAAAAAAAATCCCCATTTAAGCCCATTTACAGTTACAATGGAAATTAAAAAGTATTAGAAATTATGTCTCTTTTAGCTGTCCTAGTGTGGGAATATTTTTGTGACAAAGTATAGGAGTAAAAGATGTTTAATTCTTCTTTAAATAAGAATTGTGAAAATCAATGTTGTTGCAGCTCCAAGATCGTAGCTATCAATGTATATAAACACAGACAAAAATGACATGTGCAATAAGTTCACTTTACTACATATATACATGTACCACCAAGACATTTTCAATTGGAGTTCAACCAAGACAACTGTACAAATTGTTCAAAAGCCCCGCCCGTATCATAGTACAGAGCAGTTTACTCAAATTAAGTGGTATAATTTGTCAAAATGTTTGCCCTCTGAAGAAACGGCCTAGTTTGCAGTAATTTATGGTGCATTTAGTAGTCTCTGGACGAGCTATTAGATACCCCAAGTGATGTCATTTTCAGGGCAATGAAGTAATGTTTCTGTCATCATATTGTAAACTGAAATGAAAATGCCAGGGCAGGATGTGATTGGAGAAGCAATGATTAATGGTGTATTCTTGGTGTAGAAACTTTTGTGGCTTGTCATTTCACTATTTTTTATGAAATACAATTGTCCCTGATATTAAAGATACATGATGTATCTCCCATGATGTGCTGTTTGAAATAGGGTTGGATCACAGAAAGTTATAATGTCATGGCACTTAGAAGAACAAATTTTCTCTCATGTTCCTGAATAGGTATCAGCTATAAAGGGTCCTGTATTTTTGTTCGGCAGATGTCCATTAATTTTATGCTCTTTGTTCCCTCGACTAGTGGTCTAGTGGTTTTGAAGCACCAAGAATCTATGAATTTACCCACGTGAGGATGCTACAGATATTGGTTCCTAATGACTGACTATTCAGACATGTTAATCAAGGGGGAGGGAGGAGGTCTGATGAATGTCATTCTCTCTGAAGAATTGATATTTGCTGTTTTGCAAAGATTTAATTAATTATGACAATGAAGATGGAAAAAAAAATCATGGCCATCCAAATTAAAAAAGGAAAGAAACTGATTTTTGTATTTAATTCGGAAAGGGATACAGTCAGTGCTTGGTAGTTTTAGTTAAACTTGGCAGTGATGAAGCTATAAAATTGACTCTTGGTGATGCTATCAAAATGAGATGAGAAGGGGGAGGGGAAGATGGAGAAATATCCCGGCCCATAGTGCCGTAAATAAATGAATGGAGATCAACTCATGGCCCGTCGTAATTGGGGTCATTGCCGGTAATTGGGCTCATTATGCCCTCTGAGGAATCCTTCATTGGTGCACTCCATATTCCATTCATTAAACCCTCCCCGAGTTCAGATGCTCGTCATGGGCAAACTAGTGGCAGGAATTCCTGCTCCTATCAGGGGGAGAGTCTGGGGCAAGTTCGTAAATCAATAAAATCTTTCAGGATTGCATCTCTACCACTCTGCCAGCCGGCCAGCCAGCCAGCCAGCTTGCCGACCATTTAAGCGGTCCGCCCCTGTCTGGCCCGAAATTTGGTTCAAATTGACAGATTCATTTCCTACCTGGGTTCACCTGTCTCCGCCCTGATTTTTAAGTAAGTCAGCGTATCCCTCATTTTCTATTCGTTCACTCATTGCCAGCAGCGATATGGGGGGGGGGGGGGGGGGGGGATGGATTAGTCATGTTCAAAAGTGTATCTAGGGATTGCAGAATTCGGTAGAGATTGGGTTAAGGAACCGCCTTTATTATTGCATAGCACTTCCTGTTGGGGATATAATGTAACATTAAGGCATATCATTTGGTGCAAAAGTTGAGCAATCCTGGTGGTTGTGTGAGAATGCTTCCTTTCCTGAGGATGGTTGAAAAGTACTCATGCTTTTTACATATATGTACAAGTACAGTGCTGTGTGTGGAGTTGCCTGTTGTAGATAGTGTCCGTCTATAAACTCTGTATGCAGCCATTTTATTGTAATTCAGAGCACAGGGTACACCATTGGACCACGGAATGAACTGAGTACTCTTTGTCTAGAGTGGATAATGACGCTCAATGATGTTGGTGTAACTTTTTAAGCCCTTCTCATGAGTATCTGCTCCATAATATTAAAGTTTTCCTTGTAGAAGGGCAGTCCTAGCTACATGTGTATATGAGACATGCTCTTTTCTCACTGCAACATTTGTTCTCTGTGTTTTCAGAGATGGAGAAAGAATTTATTAATTATGCCATGAGAAGACTTGATTGAACTACAAACATATTATCAGCTCTGTAGGTTGCCCAAGTTATGCTCAGTATGGCTGCATAGAGTTGTATGCAGCTGCCATTTCTGCTTTACCATGTGTGCCTTCTTGAATTAACAAGAAAAAAATAAAGGCAAATGAAACAGACAAAATGATATTTTTGCACACACGATGTACACTTAGTATGAAGTGTATTTTGAGATCTGCAATGTTGTATACTTCAAATACTATCGATTACAATGGTATGAAAGAAAGGATTTGACCAGAGGTGCATCAGTGTAGGAGAATCACATTTCTGTACTTTTCATTGGCTGTACAAAATATGGTGCAGAGAAGAACAACCCCGGTTTTCTTTTTTTCTTTGTGGTGCAGCCAATGTATATTTTGATAAAAAAAGAGGGAAAAATGGAAGAAGACCTTGTTAAGTGAAGATTGGTGACGTGAGGTCTTTATGATTACTCCCTGGAGGCGTGTTTACCAGTTCAGGGTGTGTTGAGTTGTGGTAGCATCTCTACCCTGTGACATGCAGCATTGTTGCAAATTTGTGCCCAAGGTGTGTATAGAATTTTAATAGAAACATGATCCTTCCGTAGGTGTGGCTGGAAGATGAGGGAGGATTCTTCCCTAACCCTTGACCTTTGCTTGACCTCGGCTGCCCCCTGACCAATCAGAGTCTCCTGGGATACCAATTAATCCCTCAACCTCTAGTGAAGTGTTGTTATGGCAATCGTAAATGTTGGTAAATTGGGCGAGCTCAAGATTCTAACAAGTTGCTGATTTGGTGTTTGGAATTCAGTCACACGCATCTCTGCCAAGTTTGTGTCACTCAAAAAACTGGAGGAACACACAACTCAAGCATATAAACAAAAACCAAACATACCACAATCACCCTCTTTCCTACTGAAGTATTACAAGTGCTTTAACTTTTTCTCTTTCTACTTTATGTACTTCCGTTCTCTGTCCTGTTTGAATCTAGATGGTAATTCAAGGAAACTTTTTCTCTTACTCCATGTAATTCCATTCTCTTACTCTATGTAATTCTGTTCTCTGTACTGTATTAATCTAGATAGTAATTCAAGGAAACTAGTTGGAAAAAAAAAGTGATTGAAAAATCTTAATTTGTAGGGAATGTGAGGAGAAAATGAGTTGCATTTGATTTGAAAAGATGCAAGGATGGGTGTTCAAATCTCAAGCAGACATTTTTTGTCAGCTCAGCTAAATTTAAACTCTGTAATCTTATGAATGCAGATGTACACTCGGCATTTGTATCACAACTGAATAAGAATACTGTATACGCTATACATGTATATTTCGCGGGGGTTTTATTTTCGTGAATTTCGCGAGTCCGGAGCTATTCGCGAAATTAACAACACGCGAAAATATTACCTTCCAAAAGGAATCCCTTGCCTTGATGATACGAACATTTCAGTACTAGTATACCATGTCACGACTTACCGAACAGACCATACTGACTATTAAAAGCTTGTTTACGCACGTTCACGTCTACCATGAATACTGTAGAGAGCCAATCCATTATCGCAAGGGGACCACTCATCAGAAATCTAGCGCGATGGACTTAACCACTTCAAAAATGTTGAATTCTAACTTACTAGTTCGCAGAGTTTGGTAAGTTTTTTTCATGCAGTGTATAACTACACTGTAGTATCATTCTTATTTGCTAGTAAGTTGAAAATTTACACTTTCTTTGCCACTTCATATTTTCTCTGGTCCCCCAATCGCGAATTTAACCACTCGCGAAAATGTGTGACAGCGGTAATTCGCGAAAATTTATGTACGCGAAAATTATAGCGTATACAGTAGTCCTCATGATTTTAATGCATTCTCAGCACTCAAACATATAAGCCTAGTTACAAATAGATGATCTGTAAAATCCATTGTTTCTTGCAATAGAACACCACGCACACTTGAACTAAGCAACTGTAACATGTGCCTGCAACTTCTGAGCCAATGACAGATACCAGTGCCAAAGAGGCCTTTGCGTGTATGGGGAATGATAGATAATACACACAAGTTGAGGCTTTACACTCAGATCCATCTTTGTGACTTGTGACAAGGCAAGAATTAAAGGTAGAAGAAAGGAATTGATAATGAAGGGACGAAAATAAATATTGGTAGGGGCCTGTTGATTGCGTGACTGTCTTTCTGGTGATGGGGAATGGCATTTTCTTTAGCTGTAGAGAAGAATTTCTATCCTATTCTTTCCCCCCCCCCCCCCCTGTATTGGTCTTGAGAGTGTGTATAATGTGAGCTGTCGCCAGTGACAGGGTAGCCGCCTGTGTTTTGATACAGGCTGCCAACATACTGTCATCACCACTTCTTGGTGTCCCCTAGGCCAGCCGCCACGGAGGGCTTGCAGGTGACCCCAAGTGGCCCCACTTATACCAAACCGGGGGACCTCGCCCCGAAAATGCCTCTTTCGCTGGCCGCTTGGTGGTAAACAGTCATCGATTTGTGCGCGTCAGGCTCCAAATGCTCTTCAACAGCCTTCGTTTCCTTGAAGGTTGGGGGGGGGGGGGGTGAGGTGGGACTGGTAAAGATGTAAACTACTATGTATGCAGTGTTTACTGTGATGGACAAACATTTACGAAAAGCTACATGTAGGCCTACAATGTTGTAGGCCTACACTCTGTATTGTAGAAATTTATACTGCTCCTTAGTAACATTCCAATTTTGTTCACGTACATCATGATCTTAGATAACATGTATCACTATCACTAGTAGTACATGTTAGGATTGTTAAATTTTATTTTATTGTACTTTTTTATCTCTCTTTATTATTATTATTTCATTTAGTTTTTCATGTAGGCCCTATCATTTTTTTTCTTTAGTTGCTTGATTATTTATTAATCTTTTTACACAAAAATATTCCCAAAGTGAAGAGCATTTCCCACTCGCCCATTGATGTTGCACCAATACTTGCTAGTCTATCCGAGGGCTCCCCCCCCCCCCCCCCACTTGTGGGTGGGTTAGGGCTGGGAAACGAGGCTAAATGTCTACCAATTACTCTGAACTGTAGCTTTTTCTGGACCATGAATGTCAGGACATGCAGGTTGTCTTCCAGTTAGGAACAAGGAATCAACCCCGTAGGGAATGTCCTACTTTGTATAAATTGTGCCCTCATGCACACTGTACCTGCCACATATGGCATTATTGACTGAGCAAATATTTGATCAAGTGGCCCCCAAAACCATAGGTATGCCAAATATTAGCCCAGGATTGAACTCTTGGTTTACCGCTCCCAGGTGATGCGCAAGCTGTATCTAGACTTTTCATCCGTAGGTGGTGGTCCTACACTTCTCAAAGTGTTTCACCTCTAATGGCCTATTAATGCGTTGCAAGACTGACATTCATGTGCCCAGTGCATGGTATGTGTTTACCAGGCAGGGCTCGCTCATTTGTGCCACAAATTGCAACATCTCCTGTTCCCTGTTCAGTCCAGTTGGGTGGAAGGTCACATGTGGAACTGGGAAACACTCCATCTGTTCCTATCCTGTTACATCGAATTAAAGCGCTGCCCGCCTTGTACATAACATGATATTCTTGTAGATGGGCAATTTGTCTTTTGAGGACTGTGAACCAATTCCGGCCCCATATTAATGTGAATCATGGATTCCAGATGCATCCATTTCCTGAGTAGATGTTGTTTGAAGTAGAGAATAAATCCTTCACACCCCCCCCCCCCCTCCCATCCAGGCCATTTGTCATAATGTTTGGCTGCCCGTCCCCAAGAAGAATAGTACAATCTGTTCCCTGTTTTGTACAAATCACTTTAATATGCCAGATTAGTGTGAGTATGAAGAATCATCTTTAAAACATTAAAGGCATAATTTACCATTTGCAGATGAAACAAAAATCCAGCATTAGTGCTTTAAAATAGTTCCAAAATATGAGTTTGGGATAGAAACAATCACCGTAAAAATGTGAATCCGTATAATCAATGTTAAGTATTTTTAAATGCACAAAATGTAAACAGTAGTTATAATAAAAATGTTGCCAGACTAAACCGTCTACAGTTATGGTTTAATGAGAAAAATACTGATATCTCCTTATATTTTAGGCTTTATTGCAGAAATGTTATATGGTAGGATGTTTTGTGATACAACGGACCTACACATATGCATCCAATGTGATATCTTGAACATTTTTTAAATCACTGTTCACAAAGGTAAACAAGACCTTTAATCACAAAATGTTTTATTTTCCTCAAGCGTAACACTGCTAATGAGCTTTAAAGTGCATTTAGGCCTACATAATTTCATATTTATCTGGACTCTGTCTTATGATGTGCAAAATCATATTGAATTTGTGTGATTAAACTCCTCTCAGATGTATTATTGTAAGGCATTTGCTAAAATCTCTCAAATTATGAGTGTATGGCAGTGTCAAAGATAAAAAAGAGGAAGTTTCTTCTTGGTTCAATTAGGACACTATAAGGGATTTCATATAATAAGTTGTTGTCAAATTGAACCTGTGGGTACAGTTTCCCTTTAAGTGTAAAGAGCCAGCAGGATGAATATTCTGTCTTCTAAACCCAATGCAAAGAAGAAGAAGAAAAAAAGATTTACATCACGTGCGTTGACTTTCTTGCCTGGGGAAAGCAATTGACTTAGTGCCTGAATAATTGGAGTAATTGAAATGACCAGGGAGCAAATTTGCCGCTTGCTGTACAGGAGGAAGGTAAAGCCCACTACTTCTTGCGGGCTGACTCGTGAGATATGTGGAGCTCAGCCAGTTGTACATTTCTACATGTTGGCTTGCAGCAAGTATTGCAGGGGCATACTGTCTTTTGGGAGAAATTAACTAGGTCAATTTTGTGTGTGTGTGTGTGTGTGTGTGTGTGTGTGTGTGTGTGTATGTGTGTGTGTGTGTGTGTGTGTGTGAGTGTGTGTGTGTGTGTGAGTGTGTTTGTGTGTGTGGTTGTGTTATTATTGTTGTTGTTGACAAGGTCAGAAATAGATGGGTCACCCACTTTGTGTCTGTGTGCCTCTGTATAAAGGACACGGAGGCATCTGCTTTAATAATGATCCAGTAGTGATCAAAGGCCAAAATGGTTCTGAATAATGGAAATGAAGCAGTGCTTTAATATGTAGGAGCAATCTAATCCAATGATTGTACAGGCCATCTCCAGTCAATTCATCTTAATAAGAAAGACTGTCTTCAAATTGATAATTTATAGTGTATTTGGTGACCTTGTCATTTCAACAGAGACAGAGTCAAATTCTATTTCTAGCTTTAAACATTGCAGAAAGATGATCATAAAGTAAGGTTTGTTGTACTTACAGTGTATGTCTTAATATGGCTGTCTTTCTGTTCTTCCTCTCCCCTGCCATACAAGAGGCCCATCTTGCCTTGATATTTTTAAAAGATATATTGTAAAGAGCAAACCCTGAACCATAAAGGGAGTTGTTTTCTTGGATGAATTATTCAACTCTGAAGACGTGTAATTGTCTCCAAATAATGCTGACCAGAGAGATGTGTGAACATTTGTTTCTAGGCATCTCCCTTTGCCAGATAAAAGCCTGGTTGTGATGCAAATTATTAGATAATCATTGCGCAAAAATATGACTCAAGACCTTTTGAAGATAACGCGGAAAGAAACAAATGACGTAGGCTAAATGCTGTGAATGATATGAATGTTAATATTGCAAATTATGCCATTAAGCGATGATAACACCAGAAACTGGATTGAGGCCTTTCAGAGACTATATATGATGAAAAATACAGACAAATCGAAATTAATAACATCATTTCTATCAGTGGGATAACATCCACAAACATTCATGAATGTAGGTAATTGATTGGTAATGACAACTTGTTACAGGTGTAGCGTCATACAAGGGGGTGGGGATAGGGGAGGGGGGCATTGATTGGGCACATTGCAACTTGCCGTGTTGAATGTTCGGGGATAGTATTTGAAGGGCAAAGAAAGACTGAATGACTTGCAGAAGGGACTACAAGACTCTTGCAGCGTTGAATTGTCCCAAGTATGAGGTCTGGCTTCATAATGTGGGAAAATTACAGTGGTTTTGGCATAGACGAATACACAAACACACCATCATTGGGTGACATGACGCTAAAACATTGCGAGGGATCTTTGTCAGCATCTAATGTTGGGAGCTGATTGATTGTCAAAACAGTGATCTGCACTGGCTGTCTCTCAACTCTCCTATCCAAATATACACAACAGCCTCCCGTTATTTCTTTTTTCTTTCATACAGAAAAAAGGGCAATTGGGTATCAGTGGAAATCAATAGTGAATGGGGATGAAGGAAGGGAGAAGAAGGAGGAGAGGGAGGAGGAAGAAGAGGAAAAGCAGGAGGAAGAAGCAGAAAGCCCTTTTACTCACTCTGACTTAAAGGACAAGTTCACCTTCATAGACATGTGGGTTGAGTGAATGCAGCAATATTAGTAGAACACATCAATGAGAGTTTGAGCAAAATCGGACAATCCGTTAAAAAGTTATGAATTTTTGAAGTTTCTGCTCAGTCACGGCTGGATGAAAAGACTACTATAGCTTGTGATGTCACATGAGTACAACGATATAAAGAAGGAATAAAGAAAATTCAACATATTTCCATTTTTCTCCCATAACAAAACAACACTCGACTTCTCTCTTTCAGATGGCAGGGGGAATTATATTACCCTTAACATACGTCAGTAGCAAGTCGAAGAACTGTGCACTTTATTCAAAAAGTGAATTTCTCTTTTTATTTTCCTTATGTACGCATGTGACATCATACACTGTAGTAGTCTTCTCTTCTAGCAGTGACTGCGCAGATACATAAAATATTCGTAACTTTTGAACGGATTGTCCAATTTTCCTCAAACTTTCAGTGATGTGTTCTACTATATTGCTGCATTCTCTCAATCCTTATGTCTGTGAAGGTGGACTTGTCCTTTAATTGTTCAGACTTTGTGGCTTTACTGAATTACTCCATTTTCTTGCCTCATTTTACACAAATATGATGCCAGTGATATAATACCATCTAGTATTTGATCTAATAGTAGTACATGTATTAGTAATGATAATGATGATACTTATAATGACAGTGATATGATAATGATGATAGTGATAATAATGATAGCAATGGTATTTATTTTGTTATCAAAGTACACTGTACTTTGGGTTGTACCTAGTTTTGAGTTTTTGATGGAATATCTTCCAGCTTCTGTGAAGCTTTCTGCATTAATTTTGTGCCTTTTTTATGACATATGAAAGCCACACACACACACACACACACAAACAGTAATATCTGACAAGATCTCAATGATATGTGGAAAATGAAACTTTGCGATTCTGTAATACAATATTATTTCTCTCTTCGAGTGTGTGTACACCGTGTGTACGTGTGTTTGTGTATGTATCCCCGTGTGCTTCTGTGTATCTTGTCTGTCTCTGACAGGAAATTAGGCAGGTGAGTGATTAGAGAGGTGCCTGTCTTTTGGCAGGTGTGCATTGTTAGGCTGCAGTGAATTATCGCTGTCTCTTCACCTGCAACAGAAAAACCATGCTAGGTAAAGGGAAGAGAGGGATTCTGTATCAAGGTGCAACCTGTATCATTTTTCGCTAGGAGAAAAGGAGGATTTAAAGGCATAATTTACCATTTGCAGATGAAACAAAAACCCAGCTTTATGGTGCTTCAAAATAGATCTAAAATGTGAGTTAGGGATAGAAACAACCACTGTAAAAATTTGAAGCAATTTAATCAATGTTAAATATTGTAAAATATACAAAATGTAAACAGTAGATATAAGAAGAATGTTTCTAGACTAAACCGTCTTCAGTTATGGTTTATTGAGGAAAATAATGATATATCCTTATATTTTAGGCTGTATTGCAAAATATTTATACGGTGGGATGTTTTGCGATACAACTGACCTAGACATACAGGGTTGTAGGCATCAAATGTGATATCTCAAACATATTTAAAATCCCTGTTCCCAATGGTATACAGTACCTTTAAGAACCCATACCCCGACAGCCATAGAAGATGGTGACCTCTAAATTACAGACATGCAACCCGTTATTGTATCCAGGGAAACAACAATGTTGCCATATCCTTATCATTGATGATATATCCACGCTAGTCAAGGGGGGCGAAATACCTTTGGACAAAGAATTGGGCCAGAAAGCAGCTCGAGGGGGAGTTTCTATTTTGTTTTGCTCTTTTATTTTTGTGTATGAGCAGTGAAGTGGCAAGGCATCCCTATTTTGTAGGTCATGGAAATGCCAAGTTTGAATGGCGACTGCATGCTTCCAGAGGAGAGTCATACGTAAGGTACTAGTAGTGTGTCCATGACAGTGACTTCAAATGTCATACTCTCATAGCCTTTTCGTTAGTGAGGTTACCCCAGTGCTGAATATAATATATATCTCTTCTGTTCTCTTTGTCTTCTTTATTTGTCTGTACAGGCCTATATCTTCTTTCTTTCTGTCTTTCTTCCTTCCTACATGTGATCCGTATATTTTCAAGCACTTTGTAATTTATGCTTACATATTATATTTTATATTTTATATTGTATAATGTTATATAATGCCCATATGTAATGTAAATATGATATGATATATGATAGGCCTATATGATATGATATGATATAATATATAATATGATATAATATGATATGATATAATATAATATATCATGACGATATGTTATATATTCGGGAGAGTCTTTTTACCAAAACCTTGAATTTCAATCAATAAGTATATACATCATTGTCCAAAAGAAACCAGGACTAAGCAATCAAATAGCAAAGGACTAATAGAGTTTCAAACATGTGCTTCAGAAATGGGTTTTCATTCTTTGCATGGAATGTATGAATACTCACATAAGGGCTTTTTACACTTGTAAATTTTTGCTTAGCCCCGGACCAATGGTGGGGCTAAGGGGGGGCCTTAGCCCCACCGTTGGTACGGGACTATCCTTAGCCCACTTTCTGTTTACACTCGTTTTTGCCAAAGTGGGCTAGCCCCACCGATAGTACAGTACTATCTGGCCCTGCAAAATAGCAGGGGTTAGCACCGCAATTGCGGTGCCAAGCAAGTGAGTGTAAACAGAACGATAAAATAATCCTGGGCTAAGCGACGGAGACGAAGTCCGACCCTCACTGACCAATCAGAAACGAGGTAATCGAGTGCTGCCGGTGCGTGCGTGTACGTGTACAGTACACAGCGTAATTATGAATATTCATGTGGTTTGGAAAGTCCGGGGCTAAGAAATACGAGTGTAAAAAGGTCAGTTTTCTCCTTAGCCCCGGACAAGAGATAGTACGGGACTAATTGGCGAGTGTAAAAAGCTGAAAAAATTGGTACGGGACTAACGATAGTCCTGGGTCAGAGAAAGTCCGGGGTTAAGAAACACAAGTGTAAAAAGCCCTCTAGTAAATCTCAACAAAAGTGCAGAATGCCAGGAACCAAAAAACAAAACAAAACAAAACAGATCCAGATTTGATTTTTTGCTGACAAATGTAAACGGTCTCCTCGCGTCCTTGAATGGAATAATGAAGGGCAAGAAAAGTCGTCTGATTTGACAGTAATTGTTACCTCTTGGCGCTCTGGGGGTATGGCAATAGAATGTCCTCTGAATTTCCCTCTCTTTACTGTCACTGGCTATTTTGACATACCTCAGTTGTTTATATGTGTGTGAGCGATAAGTGATGAGTTGAATCTTGTCAAGATACGAGGTGATAATAGACACTGCCCAAGCGCGCTGTGATGTGTCAGTGGGCTTCAAATAACCCAATGAATAACACAAACGGAGATAACCCTTGTAGGACAATTGCTGTAAGAATGAAAAAGAAAAAGAATGAAAAAGTTTTACGTACCATTAAAGTAGTGACATATTTAAAAAGAGGGGTAGGTCCGTGAAAGTGGATAAATATGCCAAAAAGTTGATGACATTTTAATTCCTTAACTCCATGGAACCAGAAAGGGGCCTCTTGTTCTGCCAATGTTTACTCTTCTGACTGCAGAAAATGCCTACTATTCTGCATGGGTGGAGATGAATTGATATGTACTAATATGGAATTATATTGCACAGCAGGGCAATACAAGGAATGATATGGACCAGGCAAAGGCATAGGCCCTACTCAAGTTTTTTTAATACGCAACTCACTCCCACAAGTGCACCCACCTCCCCCCCCCCCCCACACACACAAATCACACATATACCACACAAGACACACACATACACATACACACACAAGGGCAGCCATGGGTGATTTTTAGGGACTCAACAAGGGCTGAATGCCTATAGACATTTCTGCTGACTCTCTTCTTCATATCTTGATGAGATACGAGTATTGGGTGCGTTTATCAACTCACTTCCCACTCAAGAATTAACCCGTTGAGAACGGACTGATTTTGCTATACCAACAGACATTTCCCATAGACACCTGCCCGAGTATTCTGAGGACTCGTCTCCAAGGGGTTAAGGTTTCCAACCAACTTTCAGGGAGTTTGGGCAGTTTATAAGAAGGCAAAGCTATTTTGATCGTGGAGTTAGAAGGTGTTTCTGAAATGCTGAAAATAAGATCGCAAACACGTTTCTGTAGAGTTGAATGATATATATGCAAAGCTGTTTTGAAATGCGTTCATAGCTTGGACCTGCTCACACAAACCACTGCCATACCAATCTCAAATACATGTGTACTCCTGAGAACGCTGAGCAAGAGTACGTGGAGTGTGCAAAGGGACGAGAGGGAGTCTCCCCCACGTGGTGGCGGCTTCAGTTTTGAGCCAAAATTTCATCACATTCTTGTTTATTTTTCAGGACTCTTCACAAATCGGGCTCTGCTACTAGCCCCTCCCCCTCCCATATAGTCCCCCACCCCATCTCTCTGAGGATTGCAAATTTATCCTGATGATGACAGAAAGCCTTGTGCAGAGTTTACAATAGCATTTTTTTAACTCTGTTTTAGCCAAGACTGCATCCACACACATCCATAACTACTGTAAAATCAGAAACATTCGTGGCATGAAACTTTCGCGAGTTAGAGCCGCAGGCTTTTTTCGTGGCATGAAACTTTCACGAATTGCCGCTGGCATTCAATGCAATGTGTAGAAAAACACTTTGGTGTGCATTATATTTTTATGACTCGTGGCTCCTCAAGAAATTCATGAAAGTTTCATGTTTGTGAAAATTTCTGGTTTTGCAGTATCAGGGAGCTGTTTGTATCAAAGTTAATTTTACAATTGTAAATCAGTGGATTTTAAGAGTTTGTTGTTCTTTTGTTCTCTTCTCTGGAGTCACAGGTTATAATATCAATTACGCAAATATGAAATTCATATTTCATGTTACATGTTCAGATAGGTTGTTCTCGGCAGTGAGGAAATGTGTCATAGGTTGCCCAACATAGCAACAAGTAATGCATGCAAACTAGATCCTGAGTATTAACAGGTAGCCAGTACAAACATGTGAACTGAAAAGGCTGGCTTTTTGCTTGGTCTTCACAGAAAAGGACAAATTAATCAATGTATGTAAATTGTTACTCCTGGCATATTACTCTGTTATACTTGGCGCAACCAATTGAATCAATATTGTGGTATTCAAAAGCAATGTCGTATAATGTGATGATGGTCATTTTTTGAAATTCATAGGGACTCCTTAATTTTTCGATATGAATATGAATGTATGATGAAGTACTCTTGTGTTCAAACTCTACGAATATTATAGTGCCTTTTTTTTTTTGAGGGGGGGGGGGTACTTCTTGTAGGTTTGAAGGGTAGATTCAATTGTGCCGAGAGTGGTACACCATGGCTTCAGTTTAAGGAACAACAATGCCCCCCCCCCTCCGAAAAAAAAAGAAGAAAATCCTCCGAAAGGCAAAGTCAAGAATCTGATCTCCTTGGCCTTGAGGTCGCATAACAATGTGCCATGTCAGTCACACAATGACCAATTTGGAGTGAATTATTTCAGTCTCAAATGGCAAGGGGGGAGGGGGGAGGGGGAAGAATTACAACTATTACAAGGTATAATGGAGCCTGTACACACAGGAACTGGACATAAACTGTAGGAAGATGCTGTTGTACACAAGGTCACAACAGAGCTGAAAGTATGTATGAATTTGTACACTTGAAATGCTGCTCTTTATAGTCTAGCCCAACTGACTTGTGAAAAACGTGATTCTTCTGCAGGGATAATTTTGCAATTTTTTTTTTTTTTATTCTTTTGTCAGGGTATTACAACCCCATTTGCTTGAGGGCAACTAAATTCCAGTGATGGGCCAGTACAAAGACCAAGTACTTGTCCTTTAATAAAGAAAATATGCAGTCCCTGCCCAAAGGACCATATTGATAAATTCTGTTGCATCACAGTATGAATTTATGGAGCAAATCTACCCATTTGTTTATGTGCTGTTATTAAAATGAACAATTGCTGGAATACCACCTGTTGTTTCCATCAATCTTTGGCAATTGTAAATAAACTCTTCAAGGTTAGGTTATGGCATTTTTTAAAAGTTATCCTTTTTTTTTTTAATAGCCTCAGCAGCAGAATGTGGCTCGTGTAAGATTTATGACATTGAAGTATAAAAGATCATGTTTGGTATGTGATATCAACCTGGACAAACAAAATGCAAAGGTAGTGTGAAAAAGCAGTTGTACTGTAAAGGTCTGTAATACCCTTTATATATATATATATTTTTTTTTCAGTGGCTTGCTGATAAATACAAATGGAGGAAAATAAGTCTATGAATCGAAAGCTGTACTACCTTCAAAAGTATTGATTAAAATCAAATAATTGGCATCAGAAGGCTGGAAGGAAGATACATGTAGGCCTACAAGGTGTAGTGGTTTACATTCAATGAAGCACTAATGATATTAAAACAAAGGAATGGATGTGAACTTGCATACGTCTTCACCTAATAAAAAATGGCAATTTGCTGACGAGAAAATGAGATGGATTTTTTTATCTTTTTATTTTTTTAATTATTGTTATTGTCAGTATTATTTTTTTTGAGGGCTGGGAAATGTAGGGCTCTTGCCTTGAAGAGACAGGGCGAGAGGAAGAGGGCAAAATGTTGCCTGATGGAACCTACTGATAAGACCTTGTTTGCTGCAGGTGATGAATAATGAACACATTGTACATTGCAGGGGAGGGATGCCTGAAATAGAATGGTGTATCTTTCAGCTGGCTACCTAATTTATTGTGTCAACTGAGGAGAGGGAGTTGGGAAGGGAGGGGGGAGGGGAAACTTTGGGGTGTAATACGGGGTTCGGGGAGAGCTGCTTGAGGGAATCGATTTCTTCCACCGTGGGTATGAGAACGTGTTGAAAATTGGGCGCTCCAGCATCGACATTCCGACGTTGGGTTTAGTGACAAATTTGTGACGAATTTCAACCCCACAGAGAGATAAGAGCCTCCCTGGCAACGTGGATGGAGATCGCGGGCATTTTGAGATGAAATACAGGAGTATAACATCTTGAATGGTCTCTCCTTCTGATAGTATTATTGCTTCTAGACTGACAGGCGAGGACAGAAGTGATGCCCAGTATTTTTTTGAAAGCCTTTGGATTTTGTGATGTGAAAGAGAAACATATTTGTGTTTTAAAAGAACTGTGAGGTGATGTGTGAGTTAATTTCGTTGGCAAACTGACAATAAATGTGACACACTTTGGTTTACTACCTCCCGTCTGCCCCACCCACCCCTCACCTCCTTCCCATTCCCCGTCACCATTAGCTGATCAAATTTCTCCGTGGTAATAGGGTCATCAATCAAAACAATAGGGAATGTTAACTACGCATGGAACTGTACCAACTCCGGAAGGTGGGTGAAGGGAGAGACGGGTTGTCTAGTTCTCCGCTAAAATGTCACATCTCCTTCCCCACCCCAACCAGTGCTGAAGAAATATCCACGCTGGTTGTTATGTCATTGTCTGCATCTCCCTGTGTGACGCCTTCATTCATTAGACTTGATAATTATGAAGTATCCATTTTCTCGTACCCCTTGCATGTCTTACATGGTGTCTTTATGTGCAGACTGTGTTAGTCACTGCTTCGGTAACACCTTGATATGGGTAGTCTCCATTTCAGACTCGCAGTATCTCCCTACACACTCAAAGTGAGACGGGCCTTTTGGTTGGGGGCATACAAACACCTTGAAGTCAGACTAATCATTCACTTTAATAGTTTTCTGAATGTATCCGTGTGTGGGTTCATGCTTTTGTCTTTCAATGCAGAATTTAAATCTAATGAGTTTCAACTATCATCACTTTTCCTCTGTGTGTTTTCTCCCCCTCAGTTGACAGCACATTTTGAAGAGCAAGATCCCTCCAGGGCCCATGTTGTTAGCAACCATTTCCATGGCGACGGCACCAGTACCTGCGCCAGCTCGGTGGGCACCGCCAGCCCCATCAACTTCTCGGACATGAACCACATCAACAACAGCAACAACAAGACGCACCACATGCACCACCACCACCTGGGCCACGCCAACAACAATGGCGTACTTGACGAGGACAACGAAATGGATGTCGTAGTTACTGGCGAAGAATCTCGTGAGTACAAAGTGCAGCTACAGTGGTAGCCTTATGCACCAGGCTTTTTTTATACCCCCGCCAAACGAAGTTTGAAGGGGGTATATAGGAATCAGCGGACGGTCGGGCGGGCGGTCGGTCGGGCGGTCGGGCGGTCGGGCGGTCGGGCGGTCGGTCGGGCGGTCGGTCCGTTGCAAATCTTGCGTCGCGAACTACTTCCTCAGTTTTCAACCGATTCCCATAAAACTTGGCACAGATGTGTGCCTTGGGTTGTAGATGTGCAAGACGTATTTTTTGACAGTACCCAAAAGTACGTTGCCATGGTAACGGCATATTATGGGCAAAAATGGGTACAAATCTTGCGTCGCGAACTCCTCCCACAGTTTTTGATCAATTTTTATGAAATTAGGTACAGATGTTCATCTGAATATGTTAATGTGCAAGACACATATTTCCGCAGTGGCAAAAAGTGCGTTGCCATGGTAACGGCATGTTATTGGTAAAATATAGGGCAAAATGCTTCATGGCAAAACTGCTTCATCAGTGTTCTTCCAATTCTCATGGAATTCATATTGAATGTTTGTCTTAGGATATAGGTCAGCATGACACATTTCTTGACAGTGACAAAAAGTATGTTGCCATGGTAACAGCTCACATATTATGAGCCAAAATGATGGAAAATTTTGTGTTGCAAACTACTTTCTCAGTTTTTGCCCAATTTCCATGAAACTTGGTACAGACGTGTGCCTTTGGTTGTAGATGTGCAAGACACATTTTTCGACAGTACCCGAAAGTACGTTGCCATGGTAACGGCATATTAATGGCAGAAGATCAAGGAAAGATCTTGCGGATTTAACTACTTCCTCAGTTTTTTGACCAAAGCTTATCAAATATTGTTTTGACCAAAGCTTATGAAATGTTGTTTGACGGGGGTATAACCAGTCGCTGTAGCGACATTTCTAGTTTTTTTTTAGCTTTGAAAAATTGTCTTTAATGTGATTATTTTTTCCTTCAGGTCGATCAGTGATGGGGTGGACCATGTGAAGGGTGATGTTAATGAAAACTTCTTGAATATTATTTTTTTTTTTTTTTTGCAACTGATATGTCTCCCCACCCCCTCCAACAACCAAAACAACCAACCAAAAAAAAAAAAAACCAACAACAACAACAACAACAACAACAACAACAACAACAAATTGTAGGCCTATGCATTCATAGGAACATTTCTATCATATGATAGATAGTATGAAGAACTTTGTTGTACTATGAGAATGAGAGCATCTTCTAATGGAATGCTGTCTTGGCTCAGGTGGTGGTGATGTCACGTCATATGTGACATTCTGCTCAGATTTTCACTGATCTAAAGCTCTTATAGTGCACCTTAGAATTCAGAGAAATAACTCAGCCCCTCATGGTAAATCCCCTTCCATAACAAGAGCTGTCACCTAGCATTATAGTGACGACCTGTGCTGGCAAAACCTGTGACGTGTGAACCCATTAAGACACTTTTTTTTTTGTATTGACCCGTAGATCAGAGATGGCAAGCCCTTGACTTGATTAGACGGGACATCCAAACTATCATGGCCTATTGCAACATGACTTCAAAAGACTTTCTCTTTCGATACCACCACCATGAAAACGCATCAAGCTCAAGCTGTCTGAAGTCGCTTTCCAGTCGTCGCATCAGCGCGAGAGCATTACCTCGTTAGGAGGCCTTCCATTTGACCCGAGGATGATAAATGGCAACATTAACGCGACTTCAAATACTTCCTTCTCTCACGTGATGGTACTTCCGCTCCAGCTCTCCTTCATTCCCCAGCAACACCATCTCTATATCTATGGTATCTGTTATGTCATCGCAAAGAATAGTGCTGCAACCCCCATCACAGTGTAAATTCACAGTCCCCTGGAATAGGGGCGCAGCTTTTGTCGCTCGTGCCATTTTCATCCAGAATATGTTCTGTCCTCCAAGGCAATGAATAGAATGAACGAGAGCACTTTCAAACATGAGGATGTATTCATGCAACCAGATCAGCAACACTTTGTTAACTCTTTATGTGCCATGTTCACACGCCCGACTCTGTCAACGGCGTACCAACTTGGCATAGTCTGCTCAAAGTCAAACGCACAAACCCGCCCAAACCGATCAATAAATAGCCAAATGCCGCAGTACAATGAACGCGTTTCTCACGATTCCATTCAAATCACATGTATCTTGCGTTTAATGTAGTGATTGACTATCAAGGGGAGTTCCCTCCTGGATTTGCAAGTAGATAATAAGTGTCTGTTTCTATTTTGTATGCAAAAGTCATGCCTCTTCAAGAATGTAGCTACCTGGCGAAGCCATCACACATTTTTGTCGTACAGTTTACATCAAAAACAAACAGTGGCGTTTCCTCTCTAACTTTGCTCCTTACCATGTCTAGGGTAACAACAATCTGTAAAGGCTACTCAGATTTGAAAAACAGAATGTTTAAAATTCCAAAGCATAACTATGTTGCAGTCTCAGAATAATGTGGCACACAGGAGGGTTTACACTATGGCACATAAAGAGTTAAACATATGTATGGAAATTTGCAAACTTTTGATGACATGTGAACATGAGAAAGAGTTTTTACAACTGGCTCCCCAAGGTCATTGCATCTGCCAAAAAAAAAATAAGTGATACTAATTTTTGGTTCTTTCAGTGTAGAAGACAGAGGACCTTCTTCCCCAATGCGCCAATCATTAGAATATTTTCTCGCTAATTATCTTCAAGATGCGTTAGTGATACCATAGATGGAGTCATGATTTCGCATGGAATCCTGTCTGATGGTGTTTTAATTCGTTCGGTACGAGCTTGTCCTGGCAATTATTCCCCGCTTTTTTCATCGCTATTTTTCCTTCGACCAGAATGTTGAAAGTGTTCTTGGAACTTGTTCGAGCTGGCGGAAGTTATGTCATGGCACGTTGCACTTCAGCGTGGTGGAGCATGAATATAGCGCCTCTAGAAACACCTTCATTTCCCCTCCACCTCTTCTATCTCCTTGTCTCCTCCTCTCTTCCCCCCCCCCCCATCTCTCTCTTTCTCCCTCTCTGTCTTGCTATCTGCTTTCAGACTGCTAATATGTCTTCTCTTTAGTCATTTAGGCTGCATTTATCTCACTTGAGAGAGAGAATCATGTTTCAAAATGCGTTTGGAATGGTGTCTGTTAAAACGTGGTTTGAAACGCAATTCTCAGGGTGCAGCGTTTATCTTACCATCATACATTCGCGATTGAAATGTTGTTACTGCATAGCTGCTTTGCGCCGTTGGACCTGGGAAGTAAAGGTCAACTGTATACCACCAAACGTGCCTCATCATTCACACACATATAATGGGTAGAAAACACAACCAGAAAACACGGTTGCATTTATCTGTAACCCCCGAAAATGCCTCAAACGTGGATAGGATCATGATTCTGCCTTAAGATTGTTTCTGAAATGCATCTTTGATCAAGCGTAGAAGCAGGACTGGAAACCATGATTGGCAAAACATGATTTATGTGAAATGAGTTTGGAGGAGATACTGGATTCCAGTTTGCCTTTGGACTTCATACAAAACATGTCTGACAGATTTATTACAGTAAAGTGCTTCTATACAGGTTTTCGAACAAGTCCCTTATAAATCAGTATGAAAGGGTTCCATCTCCCCCCCCCCCTTTTCTGTCGGGGAGAGATCAAAATGTGCTCTGTAGGTGTGAGATGTTAAACAGTACGACTTCCAAAGTCATATTTGATGCGAGGAGGACTTCACCAGACAGGCTTTGGTGTCTGTTTGTTTGTTGCTCTTTGCCTGGTGGACTGACTGGAGATGAGGCGAACAGGTGACAGTGATTGCAGTCTACCATGCAGGCTTTCAGAGATTCTCGGAGCTACCAGATCTGCATTTTGGCCTGGGTGATCGCAGCCTTTTAAAAAGAAATCTCTCGAATCTGCGGAGCTTCAGACATAATCTCGACATGGATTCACTGCTTTGTGATATCCGCCATTACCTGGCTGACTTCTTCTCAAAACCCAAAAGTCGTCTATGACACCTGCAGGATTGCCAAATCTGGATATCTGAACACGAGCAACTGCATACATTTACCCCCCCCCCCCCCCCCCCCCAACAACAACAACATACGCAAGAAAATAGTGAGGTGCTATGTTTCTTTATCAGCTCACTCCTGGCATAGAATTGAGTTTTCAAACAAAGTCCAGGGAGATATGGGCAGTAGATAAATGTAAAACTTTTGATCATGGGGTTAGAAATGCCTCTCTGAAATGCTGAAAAAAGTGTAATCTCAAGTGCATTTGAACCAGAAACACGTTTCTGTAGAGATGATAAAAGCAAAGTCATTTTGAAGTGTGTTTATCGCTCGCACCTACCCATGCCAACTACACGATCTCTGCTCCTTGGGTCAAACAGCGCATTGGAGCCGCGCAATGAGAAGGAGTTCCTCTTGACTCGGAGAGATGATAAACATAGCTAGGGAAATGCAAGCCGAGAAAGGCTTTTTTACATATGCACGTGTTGATAGTGGGTACTGAAACTTGTTTCACACATTGGAAAAATGATAAATGCAGCCCTTGAAGACTCTTTTTTTTAATGTCTTTAATGATTTTCATAACAGTTGCATAACAGAAATAAATATGATCAGAAATCACAGTATTCCATAATAATACTTTAAAAAGGGGAGGGGGAGAGAAAAAAAAAGACTCTGCCCACTTTACAGAAAACATCGTGATCTCATCTCCCTTCCCGGTTTGGCTGAACATAAACTTTTGTTTGGTGTTATTTGAAAAGGAATGTGTGGCAAGGTTTTAGGTTGAACTTTCATGCATAATAAAGGAAGACTGACCATCTTGGGAATTTTTCATGTTTTTTTTTTCTGTGTGTGTATGTGTTTTTTTTTTTTCTTTCTTTGTTAAACAGCCAGCTTGCAACACCATAAATCAACTGTATGTTGTCCCAGAAGAAATGAGTTGAAATTGGTGGTCAGTGGCTCCAAATGGTTGATACAACCCAAGCTGTTTATAAGCATCCAAACAAATTAACCAGGGGGAATGGAGTAACAGCTTTGCT
The DNA here is from genome assembly GCF_040938485.1 of Diadema antillarum. NCBI lineage: Eukaryota > Metazoa > Echinodermata > Echinoidea > Diadematoida > Diadematidae > Diadema > Diadema antillarum. The sequence goes on along the minus strand of NW_027271582.1, from coordinate 283,487 downwards.
TGAAGGTTATTCTGTAATGGAGGCAAAAGCTTTGCAGCACTAACAGCTGGAGTGAAGAATAAAGGATTGTTTATTAAACACAGTCTGCTATGGAGTTGTTTGTAGCTGTCTAATGTTTTATACTCAAATCTGATACAAAGTTGGCAGGAACTCTTATAACCTGTAGCTGAAGGAATGTGTATGTTGTCTGGCCTATTTTTATTTTTTTTTTTTTAAATAGTCGCACCATGGACGTACTGGAGTTCCATGGTTGTACCTAATGGCATTGTGACTGGCATCTTGGAGGCCCTTTCAGATTTGCAGAAGCATGTCTGTAAACCTTCATGAAATGCATTTTATGCTAATCAGAGGAATTTTGTAACTCTCCAGGAAACCATGAATCCTGTTTCTCCATGATTGCAACTCTTGGAACTTGGTTCTCAAGTTACATTCAACCACTAGTTTTTCATTTTCTGGAGGGACATTTATGACTATATATCTTAAAGCAATTTTTCACTGGATTTGTGGTGTACCACAAAAAGCTGAAAGGTTTGATCTCTAAAACATGTTTCTCGGAGGTGAAGCGTAAAAGCTAAGACCTAAATGCACGTCACCGCTTGAGATTTGAGATGTGCATGTGTACATTATGACAGCAATATGAATGTGTAATGGGGGAGCTGTTTATTCGATTGTCGGGCTATGATGTGTGCTGCAGGGCTTATGACTATGTATGGAATGTTATCAGCAGTTTTAAAGAATCTTTTCACAGGAAGTCATTCTGCTGTCTTAAATGTTTCCTATGTCTGGAGACAATCAGAATTGCAGTTCTGAAACAGTGATGATGATAAACAAGAATATTTATTTTTCTAGTCGTGTGAAAGTCGTGAAAGGTCTAACCCCTGTCAGACTAGCCAATTTTTGTTTGAAAAACCAGGGTCCCGTTTCATAAAAAGTTGGTATAATGGCAGTGGCTGTAATGGCCATTTGAATGGCCATTGTTGCTGTAATGGCAATTGTCATGACAATGACAAGAATCCAGCTTCTTCATTGGCTGTTGCTTTTGGAAGTTGCCATGCCAGCAAGAGTTGCCATCCTAATATCTTTTATGAAATGGGGCCCAGGTCCACCTGTAGGCCTATAATAGCAAAATTTTCGCAGTACTGAATAGAGCTGATTTGAGACTCTAGTTGCGAAACTTTCGGATACTTTTAATAATAAATGTTTTACAACTTATAGCCTAAAAATCAATGATTTGCAACTTTTCTAATCTGTGTCATACTGTTCCTCTTGTATGGTCATCCCCGCTAGATTCCAAGTTGCAAGTTCGAAGAGGGAGTGACCCAATTATCAACATGTCCAAGCCAGGTATGACGGACAGCGGCCAAAACGCGGTCATCGACAAGAATGCCAACACGTTGCCTGCCAAGGTATGTTTAGTGGTTTATTGCCACTTGGTCTACTATCAGATGGTCTACTTCCCAGTTCGTCTAACAGTAACACCACTACGGCTAAACTCACTTGGTCTACTGTCAATTTCGTCTAATGCCCATTTTTGCTCTACTTCTTCCTTGGTTTGGCTACTTGTTGTTTCGTCTAATGACCAGATAGTCTAAGTGCAGTTTTGTCTCCTTGGACTTTTTCCCATTTTGTCTAATCAACTGTGGGTATTAGATGAAGCGGGCATAGCCCATCTGGAAGTAGACCACCTGGTAATGAGGCTATTCTAAAGTGGCAATTGGACTAAATGGTCATAGACGAGCTGGTTGTAGACGAAGCAGGATTAGTACCATGTGGGTTGAGACTAAATGGCTATTAGACGAAGTGGGAGTAGACTAAGTGATAGATCACCAGTTTAGTATCACCAGTTCAGTCACAGCATGACCATGCTTGGCAGAGCAGAATGATTGTTCTGCAGACATGAGGTTTGTAGATATCAGTTCCTGCCTAAGATGAGCTGCTTTGGTGTAGCAGATCAAAGTTTCATTTCTCGCTCCCGGAGACGTGAATAGAGGAGCGTAAAGATCTATATAAATGCAGCGCCACAACTCCAGTGTTTATTGGGTAATGTGCTGAGGGAGATCACGCTGTTTTTAGAATGACCCCAGGGTGCTTTGCAAAAGCGCGGAGTGTCTAGTGTCGGAGGATGCAAGAGTAGGGCTATTCTTGGCACGCTTGCTGTACTTGGTGCATGGATGTAATGCTGGACCATTGAAAGCCTGTACCCCAAATACTGCCTCCCCCCCCCCCCCCCCCCATGCCACCCCACCCCCACCCGCCACCCCACCCCCACCCGCCAGTAATCTTATGCCAGCCAGGTGAGAGTAAAAGGTGCGATAATGTCAGGTGTGTTGGCAAAAGTGAATGTAGCCTCAACTCCAGTCAGGTGGTTTAAATACTTTTTATGGCATAAATGTGCCCGCAACTGCGCCCTCCGGCTCGCGTCAGCTCATCACCTCATATTGTGATAAGCCTATCTAGTGATGCACACTTATTTTGAACCCTGTCTAGACTTGTGTGTAGTCAGAATTACACATTTACAGTAATAGCTCCCACTTAAGCTAATGTACTCATTCATTCGATTTATAATTCTGTTGATGTTTATGAATTAACTTTGTGATGGTATTGGGTGTTGTGTTACTTCCTGTGTGAATAGAAAGGCATGCTCACAACACATGATGTGGCTTGCTTTATGAAATCATATGACCCAGTTCTATTATGTGATGATTAAGGAAACTGTTCTGATGTGCTTTTAGCATAAAGGTAGGCCTGAATTGTATCCTTCATTTAACCAAAAATTGTATACCTCAGCCACATAGAGAATTGGATGGTGACTACACAAGGGTATTCAATGCACTGGACATAAAGGTTATTTGTGACCGTGCACCTCAAAACGAACATAAAGTCGCACACACTGATTTTGCGTGAGGACTGAAAATAAGTGAAATGGGTCAACCTAGCCGATCTTGACTTTTTCATATTTTCTGAAAGAGCGGGTCTTCTTTTACATTATGCTAAAATTTGGTATCATAAAACGGGCAGGAAAATGTGTTTTTTTTAGCAGTTTATCTCCAACATTTTTGGTAGAATGGTGTGATTTAGGTGTGTCTTTAGAATCCCTTTTTCATTTCTGAAAAACCTTGTCCACACTCTTCACTTTCAACTCATAACTTTTGAAAGGGTAGTGCTACTGCTTTGAAAGTTGGCATTAATTATGGACAGAATGTGTTAATGAGGCATGCTTAATTTCAGTTCAATCTGATAATCCCTTCATTGTTGTTACTCTGGTGGTTTACTTCCTGTTTTTTTGTCCCATTCATTGCACAGCCAGCACGGTTTGGTAAAGATTAAGCGCTTGAATAGACACTGTATTTCAGAGCCTCTTTTCTCAGTTCACACTTTTCCTGAGTTTGTGCTTTCTTTCCAATATTTAGATTGGTTAGGAGAGTCCATTTGATTTGAGTTATACATCATTTTAAAGCTTAAAGTCTGCTCTTTCAGAATATGATTTTAACTAAAAATTCATGTCTGGCGACTTTTTGTTTGTTTTGAGGTGCAGGGTCACATTTGGAGAAGTCTTTGGTAGTGTATTCTCGAAATTGATATTTTGATTTAGGAGTTTACCATTATTATTATAGATCCACTGTATTCAACTTCGTTTGTTGTTAAAAAGTTGCAGTCTATGTTGCTGCTTATACAGGCTTACTGTTGCAGATGCAGTTGCCCTCACTACGGCCTGGAAAAAAAAATTGCATAATTTTTCATGGTATAGAACTAATGCTAGATGTAACATACATTGTACGTGGGAGATATGTATGAGTCCAGGGGCATGAAGATTTGACAATTTTGTAGAATGCCCATGGTTTATTATTTACCACTGTAGTACAGCCTGAACATCTGTACACAGTGAGAATACAATGCCTTATGTCCTCATTTTTTTGAAACATTGGTCATGTTACTTGAACTCTTGTGTAATGTTGCCCTGAGCAGGGTCTTTTTATAGCAGTGTCATCATGTCAGGTGTCCTGTTGATTCTTGATGTCATAATTACTGCAATCCAGAAAAAAACAGGAAGGTTGTTTACAATGCTGTTGGTTTGAGACAGATTCTCACAATCCCATGGTGTGGCTGAATAAAGGGGAGATTATCATCGTATGATATGGATGTAGTGGAACCTCAAAAGCTGTTTGCCCTTCACTCCCTGCAAATATCCTCCATCATTTCTCTCTTCTTGAGGTCAAAATCTCCTGAGTTTGCGAATTCTTTCAAGTGAAAGCTAGAAAGAGCACTGTTGCATTAAAGAAACAATTGTGTTGCCACAAAATATATTAACAATTTGTATACAGCACTGGCCTGTTGTAACAAAGTCCTCAGAACCGGCATTTTCTTTCTTCATTGTATTGAAGTTTTCGTTGTAAACCAAATAACTAAACAATAAAAAACATGAAGCGGATGATGTTGTGATCTGAATTTTTGCTTTGTTGTAACCGGAATTTTGTTAAAGTCGTGTAACGGGAGTGCACTGTATCTCTGGGGTTGGGATTGGGAGAGGGATTGGGAAGGGATGGCTTCTGTGGTAGAAAAGTCATCTACATGTAATACTCCGAGCAGCATAGCTTACATCTTCTGGAAGTAGGCAGGATATTGGTGCTAAATTAGATAACAGCTTCTCACTGGAAGTAAAAACACCTACACCTAACCTCGTGGCATCACGTACTCACATGTACACATGTAGTACCAGCAGCAGATGTAGGAAGGTTCGAAGAGGAGGAGGAAGAGGAGGAGGGTTTCGTTGAAAAGAGTGCCTCCTATGCTTTTCAACCAGTTGTTCCATTCACGCACATTTGGAAAGAATTGATGCGATGTAGGATATGGAATTGCTAGCTGATATGTAGCCTGGATGTATTGTTGCTTTGTTATTGCTAGAAAGAGGAATATGTAGGTGTACTCTGTAACATTCTTTATTTCTTTCTTCCAGCTACCATCTAGACAAAAGCATCGTAGATCAGCTTTGCCGTATTAGGTGACCTATAAATGCCCTATCTCGTACAGTCAGGGTAACCCAGGCGAGACTTTCCAAAGCTTGACAGCTGATGTGCCACAATTTTTCGGTTGTTGTCTAACGAGGGTTGCTGTAAACAACCACCAAGGCCGGGGTTTTGTTAGATTTCCTTCAAGCGAGGAATTTGGGCTGTTTATATGAAATGTGATTGGAAAACTGTGAGCATTGGTTAGTCATGCTTAATTGACATAGTTGAGGACGGTATACAGGAAGCGAAAACAACAAAAAAGTATTTTCTACAAAGTAACAAAAATGGATGGTCTTTGATAAAGAGAAAGCGAAATGCAAAGTTGGCTACCGCAGTAAACATTCTTTGGCAGCTTTCCCACACCTACGGCAATTGTGTGCTAAGAGGGAAAGAGAATGGAAAAAGCCCACACCACACGCTCGGAAGAAACCGGTGCCTTATATATTGTATGTATTCATATTGTGTGCTATATTTGGTCATCATCGGTATGGCAGTCACATGGAGCTTACAATTCCATGCTTCCCAGACCACGACAACTGCTCATTACCTCTGTCAGATGTCTCCCCCCCACCCCTCGTTAATTGTCTTCTTGGCATGTCTGTTTTCCGAGGTTGCAGTTATCAGCTCACTGCTGGCGACTTTCAGGGAGTTTTTGGGCAGTTGATAAAAGTAGGGTAATATTAAAAGCTGTTTCGATTTTGGGGTTAGAATCATGTTTCTGAAATGCAAAAAAAAAAAAAAAAAAGGGTGATTGCAATATACATTTGAGCCAGAAATGCGTTTCTGTAGAGTTGATAAATGCAAAGCCGTTTTCAAACCTATTATAGCCCAGGCCTGCCCACTCCAACCACTGCCGAAGTTCTACACATCTCTGCTTCACAGGTTAAACTGTGCAGTGGAGCTGCAGAGTGACAACGCTTCCCAATCAACTCACGACAGACTTGACGTTTGCAAACATGTTTTGATAGTGGTTAGTGAAACCATTTCAAACGTTGGAAAGTTGATAAATGCAGCCTGAGACAGCCAATACAGACCATCCCACATTAGATCCCTGCCAGAACATTTAAACAACATATAACTCCTCCAAGAATGGCCAAGATATTAGGTCAGAGACATAGAGGGCAACCTAATCACTCATTGTAAGTGCTACAAAATTTGATGGAAATGGCAGTAATGAACTCCATCTTGTGGTTCATAAAAGTTGGGGTGCAAGGAGCACATAACTTGTCAAATTTGTATGTTGATTTGAGATGCAGTTGACAAAAATGGGGAGGGACTCCTCTCTGAAATATGCCAAATGTCACATTGTGTCAATATGTGACACAAAGATGTGCTCTTTCTTTTGGCTGTCTTTGACATTTTTGCCCTCTTTTTATGCCTTTGTGCTAAAATATGGTACTGTTCTTTTCCTTTTTGAAATGATCAGACACTATCCTGTTCTGAGATTAGACTATGAAATCTAATTGATGAATGGGTGCTATAATCTTAATCATGCAGCGCCACACTTTTTCCCTTGAGCACTGCACAACCTTTTTTCAGTCTTTTTCTTTCAGTCTTTATCATTACCCAAAAGAACATGTTTCGTATACTCTAGATAGCTTTTTTTCTGGAAATTGTGTGATACCCTGACCTTCCTAATCCCTCTTAGTTACATTGCAAAATCATATTCTTTATCATCATTATATTATTTTTTTCGAATTAAAAAGTCATTGATATTATGCAGCCAGAACTGTAGGGTCCAATACCATTTTTAATGCCAGTGCTATTCAATTGTCCCCCCCCCCCCAATACTTACATACACACACACAAACTCCCTACACACACACACACACACACACACACACACACACACATACACCACACCTCAGTCATGCAGATTGAAGATGATTTCCGTGACCAGATCTTCTCCTTGGTTGCAATCCCCAGTGCTGTCAGTAGATCTTCCACCCCCTCATCCTCTCCCAAGTTTGCGCTCCATCCCCGATGTCTCCGCATCCCTCGTAAAAGGAGAACAAAAAGAAAAAAAGAAGCTTGGCAGAGGAGGGTGTACTGATGTGGCTAATTACGGCGCACTGAAGTGTTGTCGCTTGTAATTAGGTGGCAGGGGAGAGCAGGCACCTGGAGACAGGGGGCACACCTTGTGCTGAGGCATCTCCATAAGCATGTGTGTGTGTGGGGGTGTTTTTTTTTTTTGGGGGGGGGGGGTGATGGGGATTCAGAGGATGTTGGAATGGGTAGGAGGGTTCTGTGGGTATCACCTGTATTGCCAAGCTTGGATATCTTTACCTGGTTAATTTTAAGTCAGAGATACAAATTTTATGGATATTCGTCAGGTATGGTTAGGCCTCTATGTGGGTTTGTTTGTTTGTTTGTTTTTTCCCCATTTTTTCTAGTAAAGGAATGGATATGACTCAGAGCATTTCTCTTTATCTTTGCTCAACCTCTGCTTCTTTTTTATGTTTTCCATGAAATTTCCTTGTAAAAGGGGGACAAGACTGTTTACAGCACTTGTCGTCTAAAATGTAGGCCCTAATTTCAAGAGGAAGGAGAGGACTTAAAGGAGGTAGATTGGACTATTTATCATACCAACAATTTCAGGTGTACAATAGAGACTCAGCTATGAGCATTTTACTTTAAAATGTTTCATAATGCAATCGGGATCAATAGTTTCCTTTTTAAGATTAAAAAGAAGAATTCACCAAATTGCTCTTTTTGCAATGAACATCCTGAAACCTTGGATCATTTGTTTGTCAATTGCTATAAAGTTAAACAGCTTTGGCATAATTTGATTTTTTTTATTTCAAAAGAAACTGGTATGAATGAGGATTTTTCATCATTTCATCTAATGTTTGGTATTGATGAGGAAACAAAACATAAGACATGTATCAATTTTGTGTTTTTATGTTTGAAGTATTTCATATAGGGGCCTATGTGTGCAAATTTCAAGATCGCCATCCAACTTTTGAGGCATTTCTGGTTTTTTGCAAAAATGAAACAAAATATTGAAAAGAAAATTGCAGAAAAGAAAGACAAATTACCGAACCATTTCAATAAATGGACAATCCAACTTAACCCTCCATAATGTTTGCTATTTTTTTTTTTAATTGTATGCCCGTTTTATGAGATGATTTATTGTAATATTTGATAATTTTATAAATAACACCCAATTCCCCACAAGATATTGACACCTAAAACTTCTGTATAATTAATATTCTGTATACTTAGCATGTGATATGTTGACCTTGCTGATATTGACTTTATGTGTACCTTTTGTAAATATTGTAAATATGTTGTTTACCTGTTGGTTTACATCCAATAAAAAGTAAAAAAAAGAAAAGAATGTAGGCCCTATCCCTTACTCGTCACATGCCATGTTCGCACGCCTGACTCAATGGACAGCGTGACAACTTCACATATTCTGCTTAAACGCACAAACCCGCCCAAACCGATCGATAAGTTGCCAAATGCCACAGTACAATGAAGCATTTTTCGCGATTCCGTTCCTCTCAATAGCTTGCATTATGGTAAATGACTAGCAAGTGGTGTTACCCTACTCAATTTGCGTGTAAATTACAAGTTTCTGTTTTTTTGTGTGCAAAAGTCATGCCTTTACAGTAATGTGGCTACTGGTCATTTGACAGAAAAAGACTCATAGATTTGTCATACAATTAATATGTCAAAGCAAAGCTTCGCATTTTCTCTACAACTCTGCTCACTACATGTCCAACTTAACAGAATAGATTTGAAAAACAGAATGTTTTCTCAAGGCATGACTACCCATTTGGTATCTCAGAATAATGTGGCATATAGGGAGTTTCCACCATGGCACATAAAGATTTAAAAAATAATAGCAGGTGCAGTGGGGGTGTTCATATATTATGCATATTTTAGTACCTTTGCAGCACAGTATGGGTACAAGGATTGGACTGACGCAACCATCACCTTTGACATTTTAATGTCATCATAGTGTAGTTGTGTATGTTGTTTTCTTCGTGTGTTGATTGGAAAAGGTGACAGAGAAAGGAGAAGAAAAAGAAATCCCCCAGGATGGATCAAATAAATCAAAGCCTCAAGGCAGTGGTTTGCATTTGTGTAAGTGGAGTTATGGGCAGTTCACCCACATAAATCTCTTGAATATGACCCCAGACTGCAACCAGTAGTTCATGCTTAGGGCAGGACTGTCTTGTGTTGGCAGTGGGCTAGTGGATTATTGGAAGGGAGGTACCCAATGAGGAAGGGAGCAGTCTTTAATAGGGCTTCAGAGAGTCTCAATGGAGGGGGTGCTTCTTGTCGTGATGTGTCCGTGTCTAGGCAGGTAGGAGGTTTGATGCATGGTGACAGAAAAGGCAACTTTTTCAAATTTTGCTGTGGCATCCTGTTCAGGATGAAAAAGTTATTCTTCAAAACTAGTAATGAGGTGCCTTGTTTAAGGATGAGAAGGTGACTCTTTGCTATCCACTATTAAAGGCACACGTTCCCGGTGGTTTAGTCAAATGCGTACGCGGGCGCATGGCGCAAGTTTCCTATAGAGACCTATGCTATCGACTCCTCTTTAGTGCTTACGCTGTGACCCAGAGTCCGAAGAAGTCCAATCCACTGTAGCCAGTGGTCCGATCACAGTTCGGCTCATGATTCGGCTGAGTGGGATGACAGCTTTAGCAAACTTCTTTTGTGATGTCATAAATAGCAAGCACATATCCACGCACCCTGGCATTACTGCAGACTGCTGATGCGCAGAGAAGACAACGAAGGCAACGTTACTTACCAACACCTACGCGCTTTACTCTTGATGACAGCTTAACTTCGGCAATCTTCGTATCAATGCTAATGGTGATCGGCAGTATTATCAAGAGCGCCCTCTACTCTAACAGGACTATGCGCCTTTAAAGTACTTTGTTCAGGACAAGAAAGTCATTTTGCAAAACTCACCACATACCTTGTTCAGGACAAAGAAGGTGACTCTTCAAAACTCATAGGTGCCTTGTTCAGGATGAGAAGTTGACTCCTCAAAACTCACATGGTGCCTTGTTCAGGATAAGAAGGTGACTCTTCAAGACTCACATGGTGCCTTGTTCAGGATAAAGAAGGTGACTCGTCAAGACTCACATGGTGCCTTGTTCAGGATAACAAGGTGACTCTTCAAGACTCACATGGTGCCTTGTTCAGGATAACAAGGCGACTCTTTAAACCTCGCATGGTACCAGGTAGGCCTACCTTGTTCAGGATAAGTTGTTTAGGACAAGAGGCTGACTCTTTACTACACATCAGGTGTCCCGCTCAGGACAAGAAAGCTCTGAAGCAAGAAGGCAGAGCTGCCAAATCTCCCTGATTCTACAGGAGTCTCCCTGAAAATGTCAAAATCTGTTCATGTCTAAATAAGAGAATATTAAAATCTCCCAGATTTGGGAATTACTTTCACCCATTGAAATGCATGTAACACACAGATATCTCCCTGATTGCTGTGTGTAATCTCCCTGATTTGGATGTGGGAATGTTGGCAGACCCGAGAAGGTGACATGTCAAAACTTATCTTAACATCTTTATAGGCTTTTATGACGATAATGTGAGGGGATGACTTCAATCAATGATGACCTAGTGCTTTCAGAGATGAATGAGGATGTAAGCCTACAACTTGTTTGTCACAAAATTTGTCATATTTTGTCTGTCTTCAGGTAAAGCATTGAAAGCCTATACCAGATGTCTGGTTCAGCTACTGACTCTAAAAGTGGGAATTTTCGCGGTGTTGAAATTTTCATGCATTTCGCGCAACCAGAAGCTAGCGCGAAAAGAAAAGCATGCGAATATTTTTGTGTGCCATATGTTCCAGTAGTTGATATCTTGATTCCATGGAACTAAAAACATGCGAAATTCTTCTTATCCGGCCAAGTGCGAAAAATTAGTCGCGCGAAAATATCCACTTTTACAGTACCTTTTTGTGGTTCAGGGAAGAATGAAATATAATGTAGATCTTCCCTTCTTTAGGGTATAATACTCTAAGTTCCAGCCATTAGTGTCTTCATCTTTTTATAATGAACATGTTCGTATTTAGTGACAGTGTAAGTGTAGATGCTGTACGAAGAGATAATTACATTGTAGCTGCATGTTATGTAATTAAGGTCAAGCTGTTGGGTGGGCATTGTATAACTTGGGTGAACTAGATGCCATGATGGAATGTGTAATATAATTATAAAACAAGAACTCCCCTTTATTGCCTGAGAAGGTACCATATTGTATTAAAGTATAAGTTCACCTGTACCTGTAGGATATATGTAGGCCTATGGATTGAGTGAATGCAACACCATTAGATCAGGTAGAACTTGATCAGTGAAAGTCTGATCATTGTACACATTATGTGACATCATAATCAAAGAACTGTGCAGTAGTCTCCTCACTCAGCTATGGCTTCACAGTAACTTCAAAAATCATAACTTTTGAATGGATTGTCTGATTTTCCTCACTCAATCCACATGTGTATTGAAGATGAACTTGTCCTTAACAAGGAGATTGGAGCTTGTTATAAAGCTGTTGGATTTATGACAAGAGCATTGTCTATGGAGAGCTCTGCATGTAGCACTCTTTAGACGTGACGCCGGAAGATCAACCATGGGAGCCAATCTAATAAGATATCCTTGAAAATAGTCCAGGTATACGCCACCCGATTTGCCTGCTGAGAGCCATTTACATGTAGTTAATTGTTTCAATTCAATCAGGCATCGCACTGGACTCCACAATCTATCTGTATCTTTCCTCACATGTCTTTTTTCTCTCCCTATCATCCTCCCTCACCTTTGAAGAGCTTTTCTGCTCCATGTTTACCTAGACTTGGATGAGTGCAGTTAAAAAAATTGAAAAAAACAACAACCTCAACCAGAAGTCGCATTATTGTACCACAACAAATGTTTTATATGCAACATACAATACATTGTATCAAATGTGTTGTCAAAAAGACAAGTGATTGTATCCATGTGCCAAATTCCAGTTTGTACCTGCAAAGTCATATGAATGGTGGGGTACTTTAAAAAGAAATGTCCATCTACAATTGTATGTGTACCGTCTATGTGCTTCTGAATTTTACAACAAGTGTAGGCCCTATACTGTAGTAGAAGTGAAGTGCAAAGACCCACAAACTCATTGCAGTCAAGGCCCCTGTAGCGTGATTTATCACTCACTATGGAACAAGTGGTCACATCCATGCTTGCCATTTAATAGTATTTGGAGGGCCTGACATTCAGACATCATAGAGATTAAGAGGTCATTGGTGGAACTTCCAAGTATCTGAACATGGTTTGCACTTGTTGCTGGTCTGTAAAATGTCCCCCTGAATCACTCTCATTGGGCTGATTTCTGTCCCTAGTGCCCTCTCTTTATGGCCCGACTTGCAACGTGTGACCGGGGGATCAGAGAAAGAAATGAATACCAGCAGGCAGACACAAAACATACAACCTTTGTACAAACTACCTAGCAGAGAGAGAGATGGCATATATGAGGAGAAATGAAACAAAATAATATCAAGTGAAAGAGAAGTTAACTGAGCAGAAAGGTTTGTCTGGACTGGAAGAGTTCAATGGCCTATTTGTCATAGCTGTCATCCATAGGACCGTTACCCAGTTTTGCAAATTACAGGCATAGTTGTAACTAGGCTGAACAAGTTGCCGACATCTGAAAAGATGAAGTTCCAAGGCTACCACCGGTCTTCTCTCACCTTCCCCTATCTCCATCCCTATCTCCCACCCCTTTTTGACTTCTATCCCTATCATCCATCCCCACCCTCTTCATCCCCCATCACTAGTACCCAATTCCCAAACCACTTCCTTTCCTTTCCGCCCTGTTTCCTTTGACCCTACCTCTCATCCACCCCTCTCTTCCACACTGTCTTCCATCCCTCTCCTCCACCTGTCTCCTCCACCCCTCTCCTCCACCCCTTTCCTTCATCTCTCTTTTCTACCCCTCTTCCACCCCTCTCTTCTTCTATCCCTCTCCCACTCTTCCCTTCCATCCCTCTCGTCCACACCTCTCTTTCCAACGGTCTCCTCCACCCCTTTCTTCCAACCACCTCCTCCACCCCTTTCCTCCACCCATCTCTTCCACACCTCTGTTCTGCCCTGTCTTCCACCCCTCTCCTCTACCCCTCCATTCCAACCATTTCCTCCAACTTTCTCTCCTAACTATCTCCTCCATCCTCTCTTCCCACCATTTCTTCCACTCCTCTCTTCCACCCCTCTCCTCCACCGTTCTCCTCCACCCCTCTCCTCCACCGTTCTCCTCCACCCATCTCCACCACTCCTCTCCTCCACCCAATCTTCCACCCTTTTCACCCCTCTTCCACCCCTCTTCTACCCCTTTTTTCCACCCTTCTCCACCCCTCTCCTCTCCCCCTCTTCTAAACCATTCTCTCACCCCTTCTCTTCTGTCCTCTTCCACCCCTCTCCTCCGTGTGTCTCTTCTATCCTTCTTCCACCCATCTCCTCTGCCCCTCTGCTCCACCCCTCTCCCACTCCTCTCTTCCACCCGTCTCTTCCGCCCCTCTCTTCCACCCGTCTCTTCCACCCCTCTCTTCCACCCCTCTCTTCCACCCCTCTCTTCCACCCCTCTCTTCCACCCTTCTCTTCCACCCTTCTCCTCCACCCTGTCCCTCTCTTCTCCCTCCCGTCTCCCCCTTCTCCTTCACCCCTCTTCTTCACCCCTCTCCCCAATCACATGATGAGCACAGAACAGAAGTTACCCATGCAGAACTGCTGATCTGCATTCAGTGAAACATTAGTGCTGTGATCTTTGGTCACACAAACTCTCACAAACACATGGGATCCAGGGGGTTGCTATGGAAACTTGCTGTCACGTAGGAGCGGGATGGTACTTTTTACATCTTGGTTGGTCCTCTGCGGAATAACGTTCAAGGCAGAGGCGAGAAAAGGCATCAGAATGTTGTGATAGGGTGACATTTGAAATGCAAGTATATGTGAAATATGCATAATGCCTGTCCCCTATGTGCACTGAATGTTTGATAGGTACACATTGTGTGTTTGACGCATGCAAATGATGTACAGAGACACAATAGTGTGTCATACTTTCTGTGCAAACAAATATTGTGGTCTGACCATACTGTTGTCAGCCATGGATTCCTCAAGTTTTATATTTCCATCAAGACCATTTCATTCTGGATGTATGTACCTGTCTCTGACATGTGATTATGAGAAAATACTGTTTATGTTGCTTTATGACATTTATCTTGATGGGATGTTCCTCATTTATCCTACATGAGTTATTCAGTATAGATCTTGTATGCAATGTAAGGATTTTTGTTCACATGAAATACAGTTTTCAAGAGAAATCATGAAAACCAAAGGGGAGGGAGAAGAAAATGTGTGATGTACGTGTACAAGATGTATATGACATCTTTTATATAATAGTCTGCATGGCTATTTCCTGACATCTCTCACACTCTCAATTTTGTCCTTTTCCCCTTTATCTTCATCTGTCTGTCCCACTACTCAATGTCCTCATCCCCTCTTCTAGACCAATTCATCCGATAAACCACGGTCACGCAGGGGCAGTCGTGATGAGCTTAACAGTGCCTTCTCCCGCTTTGGCCGCGACTCTGCGCGCCAGTCGCTGTCCAGCGCCCATCCGAGCATGAACAAGTGGACGGACGCCCAGCAGAAAGCTGAAAACAATGTGAGTGTGATATAAACACTAATAACTGACTTATAGGGATTATGGAAGAATGAAAGGGGGGAGGGGAGGGCTAATGAAGAGACATCCCCTGAAAGATACTCTTACTATAGTGTTAGATTGAGACTGGTAAAACAACTTTGTATTTACAGTGTCGTGTGCTTATGACACTTTTTGGAATTAGCACAAATGTCATTGACTTCACATTTTTTCTTGCAAGTGATATGAATTTTCTCCGTGCTTCTGCTTAACAAAAGAGAAGCAATGAATTACAAGAGATATTATGTTATCGCACATATAATCCGCTCCCTGTCCCATCCCCTCTGACAGCAGACTCCTTTAGACTATTAAATACAAAAATAAAAAAACTCATGTTTTATTCCACTTTTCCTAATTGAGAATCACACTTGTGTATTAGAATCTCAAATGTTTGTAGCAGAGTTGTTTCTGATTTCTTAATCTGTGCATTCTCTTTCAATACATGTTACTAGGTAGGTACTTGGTAGACCAAAACATCAAAAACAACTCATCTAGAAACATTAAAGATGGTCTAATTTTTGTGAAAACTTTTGTGGATGTGCTCCTTTGATTTCTACAATTTCAGTCTTAACGTCAAGGTGCAAAATATTGCCCTACAGGGGATGTACATTTGTATGTACTACCAGTAATCATGGAAGCACTCTCTTCCGGAAAATATGATTCATCACTACAGCCATGTTGTAAGGTGATAGTTTTGAAGGGACGCAAATGGTTCTGGATATGCTGGTGTGTGGTGCATCACATAGATTCTTTCTTTGATGCATGTAGTCCTGAAAAAGACCTACTCCTTTGCCCACTGTGCTTAGATCTAACGTGACCTCTCCTTTCCTCGTATGTCTTGTCCAAAACAGGTCAACGCAGAGCGAGGCCCCGACGTCGTGACTGAGGGCGAGATGGATGCAGACATCGATGACATCGTGCTGACCAACGACGGCACTCCGCTGGGGGTCCACATCATCAGCAAGATCGAGCATGGGGACGGGAGGTGAGAGGGCATCCAATTGAGTTTTTAAAATCGCAAAGTGGGCGAAATGCCATTTCTAAACATTTTAAAGTACAATAGCTCATCATCAAATAGAGTAAAAGCTTCCAGTGATACCTCACTTGGTACGTTGACTTGTAACTACCCAAAAATATGAAATTTTTTCCTGTATCTTCTTATGACGTGATGGGAGAATCTTTCCCTTTTTCCTGAAGCAATGTAGGGTAAACCAAAACAAAAGCTTCAGTATTCACACAGTTAGGAATCTATCATTTCTTTATCTCCCCCTCCTCAGTGATGATCAGAGTAAGTGCAGACATGCTCAGACAACTGTCATTGACAAATCATACAACAGGCATGCTGCCTTTTTTTCTTCCGATGTGTTAAGGCTAAAGGACGTTTGCTACCTGTTTGGGTTTGAGAGAGACTTTAAAAAAGAGCAAGAATTGAAGTAAAAGGGGGGGGGGGGGAGACAAAACAGGGGTCAAACTGTCTGAGCTCGACATGTGAGAAATGAAGTAAGCCATCAAGTACACCTGTCCAAATGCTATGGCCTGGAGTGGTTAGCCTTTTTCAAGCAAACATGGATTTTGGGCTTCTGATATCCAAAAGGAAAACTATTGCATGAAAGGAAAAGGTTGGCTTGAGAGGCACGAGGCAAAATTCTTTGAAGTGCTCATATCATATTAGCATTTATTGTCATCATACACATTTTCTTTAAAAATTTATAGTTAATAATTCAAGTTTTTTATTCAAAACTATTAGACATTGGGAACATTGATTGTAATGCTTCTTTTAGGGTTTTATCTATTCCTTTTGGGCAGTGGCTTACAAACTAATCTGGAACCTGTGTGCCATAATTAGATGTGAGCTGATACGTAGTGATAGTGGTAGTGATTTTGAGTGTAGAGTACATTAGAATTTGCATAGTAGATGATTGATAGCTAGTCGTGTACAAGAAGTACAGTTTTGTACTTGAGCTGGAGGTACAACTCTGTAAGCTTTATAAATACAGCTGAAAGTAACAAAGTTTAACATGAGAGCCGGGGTAGCTATTGATAACTTTAAAGGTTTGCAGAAGTTCTCATTGATGCGAGTGGAAAGGCATGTTGCTGAAAATGCTTTCAAAAAGAGTTGAATAAGGCTAGCATGATAGTTTGTCTCCTGATGAAGCAGCTGACCTCACAAGGTTGTCTGGGTGTGAGCCCTGCATGTCCCACTTTAGTCCCACCAAAATACATCATGGAGCTGATTGAAAGTACCCGTCGATCACTGCCAAAGCACATTGTTTTCCACTGTGGCAGGATGACATCACTTGCAATGTTGGTGTGCAAACACAGACAGACAAACATACATACAAACATACAACATCACATTCACTGTTTGTATGATATGACTTGCCATTGTTTCATTCGTATGCTTTATTTTGAATGCCCCAAAGTTGTAGGCCTATTTTGTTTTGATGCTGTCTGCAACTTCATGCCAGAAATTACAACAGGCCCCGGGCACAAAGAACAATGAAGTAATGAAACAATCAGCTGGTGTATACATGTGTGTAGACTCAACATACATTGACCGAAATCAAGTGTAACCTTTGTGGAAAATATACATACAATGTAGGTATATCAGACTCATAGCTTGGAGGGTGCCTGTTTTCCGCACTGCTCCACCGTTGACAGACATGTCTTGGTGGCATGTGCTGGCATCCTTTATCTGAAGGCAAGTTCATGAGCTCAAGGACACAAATATACATCCCGACATAGACACAAACACACATAGATGTAGACCGACGCAGATTTAAAGCACAGCGACAAATACCCACAAGAGTAATTTGATCACCGTTACAGAACCCTGCAATTATTTTACGCATAACACTGTATATAATAAACTTTTCCATCGCACCGCCCCCCCCCCCCTTTTCTCCCAGTGCCTTTGGAATTGTAGTTCACCAGATCGAGGCCGGAGGAAGAGCCGCCAGGGATGGACGTCTGAGGCCCGGTGACTACATCATCCAGATCAACGGTTCCGACATCTCCCTCCACACATTCAACAGGTGAGGAACCCCTTTTACCACCCCCCCCCCCCCCCCCCCCCCCCCTTGAGAAAAAGGTTGTTTTAATACCCTGAGTGTGATGCTTTTGGCAAAGTCCACTGGATGTGTACGAAGCAAGTGCTGTCTTACCTAATTCTGCAGAAGGCTTGCTGACAAATTAACTCTTTATGCGCCATGGTGTAAATCCCGTTATTGTCACATTATTCTAAGACAGCAACATGATATGTAGTTATGTTTGTTGAAATCATTCTTGTTTTCAAATCTATGTAACTTTTATAGATTTTTGTTACACTGGACATATCTTGGCCAACGTTGCAGAGAAAAGCTTTGCTTTGATGTAAATTGTATGATACATGTAAATCTATGATTTGTTTTTCGGTCAAATGACAACTAGGTAGATTATTGTAGAGGCATGACTTTTGCACACAAAACAATGACAGAAACTGAAAATTGACTCGCAAATCCATTACACCACATGACGCAATGAAGCCAATCACTACATAAAATGCTAGCTACATGTGACAGGAACGAAATTGCAAGAAATGCTTTTGATGTAATGTGACATTTTGTGATTTATCAATCAGTTTGGGTGGGTTTGTGTGTTTGAACAGAATATGCGAACTTGGCATGCCATCAACTGAATCAACGTGTGAACGTGGCACATAAAGAGTTCATTATTTCTTCAAGGCCTTACAAGAAAATGTGAAATCTTCCTGGTTTGGGAATTATCTTTGCCCACTGAGATGCATGTAAAATACATCTCACAGGTCCCTCTTTGGAACCATGCTGACTTTGATGTGTATCACATGTACTTGCATGTTGTGTCGCTGATCTGGAAAGTGTATGCCAAAGAGGAATGCATCAGGTTTTTTGTTCGTTTTTTGTTTTTCTATGGAATAGTTACAGGCCATATATTGGTTCATGTTCCCATATATTGGTTCGTCTTCATGCCATTTTCTGGAGTTGAATGGAAGGTAATGACGCGAGGTAATGTGTTCCAGACTTCTGTGAATATTTTTCATTTCTTTTACATACAGTATATGGCAAATTTGCAGCTCTCTTATTGGAACAAACACATCAAGTAATGTGATACCCAAAAGTGTGCACCATGTCAATATTCACAACACACATTTTTCAGCTGGCCTTTGCCTACCTTTGTCACATCAGCTGAATGTTCAATATTGACCGAATCCAGTGTGTAAAAACAAACGTGAAGCAAAACAGATGTGAAAACAAGAATTGTAGGGCCTGTGGTTTAAAATATTGACTGTTTGTCTGCGTAGATTGCACGGTACTGCTGAAATCAGCATTCTCAGTAGGTAATGTTTAACTCTCATTGGTATGGCTTTGTGCACAGAGCGCAAGAGATGCTGAGAGAAGCCATGCGTAACCCCACCGTAAAGCTGACGGTGCAGCGGGAGCGGAATGCCCTGTCCTCCGACGCGATCCTCCCGACCTCGGCTGCCACGACGGCGACATCGCCCCGCGAGAACGGCCACCTGGAAATCACCATTCCCGGCAAGTCGCCGAACGGGAAGGTCCCTCCCACCATTCCGGTCCGCTCGCCGACGACAGCGCTCTCTTCCCCGCCGGCCACGTCGGGAGACAAGACGCCTAGCAAGAAACTCATCGCGCCGACGAGTGCCCGGAGAATAGGCAGGAAGCTCTACATCCAGCTGATGAAAGGTGAGACACTCAACATTTTTGAAACTAGCGTGAAAATAAAAGTGCGGGAATATTCTTGCTTGTAATATGTAATGTTTTACTGTATATGCCATAAATTTCACGAGTCTAATTTTTGCGAATCGGGCAACTTCATGACTGGTTGAATTCACACAAGTGTGGCGGCGTACGGTACTGAACGGAAAGATAAGGCATGCATGTGACATTCTTGTCGGAATCAGAGTTAATATTTTCGCATGTTTTTATATTTGCAAATAGTACCCGACTCCCAAAAATCACACAAAAAAAGAAAAACTCACGAGTATACGGTGAATACAGTATCTCTTTGATTCCATGGAATCAAAAGCACATGAAATTCATTTCACCTGTCTGAGCATGAAAACAAGTAGGTTTACAGGGGGACCATTGAATTGTAGTCTTTGTTATGATAGTGGCAACATGTACTCATGTTTCTTTTGGATAGCTTACAGTATGCCAACTCATAGTGCAAGGATGAAATGTCTAGTATCACAGCATACACTCAGTTTTCCCCCATTTATTCCAAAGCATCTGTGCAAGCAGTCAGAATGCCCGATCACCACATTTCATGAGAGTCTACGGTCCGAGAGATAGTTCTAGGTTGCACAGTCTGTGGGAGACAAGCGAGGGCATCTTGTGGCGATGATGATCGAGGAAGAGATTATATGCAAAGCTTTCTTTCTCATTTACTTCACCATGCAAAACCTTCAAGCAAGGCATAATCTTGTGACTTTCTTACTCCAAATATTTTGTGGATAGATTGCTATTTGTTTGTGAATGAAGGGATTTCCCACAAAACAATAGCAATTACACAGGACTCAACAAAGCAGAGAGCAGTTATTATGACCCAAGGTTACACAATTCCTATATCCATGAGCGCTGATGCACGGCAGGTAACGAATAGTCATGTGTCTGCACCTCCAGTACTACACATTGGTCATAAGGCAGACAAAAAATGAAACACACACCATAGTATGATCAGTGGTACCATTCATAAATCTCAGCTTTTCATCCAATGGTGCGCAAATGTCATGGTTGTATCAATAGTAACATCCCGTTTGTCTGTCAAATAACTGTATCCTGGTGTCGAGTGGAGGTTAGCTTCCTCTTTCGGTCTCAATTTCTTGTGGTCATCGATCCTGATGGCTTCGCAGAGTTGAACAAGAATAGAAATGCTTTACACAAGAAAGCAAATAAAATGAAAGGGGAACTAAACCCTGTCCATCTCCTTGCACTTGATTAGAATTTGCGACTTTATAGGGACTCATTTGATGGTCCCCATCCCAAATTGGCCATCGTGTAAGATAGAGATACTTTGGTTGAATAGTACAACAGTCCCACATGAAGGCCATTTAGATGGGGGATTGTGCAATTACGTGATACCATCTCAGTCACAGCGAGTTTCAGTGGAGTAGGCACATGAGTGTGATTAATTGATTTGTGAAGAGGGAGCGATGAGAGTTATGGGGTTTTCCAAAAGAAAAGAAGAATCATGCAACACTTTTATGATAAAACAAACCATTACGCAATCACCTTCCTTAATGGCCACCTGTCCGTAATGATCACTTTTTCGCCTCCCGTGGGTGGTAGCTACAGGTCGTCTAGACAGGTTTGACTACGTGTATATGTACAAATTATATACCCTATGTACAGTGTATATGTGTGTGTGTACTGTACACGCCAAATAGTGCACAAGGTTTTTACTCTCGCGATTTCGCAAGTCAGGTGCTATGCGCAAAATTAAAGAAACACAAAAATATTGACTCTAATCCCGACATGAATTTGACATACACTTATACAATTCTCCATTTGTACTGCACTCCACGACCGCGAATTTAACCACTCACAAAGTTGTCGCGAAGTCCTAATTCGCCAAAAATTAGACTGGCTAAATAATGTGGCGTATACAGTATATTACTACATTCTAAGGTAATGTCACACGAACACCCTCTTGAAAGTACTCATGATAAAATGACACTGGGCCTGATGAACATGTGGTTGATATTTTTAGGGCCTGATATTTAGATAAATTCAAATTGTTTTGTTTATATCTGTGTGGATGCTTTAAAGCCAATATTTAGTCAGTGAAATATCAATTATGATATAGTACTAAATAAACAGTATGAAATAGTAAAAAGTGCCAAGATACAGGTAGTGAGCTTGATCAAATTTTTGCCTCATAATGCAGTCATTGAAAAACAAAAAGAAAAAAACAGAAACAGAGCTGTACTGCCTAAGGACCATAGCTGCACATTTAGAAAAGAGAAAATGATGTTTCAGGATCGTAAAAACTCCACACTGGCACACATGCATTCCTATGGCCTTGACAGCTTACTCACAGACGCCCACAATTTATCACTTGGGGTGATGTCCTTGAGTTAATAGTAAATGACCCTCGTGACCAGTCGTGATGTGATAGGCCTGTCTCTGGTTTTCATGGGCCCTTGACAATGGCGTATCATATCATATCGTGAGAAAATAAAAAAGAAGAAGAAAAATAAACAAGAGCAGAAAAATGGGTGTCCCAGTGGGCATGGGCTGTGTGTGATATAGACCTGTTCTAAATGCATGTGACAGGAGTTGATATCCGGGAGGATTGTCATGTCAGTGGTGTGTGTGTGTGTGTGTGTGTGTGTGTGTGTGTGTGCGTGTGAGTGAGTGTGTGTGTAACTGTTAGAGATTGTGCTCGCGTGGGTTGTGAAAATATGTGGCGTAGATTTCGAACCCGTGCAGTTCGCTGCTCGAGAAATTGAGTTGTGTCGCATTGGTGGGGTAGGGAAATAGGTGGTTGACTTTTGGGTGATTCGTGCAGGTTTGTTGGGGCGTAGTTTTTGATGGGGTTTTATGACACAAGCAATTATGATGAGCTGAACATAAAATGAATTCAAGAAGTAGAGAGAGAGAGAAAGTGTGATGAACAGAGAAACAGAGGCAGAGATGCAGAAATTAAGTACATACCCTCTTAGTTTGACTTCTCGAATTCTTGAATGATGGTGATTTTAATGTTTGGATGATGATAGTGATATAGATGGTTTTGATTGGGATGATGACGACAGTCATAATGATAGTGATGATGATGATTGTGATATGGGATAGATGATGATGATGGTGATGATGATGAGGATGATAATGATGGTTGTAATGGCAATGGTGAGGATGATGATGGTGGTGGTGGTTGTCGTGATGTGGAAATGATGATAATGATGTTGAGAATGATGATAATGTTAATGAAGGTGATGCCAATGATGCTGATATGGGGATGATGGTATTGAAATAACAATAACAACAGTGTTTATGTGTTCACCCCAGGGGGTACTGGAGGCAGTGATTTCTTTCTATCTCGTATGTTCACCAAACATGAGTGCAGCATTTGTAAAATGTGAGATAGAACTCACTCTCATTTGACAGTGTAAAAGAAACCTCCTCTTGCCGGTACCGATATATATAAATTTTGTTGTGTATAAGCTTTGTTGTTTGTATGTTTTTATATGGATTCCAGCAGCCTATTTTGGTTTGCTGCAGAACAAAAGGATATCAGATTTCAAAAGCTGTTGTGATGACATGACCATTAATCAAGCGTGACATATTTACAGGGTAAGCCATTATTGTAGTTCATGATGGACATAAATTTATGTTTGGGACCCTCCACAGTGCTATGCAGATGAAGAGGAAAATATTTATCGATTCTCAACATATTCTCATATTTTGAAGACTTTTTTTTTATCTGTACTTATTTTTTTTTCTTGTGTATGTTTGTGTGTGTATCTGTTTGCACTGCTTTTATGTCATCCATGACTTACATTATTGTAATTATTTATCTTTGTGTGTTTATAGGTCCCCAAGGATTAGGGTTCAGCGTCACATCACGGGATAACCCCACCGGGGGTAAGAACCCCATCTTCATCAAGAACATCATGCCCAAGGGGGCCGCTATCTCCGACGGCAGGCTCAAGCCAGGGGACCGACTGATGGAGGTGTGTCTATTTGGCCTCTTAAATCTTGACATATTTTTTTGTTCCATTTTTCTTGTGATTGATGAATGAAAAGTGCACCTTCCCTCGTTGTAACCATGATTTTTTTTTCCTGACAAATAATATTATTTAAAAAGCCTGTATACCTCCTCTACGAGCTGGTAGTGTGATCTATCAATAGACTGAAAAAATGTTAATGATTCTGCTCATATTTCCTGAACATCCGTGTACTCATATGACATCACAAATTGTTGTGTTGAGTTCCAACCTGGACAAGGCGATCGATGCAATCCACAACTTTCACATACGTAGACTGATTTTCCTCAGACTTTCACTGAATATCTCGCTAGTTTGTCTGTGTTCACTGCATCCACAGACAGGTTGGACAAACATATACCCATTGGGAAATAAAGTTTGTGCTAATGCTTTGTTATTTTTTGTACATATATTCATTTACCTATTTGTCTTTCTGTCTATATATCTCCCTCTATATACAATGTATCTTCCTTCCCATCTCTCTCTCTCTCTTTCTATCTATCTATTATTTACCAATCTATCCATTTATATATCATCTATTTATCAATCTATTTGATATCTACATCTGTATGCACACCTGTGTTTTCTGAAAATCTTGTTTGTAGGTGAATGGCATTGAGATGACAGGAAAGAGCCAGAGCGAAGCCGTGTCCATTCTGCGCAGCGTGAAACTAGGGGGTGTGGTCAACCTGGTCGTCTCCCGACAGGATTCGCCTGTCAAGATGGTTCCAAGACAACTGGTAAATCTCCCGTCATTAGACTCTGAGTTTGCAATAAAATGGAGAGAAAAAAGTGATAGAAGGGATCATGACATATTTGTGACCTTTGTATTGTCAATTGTACTGGCAAACCTGCCGTAACTTTTTGAGACTTTTGGAATTACCCCTCCAGGGAAAATCAGCATAATTGATATATTGTAGTTTGACTTTATTTTTGCTGAAAATATAAAGTAAAGGTGAACCTGATTATTATTATTTTTTTTGCATTGTTTTGAGGTAGCCATACCTCATATTTTTAAGTATTCATATTCATGAAGTAATAGTATCACAAATAATGAGACAAATTGAACATAAAGCTGTCGTGAATCCAAGTTCCTTGCAGGGCATGTATCAGTTGGTATCTGTAATCCATTTGCTGGTTTACCTATTTCACATTTAAGTTCCATTGTACGTAGAAAGTGAAATCTTGTGGAAAAACATATGAAGCAGCGTGATTCCTCCTTTCATCCAAAAACAGGGTCACATTTATTATGCGTTTGCAAATGATACCTGTCATTTGTTGTTCTGTAAAGCTTTTCGATTAGTGTCCCCTGATTTTAATATCTGTTTTTTTTTATTATATTAACCCAGCCCGAGGAAACAGCAGTGGAGGAACAGATATCCAATGTCAATCGCACCGTGCTGACCTTTGACATACCCCTGAATGACACGGGGTCGGCGGGTCTCGGGGTCAGCGTCAAGGGCAAGAGCGGGGCCACGGAGGACCAGGAGACGCGTGACCTCGGAATCTTCATCAAATCGGTGATCCACGGCGGAGCAGCCTCAAAGGTAGCTCAGCAAATTTTTACAGCAAGAATTGTGAAAATGTGTTGTATTTTCATTTTAAGGTCTGGTGTTCTTTAATTTCAGATTTGCTGCAATCTTGACACACCCTCTAGGTCTCCACCAATGGTATTATATAGCTGATAGTTAGTATAGTATCAGACTTAGCCGATGTCATTTTGAATGAAATCATCCCATGCATTTGTCCTTAAAAATACTTATCTGAAAATCACTTTTTTTGTTTCAGGATGGTCGCTTGCGCCCGAACGATCAGCTACTTTGCATCAACGACACTTCGCTTGCCAACATGTCAAACAGTGAGGCCATGGAGACGCTGCGCTTGGCCATGTCGCACGAAAAATCACCGCGATCCACCATCTCCCTGGTCATCGCACGTCGGAACGACCAGGACGGTGGGGGCGGGCATACCAACAACCTCAGCAAGCCCACTGTGAGTCCATCGGCCGATCGCAACGTGGACAGCGGCCTCATGTCCCCCTCGCCGGTCGGCAAGAACGACGCCGGCTTCTCGGTGGGCGTGGTGTCGAACAGGATGTCGGAGGGACAGTTCGAGGGGCACGACCTACAGAACGGCGGTGTGCCACGCGGCAACGAGATCGTGGTGCGGGCATCCGTCGAACCGCAGGCCGCGTCCTCGCGAGCCTCTCCCGGCGCCAAGGTGACCTATCCTGGGGACGACGAGGAACACTTGTACACCAGAGACCGCAGGTCGTCTGGCGGTCAAACACTGCCCTCTGGAGGGGAGGAGATGGTTATGATGGCTGATTCACAGGTGAGGGACTGTGGAGACACGTGTGGAAAAAGTCGCACTTGTGATTTAACATCATGATGTCGTGGCCTCATGATTTTGATACAATGATCTTATGAAACACCAGAGAAGTGGAAACATAGTAATAATGATGATTCTAATATTAATGATAAACCACATTTCTATAGGGCATGTCACCACAGATGTAGTCCCTTTGCACTTTGTAAGTAGAGAAAAGAACAAAAGAGGATCTGGAGAAATCCTGTGATTAAATTGTGAATGAATTCAATTTTTTAAAATTACAGTAACAATCAACATTTGATATTGATATGATACGATTCTACACAGGTATGGTAATGCAAACTCTACTTTGTTTGTACTGACGATACATGAAATACGTAAAAACATATCGTTTCAGGTGTTCCAGGAATGAAGAACACAAAGACAAATTGCAAGGGACTTTTCTCATATCATAAAATATCAATATTTGAAGAAGCAAGTGATATTTTCATTCCTCTCTTTTATGTAGAAAAGGCTGAAGAAAAGAGTCCAGAAACAAAGTTTTCCAGTAATATTTTATGTGCTCTTCCTTTCTTCCCCTCCGGCGTCCAGACCCGTCTCAGTCACCCACCCACCAGTCCAGGGGGCCCTGTATCCCACCTCTCCATCCACGGCTCCCCCTCCGCCAGGGCTCCATCACCACCCCAGTGGCTCCTTGATTGGGAAAAGAATGCACAGGATGGGTGAGTGTTGGATCACATTTCTTTACTGTGTATGCAGAGATGCCAACCAATATTTAGTACGATAAACAGAGTGAAATACGATATCACCTCTTGAGAGTACATGTATGCCTTTTCATCTTTCGAACAAAGAAAAAAATGAAGCCAATATGAACTGCAGAAAACCGCTTCATCGCATAGAAAGATGTAACACTAAATTCCTGCAACTCGTACAAAAACTTTGAATGACGAGCCCAAATGGGCGGGAAATATGCGGATGCTTTACATTTTTCTCATCGATGTTGATGAAGTAGCACCATTTTACTTGCCCTTCCTTACCAGGGAAACAGTTTTACTGACATTATACCGGCCCAGCGCCCATGGGCTAGTAGTCGTGTCAAGATTTCATGAAAAGCTGATTTTCCTCTAAAAAATCGGATTTTTTAGGGGATTCCATCTGTTTCGCCACGTCAAAAAGTTGGCATCTCTGTGTATGACGTAGATAATGATTCAAAGAGAGATGTTATATATCTGGTGTGTTGAGGGAACAATAGCATTTGCAATGAAAGGAAAAGAAAAATGATTATAAGAAATATATGAAGAGTTTGATTGCAAAATGGGTTTAAGCCTCTTGTAACATTTTGAAATAATTCCCTCATGAGATGGAGCAAAACAAATCCTTTCCAATTATACCTCACTTGTTACATAACAAGGAATATTCCTGAAGTTATGACCAAAAATATCTCACATTTTTCTATTATTTTCCTTTTTTTAGCAGCTTTATTTTGCAAAAATAGACAAATACACTGTAGGTGAATGAATAGAAAAATGTAATTTTAGCACGCTGAGATTTTTTATATGAGAGCTGGTGCATGTACGACCTTCAATCAGGTCCTCACGGGTTATTGACCATATGGCCTGAGTGATAAGATGTGCACGGCTTGAACAGACTTTCAATCTGTGTGCTTTCCTACATGATAGGGAACTGAGTCCTCTTCCAGACGCTGACAAGCAGTTTGACCGTGACAGCTACGCCAGGGCAAGCTTCTCGGAGAGGAGGCAGGGTGGGTCGCTGGATGCCAAACAGGTGATTTCATTTCTCCTTTATTGCTTAATTTTCATCAATGTTGCCGTCATCCGCCATGCTGTGTAATGGTCGGGGGGGGGGGGGGGGATCGGAGGGGAGGGGATGGTGTTGGTGGATCAAGACCTTTAAACTCTTCTTTGGATAGAACACTTATTGGGTACTATAGGAAAACAAAATCGAAAAAAAAAAATGAATTACTTTACAGAAGAGTTATTCCTTTAATTTTTTTTTTTTCATTGTTGAACAATTATTGGGCATGGGTAGGGATACTTGTAGGTCTAAGATAGTTTTGAAACTCAGTATATTTGAAAACTGGAAAGCTGTGAAATCAGAACAGGCAGTGAAGTGCATGGCAAAATCGTTTTGCCTCTGCCGAGAAAGAAAAAGTAGAGAAAGCAAAACAGAAGAAAGCAGAATCCCAAGAGAATAACTGAAAAAAAAATGTACTGCACCACACCAATCATTGGCTTTAGGAAAAAAGAAAACCTACATTATTTTCTCGCTCTTTCTTTTGGTTTTTTGGCTTTACGTTGTTGGTTTTTTGTTTTTATTTTTGTCTCTACAGACATTTCAACTGAAAGTTACGTGTAGTGTGCAGTATGACCAGCTGATGAATTCAGTGTGCAGTCATTTGATTTAAAAAAAAAGAAAAGAAGGGAATAGTTTTCATCAGATTAACCCTCAGTGGATGCTCATCCTGAAAATCCAAGTGCCATTGCTAGACATACAAACATATTCTGCACAGGACCGAAAAAGATAATATTGTGAAAGAGGAAGTAGATATTTCTCCACCCATGGTGCTGGTTGTCAAATTTGCATCATGTAATCCCATAAAGCACTGGAACCAGAAACTGCGCTGAGTTTTGTTTGTTTGTTTGCTGTTTTTAATCTGTCTCTCTGGTTTTGCTCCGCAGATGGCATGGTACAAGAAGACGAGGGGAGAGCCAACACCAAAGAAGCAAGCCACCGACGTATCGCAGAAAGGTAACTCACAGGGGGAAATCCCTCCCCACAACCCTACCCCCAGCATTTCTCCAAACTCACTGGACCGAGTCTCGTCTTGATTGATATTGTCCCTCTTTGTGTTTCTATATCAGTGTTTGCGATGGAAGTGAACCATACACCAAGACATCAAGGCCCAAACATGAAGGTGGTTTAAATCTAGACCCTGGTTTAAATTTAGACCATGGACTAAATTAAGCATGAAATAGTCATACCATTGATATGCACATATCAACATGCGTTTGTTACTGGACGTCTATTGGTGTACGCAATCTGTCAATCGTATTTGCGCAGGAGAAATTTGTATAAACTGTGGCTCAAATTTAAACCACCTTCGTGAATGCGGCCTTAAAGTCCTGCTATGATTGTGCTCAGAGTTCATCATGCCGTACTACGACTTGTTACTCGAGCTGTGCTAGATCGTGTGATTGTTAGTGTAAACCTGTATTGGTTTCATTGTCACATCAGCCTATTATTAGCATGTCGTAGTCAGATATATATATATATATATATATTCCTGGATGGCATTGTGCTCTCTTGTGGCACCTGCTCCTGAATATTTGCAAGTGAAAAGTTTGTTGCACCTTGTAGTCATGTTGTCAGTATATGAATATATATATGACCCTGCATCACAAAATCAATGAAAAGTCGCCAGACATGCATTTTTAGTTAAGGCAGATTCTGAAAGAGCAGACTCTAAGTTTTAAAATGATGTATAACTCAATTCAAATGGACTCTCCTAACCTAACTGTATCTAAACAATGGAAAGAAAGCACACACTCTGGAAAGTGTGAACTGAGAAAAGAGGCTCTGAAGTACAGGGTCTATTCAAGCGCTTAATCTTTTATACCAAGCTGTGCTAGCTGTGGTATGAATGGGACAAAACACATGATGTAAACCACCGGAGCATCAACAATGAAGGGATTATCAGATTAAGCTGAAATTGAGCATGTTTTATTAACATATTCTGTCCATGATTAATGCCAACTTTCAAAGCAGTAGTGTTATCTGTATTAGACTTGAAAGTGAAGAGTGTGCAAAGGATTTCAAGAAATGAAAAGGAGCCTCTAAGACATACCTGATCTTTCTGCTCTCCCCTCAAAAAAAGGGTTGTAGAAAAACTGCTGAAAACACACTTTCCCATTCATGTTAAGATCCCAAAATAAAGAATAATGTAGAAGAAGGATAGTCCTTTCAGAAAATATGAAAAACTTAAGATTGACTCGGTTGACCCATTTCACGTTTTTTTAGTCCTCACGTAAAATTAAGGGGTGCGACTTTTTGTTCGTTTTGTGATGCACGGTCACATATACAGTGTAGGTCCCATCTGAGTATGAGCTGTGGGTAAAACCTGTTAGGATGAGTCTGCTTAAAGGTTAAAGTCCATGCTGAAAATTAGTTTGTGTGGATAGAAGCAGAACAAATTTGGGGTACAGGACAGTGCGAACATTTCAGCAAGTTTTAATCAAAACTATGAAGAAAGTTGTGATTTGTAGAAGTTACGATCAGTGAAACACAAATTGGCAATTTCATGATGTCAATGGCATGTTTTTGATCGATGTGAAATCCCCAAAAATTGCTGCAAAAGAGTTGAGAAAGTTTGACATGAATCAAACACAAATGTAGCTATTCTAAAGAATTTAGTTTGACTGTCAGTTAGCCATCTGATACAGGTAATGGGGGCTACTTTACAAATGCTGACTTCTCATGCCTGTGTCATTTTAGTGGAAATCTTCATCAGATTTCTTTTACAGATGATTTTGTGAAATTTTATGCCGGGAATCAACTTTGCTATTTTTTTTCCCCCCTAAGCAGCAGTCATACCTTGAGAGATAGCGTTAATGGATGTCCAATGGAGAGCAGATTTTTCTATCCATTTGTCTCTGTTGGGATGTGCTTCTTGCTCGTTTCTCGGTTTTTGCATGGGCAAAACTTTCTGCCAGATTGAACTGACCTTGCCTGACAAGAAATGCATTTGCTGAATGAAATGGACGAGAACTGCACATGAATGAAGACGAACAGAAAGAAAATTTTACATTATAAGATAGTGGATTTGTGGTTATCGTAAAGCTGCTAGACTTAGAGTCTGTATGAAACTTTTTTCATTCTTTTTCTATCATTGACTGTAAATCCTTCCCCTGGTGTGATAATGCTGACAGAAAGAAAAGAAACACCCCTTGCAAGAAATGATTAAAGACGGGTATTTTTTATATGGACATGCTGAACTAAGTTTCAGGTGAAACATGCTTGGTGGTTGCTTCACTTGAGTATCCCCTGCTTACTGTTGCCGTTGTGTGCTCCTCCAAACTTGAAAGAACTGAATATTGTGACATTAAACCAGGGTTGGGCGCATAATAAGCAAGATCAAGCCAATGTTAACAGTGTGGCCTGTCTTGAGTGACCATCAAAAAATGTTTGTGACACCCGTTGTGACCGCACCCACCACGCCCCCTCCCCCTCCTCCTCTTCCCAAGCAGACGTGGCCGCCAGCACCAGCAGCCTCCTGCGGGCCAGCTCCATGGATTCGCTCCTCGACTCAAAGCCAAGCATGAGTCGAGCGGAAGAAGAGAGTAAGTAACGGCATGGCGCCCTCGCTTGGTGGACTTTGGGTGGGACCAGAGGGGAAAACAAAAACAACAATAATCCTGCTTTTCTTTTTGCTTGCTTACATAACCATCCAAAGCACTTTAATGCACCTCCACTTTTCCTCCCATACTCTGTGCTTCGAAGTACTTTTGCCTCGTTCCCATGTACTCTCTCAAACACGCCGTGTACATCTCCTCCAGCATCCCATCCTTACTCTCCGTGCTCCGCTACATCTTTGCCGTGCTCTAATCGCCATGGAAACACTCTCCTGCATCAATTCAGCATCTCGTCACAGAAGGCACTTCCCAGAAGATGATATCTTACTTGTATATTGTCAAGATTTTTTTCACTTCTTTTTCTCTCCTTTGAAGGCTTTTAAAGCATCTTTATGTTACTAGTGAAGCTATAGAGTGACATTTGACTTAAATATCTAATATGTTATACTCTTTGTAAATTACCAACAGGATAAATGCACTTCTGCATTTTGTAGTTTGATAAAGTTTATAGCACAATTACCTCTTCCATTTGTGCTTTCTACGCAGACAGTGAAATGCTCTTATCACTTCCTCTCTTTGTATGGAATCATTATCCCTTCTGCATCACATTCTCAATTATATCTTGAAAACAAATTACAACATTTGTATGACCTATCTCAGTTAACCTACTCTAACACCAAAAAGTACTTGATGTCTTTTTGGCTGCAGTTTTTTCAGTAATCACACATTTTCTGTTCCGCATTGTCACTTGCACAACCTACACTCTCAACCCGCGCAATATTTATTGGTACCCATTGAATCTCTGTGTACTTCCCTATCAACCAAATGTTTATCTTATCGCACTCTTCAAACATTTCATTCTCATTCATCCTGTTGAGTGGAGACTTGTGGACTTTCTTTATCAACTACCTGGTCACAGAGAGGCAATCCATAATTTTTCCATCGAAATTTGTCCACCATACTTAAAATATTCCTCTGAGCAATCATCACCATTGTACAATGCTTTGATTTTGTCTGTCTTGGCCGTTACAGTTTTGTTTTACATGCGGACAAAGATAAGAAGTTTTAAAAAAGACACCAGAAATTCCAGGAGCTTGCATGTCTTAAAATTCAAAAGTGAAAACTTGTATATTTAGAGGAGTGTACATGTACAGTACCTGAGGTAAAACTAGAGCAAGAAAGTGTGGGGGAAAGAGTGGTCAAATGTCTCACTGAGGAAAAAGAGAAACAATATCGTGATTGTTACCATCTCAATATCAGTGAAGGTGGGGTGTGTTTGATTTATGTGATACCTGTTATCTATGTTCTAATCCTTTGATGTGCAGATGGTACTGTATGTGCAACAGGGTCGTGATTCAATGCATAATTTACCATACCTTGTTTCATGTTCATATACCGGTACATATTTCCTTTTGTACAGAACACAGTTTGTGTGTGATGTTTGTTACACTTACTTTTAGTTGCATATATTTTCCTCCCTTCTTTCTGATTCCTATTCATGCAAACCTTACAGGATGCAGCATTAACATTTTAGGTCAATCTTAACATCTATGTTATTGTGGTACTTGGCCAAATCATATTTTCTGAGTGGCCTGAAAACTTTGTGCACTAGTGTTGAAAGCATTTTCTAAAGTAAATGTGTGTACGGATATGTGTATGTTATGTGGGGTGTATGGTATGTTACTAACAAGAAGCTAGCAACAACACATCATAGAGATGTTAGATGCACTATCACTACTTTCTTTTGCTTTGCCAATAAAATCTCTTATTCCATATTTTTCAATTCCTTTAAAAAAATGATGCTCATAATCTGTTTGCTGATCAGCTCTGATAGTCGTATAGGCATCTGTGCAATCAGAGTCTCTTGTTTACAAGTGTAGCTGTGTTTAGCCTAACTCCAAGGCTGCTTTCTGCTTTCCTCACCTCTCTGTCTGCTCAGCAAGGATTTTCATCAGTCTTGAGCTGAGACTATTTCCACATTTTCTACCATAAGCCAGTACATGTACCTACTCTGATGCATACTGTATGTTATCACATACTACAAATAAATTACCTGTGTAAAGCCAAAGTACGAAAGTAAGACTGATGCAATTTGTATGTTGCAAGGTAAGAATCACAAGCTATTTTAAGTACTGCAAGATCCCAGCACTATCCACCACTATCTAACAGCGGTACTTTTTAAAATCCAATCAAAATATTTTCCCCAAGCATCGCAAGCTTCTGGGGACATCCCCATTGTAATACTGTCAATGTTTACTGGTGCATCAATAATTTATTGTATATGTTGTACATGTGAATGTTAGAACAAAGTTGATAGTTCATAGTAGATGTTCAATCAACTGTATTCCGTATGGTAGAGAATTGTGAATGCTTTTAAAAATGAGCTCACTTTCAATGTTGTCACTGTATGGGCTAACATCCATCGAGCTAAATGTCATGTGATGAATCCGGAAATGATGTGCTCTGTTGTATAACAGTAATAATGGTTTGATGATTGGTGTTCTATTGTGGATCATCTGTTCATGATGTGCACACATGAATCAGAGCCCTGACTGGTCTCAGTAGATAAAAAGTAATTTTTCGTTATAAGTAAAAGCATCCTTCAAGTTGTTTTTGGCACATTATGGATTCCCTTCAATCATTATACCATGTCACTGCACGCACCCTATCAATAAACATGACCCGTTCTATTCATTCATCATTATTGTAAATTATGAATTATACATGTAAGCATCAAGTATCCAGTGCAACTCTTTATGTTTTGATAGTGGCCAAATCAAAGTAGCACATGGCCAGAAGCTGGAGACAGACAAAAGAC
The DNA here is from genome assembly GCF_040938485.1 of Diadema antillarum. Lineage (NCBI taxonomy): Eukaryota > Metazoa > Echinodermata > Echinoidea > Diadematoida > Diadematidae > Diadema > Diadema antillarum. The sequence continues at coordinate 249,512 of NW_027271582.1, read as the reverse complement.
ATCTCTTTGCAGGAACGTCTGAGCTGACTAGATAAACATTCCTCAGACTATTCAGAGGGACAGTCACTGCTTGTTAGTGTTAAATGAGCTATTTGATATATGATATTAAAAAACAACAACATGCGTTCTCCAAGATGTCTTTGTTCATAAGTACAAATAGCAATTGCACGTCAGAGGTGGCAGTAGTACCAGTTATACCATACATGTAGTTTTCGTGGTGTGAAGGCATTTCGTACACAATAACCTAAATCAAGCCCCAATTACATGTTCATCTTGATAGATGCCCATGCAAGCAAGACTTCAAGAGCTCCCATTGCTAATGTAGTATGTATGTATGGATGCAGCCAGGAGACAGTGTTTTCCTTAGACCCAGATACTTCATTTCATGTATGCCCCCTCTTCTGTCATCCCTTGCCCCTCAGCTGCTGCCAAGCCCATGGGACCGGGTCTGGGCATGGAGAAGTCAAGCTCCCTGGAGAGCCTGGAGGTCGCCGTGGCCACCGTCCAGCAGCAGCACCGCGACGACTTCCCGGGTCGGCCGAGGCCAAAGGTCAGGAGGGGTCGCATCTGCAACGACAGCTTCCGAGCAGCTGTGGACAGGTCATACCAGGACACACCACTCAACGGGGAGGTCGTCTCCATGTACACAGGTGAGACTTTGGACACAGCCGGCCAGTTTTGACAGTATGATGGAATTGTGTGGATTAAGGAAATGTGTCAGTGAGTTTTGGCCTCTGTTTGAGAAAGGGAGATACTTGTCGAAGTAATTCACTCTCACTACAGCTAAACTGCACTATGATGGAAATAGAATTTGAAGAATAGATGCCGTGGTTGCTTGCTTTAGTACAAGCATTCATTTCTTCCATTTAGCAGCCAGGTGAACGAACAATAATTCAAACCCAAATTCAGAAATAGAGAACTTGACCGGCGTTGAGGAAGTGAGACAGGTGGCTCAAGACATCTGTCTTTTGGGCTGGGTACCTTAACTCATTTCATTGCCTTTTTTAATTGAGACTCCAACTCCAAGCAGCTGGACCCCCTAGCAAACTGGAGGCTAGTTGCGCGAACATGCCCACACTTTTTTCTGCGCGTACACGCTGTAGCTCACTACACAAGCGCTTAATGCAATATCCTTTGTGACTGGGGACCAGGGTTCTAGCTCCAGGATCGTAAATGCTGTCTGGTGCTATTCTAGCTCTATTTCTTAACATATTACAGTCAACCTCGCTTAAGTCGATCTCGCATAAGTCAAATAGTCATCTAGGTTGAAAGTCTTTTCAAGTCCTCTTCTCTTTATGTTCTATTGATTTTAATTCCTCATAACTTGAATTTCCTCTAAAGTTGAAGCTATTTCTTCAGTCCAAATAGATTTGACTCAGGCAAGGTTGACTTTATATGACAAAGCTAAGCTTTGTGGGAGAAAGCTGATTTTTGAACGGAGAAAATGTGTCTGAAGTGAAGACACACAGCTAGAGCAGGAGAAATTGAAACTCAAGTGGGACTTGTGGGAGAGAAAGAGATTTTGAGCAAGTAGCCCCAAAGTGTGAGATCTCCTGCAATAACGGGAGAGTTGTGTCTCTCCCATTCCCACAAACAGTTAAAAATTAATGCACAGTGTTGCCATCACAATGAATGACATTCTCTAATACATTTTGTCTCTCGGTTGTGTGTCCGGTAGTGATGGAGGCAGAGGAGAACGGGGGCTACGGTATCTCCAGGATGTCTTCCAACGGGAGCGGTGATGGAGGAGGCGGGGGCATCACCTCGGCCGGCAGCATGAAGAAGAAGAAGGACAAGAAGGAGGAGAAGGATGCCAAGGGCAAGGGCAAGGCATCGAGCACGGGATTCAAGGGCCTCTTTAGGTTCGTCACACATCTCCACTGGCTTTCTACCTTAATCTCCTGCATGCATCCTTTTTTTAATCAATTGATTAAGAGAAATACATGTATATGAAAGTTTAAAGGAATGGTGTAGTTTTCATTGATATGGCAGTTAAGATTTTAAATTTTTGTAGAATAATGAGAAGGCACATATGAGATATCAAAGAGCATACAATTCTAAGAGGAATTCAAAATTTATCTGATGAAAATCAGTTTTGAAGTGGCTGAGATATCAAAAAACAGAGTAAAAGAAAGTGGTCCTAATGCATGGTGGGTCCCATCTTTCATTAGGACCTCTTTGATTTTGGATATCTCAGTGATTTCAAAACCCTTTTTCATCATATAAATTTTGAATTCCCTCTTAAATAGAATTGTATGCTCTCTGATATTTCTTTATAAAGGTTTCTCATCTTTAAAAAAAAAAAGATGGAGACTTGATGCCCCATCTCAACCAAAACTATACCATCCCTTTAATGTTTTCTCGGAATTCAGTTGAATAAAGCTGATTGTAATTCAGACTGTTAGGACTTTCTTTCTGTCATTTTGCAGTTATGATAGTGACAATGAATTACAAATATATGAGTAGGCCTGTCATTGAGTAGTATATCATGGCTTGACTTTTTTATTCGCTTGCCCATCAGGCAAGTTAGATCATAAATTTTCATATTTTGACTTGCCCAAAAGAAAAAAAAATATGTTTGTCCCAAAATAGTGTCAAGGTACATTGACTTGAGGAGTTTCTGATTTTCATATTAAAGTCAAAATTTTACTTGTCCAGTAAGGCAAGAAACTTCCAGTATTTTTATCTTCTCTCTTGCCCTACATACAATTTTACTTGTCTGCTAAGAGCAGGCAAGTGCTGGTGTCGAGTAAAATACAAGATGTATATGCGATTGAATGTATAAAGAGATTAACAACACATACTTTGCAAGGATGGCAAAGAAGTAAACATAGCAATGACAAAGAGAATGATCTCCTGAAAAGTGGGGATTGTGAGACATGGATCACTCAAACAATATGCAAATTCATGTTCATCCAAAATTTATGTAGAGCCAGAGCATTTCGTAACTGATACGTGTATGGTAATAACATAATATTGTAAACAGTGCTTGTTTTAAAGTGCACGTTTTGACGTACAGTAGTAGGAGAAATGAACTGGCTTCTGTCAACAAGGACATGAATTCACCAAATTCTCTCGATCCTCCACCGCAGATTTGGGAAGAACCGCAAATCCATCGGGTCCGAGAATGCGCTGAAGGAGAAGGATAAAGATGGGCGGAGCCAGACGATGTCGGAGGTGGAGCGGCTGGAGCAGGAGGAGCTAGAGAGGCGGAAGGCACGGCAACAGGCCAAGCAGGAGCACCAGAAGTGAGCACTGCTAGACTCTTCCCCCAGGATCTTCCTGTCTTCTAACACTCTTCATTATAAAAAAAAAAACCACCACAACAGACAACAAACTAATGCATGTACACAAATTTACGAGACAATGTCTTTCCCCAAAACATTGCAAAATCGTCGGGTGAGAATGAGAAGGGCGTTAAGGTGCCTTGAACACCATCGTTTTAGTGGCAACTTAACACAGTTCTCATTCTCACTGGACAAAATATAATTTCCATGTTAAGCATGTTTGTTAGTGGTTCATGAAATGTGAATGTGCAGCAAACACTTCCAAACTGTCCTAATGAAAATGATGAGATGTCAGGGCACCAGAGTGTATGGACATAGAATTTTGACCTTGGCAAGTCTTTGCTGTGGGCAAGTTTTTGTCATGTCCAAGTTTGTTCTGTTTGCGCGATTCTTTCCCAGTGGCAATATTTTGATGAAAACGAGTACTATGAGTGCGCACATTTCTCTCTTTCTTGTGTGCAGGATCCAAGAAGAAATCGTGAAGCTGCGAGAGCAGCAGGCCCAGGCCAGGCAGAAGGAGGAGAGGCAGGAAGCCATGGGCAAGTCGGAACGGATGATGCAGCTACGGCAGCAGTACCAGCAGAAGCACCGGGACCGCCAGGGTCGCTACGTGGACGACGACGAGGAAGACGACATGGATGACGACTATGCTGGGGTCAATCCGCAGGACAGAGCGGGCAGAGACAGGAATGGCTACGAGGAAACAATGGTGAGTTTTAGAGATGATTATGACCCCTCTAATTATGGAAGAACTTGTTTGTGCCCTACCCAGGAACGAAAGGAAATAGAGACGTATCTGCCACATGTTGTTGCAAGAGATGTTTATAGGTCGAGCCAGCCTTGTGAAATGGTTTGTATTAACCCGTTGAGGATGAGTCCCAAGTATACTCGGGCAAACGTCTGTGGGAAATGTGTGTTGTAGCAAAATCAAACCGTCCTCAACGGGTTAAAGGAAAAGAGCCACTTTGCTTTTGCTTGAAATTTTAAGAAATGGTGAGAATGCCAACTGGTGAGATGTGAACTGGTATGCTCGACTTATGCCATCAGTTATAGACTTGAATGAAGTGTATCTTTGTAAACTACCTTTTTTTTCATGTTTCTGTCATCAGAGCCAAAGAGAAAGACTGGAGGCTGCAAGAGCCGAGCAACGTGAAAGGGACCGTCAGAGACATCTGGAGAAGGGTGGTGATTCCGGCTATGAGAGGATACCCCCTGAAGCGGAAGATCGGAGGAAAGATCATCGTCACGACGACATCTACTCCGAGGCGAGAGACAAACGGGAGGAGAGATTACAGAATCACAGATACGCAGAGGATCCCTACGCAGACCCACGAAACCTGCGCAACCAGGATCGCAACAATCGTTACTACGACGACGGGAGGTACGGGAGACGGGAGCCGGAGGAGAATCCATATGAGAGGCACAACGGGAAGAGGGAGCTACACGCGCAGGATTCCCGGGAGGGACGCTACGACAGGCGGGACTCGGAACCCAGCAGGCAGGAGCGGCGACGCAGTCTGAAGCGAGCGGATCGCGTGGAGGCAAGAGGGAGGCCCGAGGATAGGCCTCAGGGTAAAGAGAACGTTGAGGTCGATCGGCCAGAGAAGAAGGATGGAGATGAAAAGGAGCGTGACCGGAGGCCGAGTCGGACCGACAGGTCGACAGAGAGGCGGAACCCGAAGCGGGATGAGCGTCAGGATGCCCGGCGTGACGAACGGTACGACGCGAGACGCGATGAGCGCTACGACGGCCGGCGTGATGAGCGTAGGGACAATAGATATGAACCAAAGAGAGAAGAGAGGTATTATGAGAAAGGGGCCGGTGATGCTGGGGACAAGTGGCAGGAGGAGAGGAGAGATCGTCAGCCGCGGGATGACCGCTATGACCGGTACCCTGACCAGAGGGATCGCTATCGCACTGCACAACAAGCAGACCGCCAGAGTTACAGCAGCTTAGATAGGTAAGTGTTCTAGTTGTTTAAGGACACAGCTCAACAAAAGATGATGCATACATGTATTCTCTGGTAACCACACAGTATGGAGAACTTTTGCACTGAAATGAATAAAATGAGAGGAATGATCCCTGCAGTAACAAGATTTATATTTTTTGCCTAATAGCCATTTCCATGGTGTTTGTGTTGAATTTAGTACAGGTTTGTTTTGAAAATTCAAATAAATCATCATAACTCAAATTCCAAGACAACATGTTTTGGACATATATTTCACCCTTTCAGAGTGGGTAATATTTCTTCACCATTGTTTATCATCTGGCTTTACTTACCTATACATTCTAATGCTAGTTACAATCAATATAGGTAAGTAAATCTCAGTGGCAGATAAACTGTTTGATATCCAACAGACATATTACCAGCATTCGTAGATGTTTATGTAACTCTGTATGACATAATTCTGGTTTCACTCAAAGGTTGTTTCTGCCTGCAGACTATTAGTAATATAATTATGTAATGATGGGAATGAGTTAAAGGAGAAGTTTATTAACTTTGAACTATTTGCAAACTTCTTGTTCAGGCCTTCAAGAAGACCCCGAGGCTCCAAAGACCCCAACTATTACTCCATGTCGGAAGAAATCAGCGGCGTTGGACGGCCTGATGGCGACTACGGCAGGCCGCAAGACTATGTCCGCTACAGTGACCACCAACAGGCTCCGAGGCGCACCTCTTACCCCAACGGCCCTGTCCCGAACCACGTCCCCCACTCTGGTGGTGGAGGGGACGGAAGGTACCGCCGCAGCAAATCCCAGTCGGATTTCCTGGACGAGCAGCCGCGGAGGATGCGATCCACATCGGAACAACTCGAGGAGGATTACTACCACGACAGCAGGCGGAGTGTGCCCTCGCAGGCGCGAAAGGGCCATCCCCGAGGGATGGAAGTGGACAGTCGTGCGTACGATGGATATAATGATGCGGCTAGAGTGTAGCACTACCGCACATGCACTTGGTGCACCGTACAAACCTAACCCTGGATTGCCTCAGTCCAAGACTGCAGTCAAATTTTATAAGACGTGTGCTGCCTGAAAAGGAAGGATCATCTCCTTCCAGAAGGGGGATAGACAGAGCAATTTGTTACAAATTTTTGTGCTTTACTTCATCGAAAATAATTCCTATACTGCAGCTCCATGTGGGGGAAATAAAGAAGACCCATATGCACAAAGTGATGGCAATGAAATGTCCAGTGGATTGAGAGGAGATGCAGTCTTGTGTCAAGCAGAATTGCGGTTGCCATGGAGACATCATCCGGTAGGGGAGACTGAGATGTTGCCAGTGATGAGGAGAGACAATGTCCTGCCTAAACTCTTTGTTGATGACACCAGTCCATGGAGCATGATGCTATCATATAAAAAAACGAAGCCATGGATTTCTCACCATTCCTCTGAACTCTCATGGATGAAGGCCAAATTAAGGAGGAGGTGTCAATCAAACCGGTGTGGAATCAAGCTGCATTTGAGTTGTTTTTGCATGTCGTTCGTTCATCACTAGAAAGTGACCTCGATCAATACCGATGAAATAAGAGATTAGAGACGGGACCAGATTCCTGCATTGCCATTTCTAGCTCTCGCCATGCGATAATGATTCTTCAAGATGTGATGTGTTTTGCGCCACGAAGCCTACGTCCAGTCTCACGGAGAGTGGAGCATAAGTTTCTCTTCAGTACTGTGTATTCATGTCAGTGTGTTGTCCGAGATCCCTCCAGTACTCGTACGTTATCAGTTCTCAGTCGTAGGTGGCCAAAGATTGGAGATATAGCATCCCTGATGTGGACTCTAGTACTGTGTTTGTCACGATTGAACTTAGATATATGCCCACCATGGAGTTACCAATACGTATGCTTTCTGGCTATTTTTTTTTTCTCCATAGCCTTCTACAATTATTGCCTATTTACTGTCAGATAGAATGGGCTCATAAGCTTACAGCAGCAAGCTAGTAATCAAGATATCACAGTGGATTTTACTGTGCTGCAAACTGGCACTGCTGCTCACAAGACACAGATTTGTGCCCAGAATACGCTCCAAAATTTGTGGAGATATAAATTCACATCTCTCTCTCTCTCTAATTCTTGTGTATTCATGAAAGGTACATACACATACCTGCAACTAGCCAAAACACTCTGCTGCCATTTCATGCAAGGAACCTCCATACACATCAGTTCAAATGAATTTTGATTCTAGGATTGGAAATCTTCATAACAGTACTTAAACATTCATAGTAGGTCCTGGTGCTGTGTCCCAGTACTTACCAATAAGTCAGTACTTTGGAATGAAATTCTACCTGTATTCATTATTTGATATTATTTTCCCTTAAATTGTCCGTACTATGGTCGCAAGCAGGAAATTAATTGCTGAAGTAAGCCACCGTCTCTGATCTCGTTCAACTGCAGGATCATTTAGATAAGGAAATAAAGTCAGCTGAGATTTTAGGGATGACTGAATGAACTAGAGGAAGCCATGTTGTTAGGATGTTCATCCCATTTAGGATATAGCTGTTGTATTCAGTTTATTTCTGCCCCTGTAAGGTCTCAATTGTGATACATTTGAAAAATCTGATAGTGAAGGAATATGTTGAATATAGTCTAGAATATATTCTTGTTGACAGATTGTGTGTTTAGCATGGATCTCTACAACTTTACCATCTGTTAGTTATTCCTCCCATGAAGGATTAATCAATGCCATTACTCAAAAAGAAATAATAATAATAATATTAATAGTCTTCTCCAGTTTAACTGTCAAAAAGTGTAAATGTGGCAGAGTTCGTTGAGGGTCACTGCCCTTTTACTTGTGGATAGATCCAAACATTGATTGGTCTAACTCAAGTGTGTACTGGCTGGAGAAAGCCTTAAAGTGTATTAGGAGATTAGAATGTGCATGACTATGAGTGATTTCTTCAATTAATGTCAGCCACAAGAGCTTGCAGGTGGGCAGCATGAGGGTTATATTTTGTCAAAGGGAAGAACTAGAAAGGATGACAAATATTGTTACTCCACGGTAGAAATGTGGGATTAATCCTCAGAGAGAAAAAGCTAAAGAAAGATAGATTATCAGTGCTTCTGTTGGTAATGATGCTGTATTGTGGTACATTGTATGTAGCCCAGACTTTGTAAGTGGCTACCTGTGCATTTTTGTCCAAGAAAGTGTACCAAGTTCTTACAAGCCAAGCCTGCAGATTTCTCCCAGCAAGATTTGTGAAAGGGTGCCCTCGGTTGACGTGCACATCGGTCTGAAGTAGTCTGGGCAAGTGGTATTGGGTGTCTCAAATCTCAAGTCCTCCCCCCATAGCGAAACGTTTTGGCATCAACAGTCGGTTGCCTGGCAACAAAGAGATCATTGTATGTCAACCACTGCTGAGTGTTGCTGGCAGATGGCAAGTGCAGAATGGCGAATGATTGAATTCCTGTGGCGTGTCTGTAGGTCTAAAAAAAAGATAACAAACAAAAGAAAGCCCAAATGACTGTAAGATACCTTAGTGATTGACATTTTACATACAATTCCAGGAGAAAAAAAACACTTGCATCGCTGACTTTACTTTCTAAAGTCATATTGGAAAGCTTTTTTTCCTTTTTCCCCTTGTGGAGAATGTTGCGACATTGAAGGTTTGATGGTGTACATAGTCTAGTAACATTCCCCACTGTTCATCTTCGTTTTCTGCTTTCGTCAGCAGATTTTTTTTTCTCTCTGTTGAACCTTGCATTTAGAAATACTAGACATTTGTTTTTCGTTTACATTGTCCGACGTGGGGGCTTGCTTTTATTTCCCCTCACTGACTTTGTGTTAATCATGGCGTGTCTGTCCTAACTGTCTATGCAAGGTTGTGTACATTTGTACAGAACTCAGAGGTAATCACAAAATCATATTTATATTATGAAAATGTTTGTAAATTCATGCTTATTGAATTTATTTCTACTCATTTATTTCCAGTAGCTTTTATAGGTATTCCTTTGATTGTTGTTGTTGTGTTTTCTTTGTAGTTAATATTTCAAATTCCAATTTGATACCAGAAATGAATTGTTTTTATGGTTCTGCAACTCAGTATATTATGTATTTCATTCCTTCTTTTACTTCCCCTTCCCACCTGTCCCCCAGTTCTGTTTCATATTGAAATATCGGTGCTTTGTATTTTGGTGTTCGTTGACATTACCATAACCCATGTGAGATGTAAGACCACATTCCAAGGGAGTGATAACTATATGTCAGGTGTCAAGTTAAGCTGCATGTGCTAGTTGTTCCCCTTCCCCCCCCCCCCAAAAAAAAAAGGGAAAAAATATGCAAACAAAGTATCTGAACAGTGTTTCAATTACAAAGTTGATAATGATTTCTGAAGCAAATGCTCTGAAATTGTGGGTTTTGGGGGGATTTTTTGAGTGTGTTTGTGATTTGCTCTTTGTGTGGCAATATCGTGATTGCGCTAGGTCTTTTGACAGAGTGGCTGGGATGAACTTTGTACGCACAAGGGGCTGCTCTATTCACTTTCTTCCCTCCCTCCGAGCCAAGAAAGAATGGCGACGAGGGAAAATATTAGTGATGTTGTAACATCAACAGAGGGCTTGCGTGTTTGTTTGTTTGTTTGTTTTTTATTCAACTTGGGGAGAGTGTACTTACAACTACTTGTATGCTGCATGTGAGTGAATACAGCAAAATGTTCAGTGGATGTGCTGTTGATGTTGTTGCCAGTTAATGATTAGGTGGTGAAGTGACATCCAGAGTGGCTACCCCTAATGTAAAAGTTCAAGAAACAACAATTCTGAGGTTGATTACTAGCCAAAATTGTGTAGTTTTCCGAGGAGACTCTGCTGCCCATTTTGATTTCACCCTCAATGTGGTATGAAAGCAAGATCGATATTAATGAAAGGTTTGAGTTAGCTCTGCCAGGGTTCCTTTGTTTGTGATTTATCTTCGAACATACTGACCCAAAAAAGAAAGAAAAGAGACTTATATTTTCATGAGAATACTATCTCCAGTCACTCTGCTCAAGTTTCTCTCAACATTTCACGATTGTCATCTGCAGGATGAAGAGGTTTTGTACTTTTTTAATCATTAAATTTTAAAGTATGAATGGAAATCAAGACACAAAGACGAGAGAGAAAGCGGGCCAAGCAAAGTTGATGCAAGTTAACTGGATTGGAGTGGGCTGGCAACTTGGAAGACTTTTTGAAGAGATGTGCTAAAGAAAACAAAACATCCAAAATTTTTCATCACTAGAAGCTGACATGATGACTAAGGGGAGGAGACTGTTGGTGCAGCCCAGAGTAAGGAAGTAAAAGAGGTTGGGTAGTTGTTTTGTCGTGGATTTCTACTACTGTAGAGAAATTTCTTTATTCATTTATGTATTTTTTTTAATGGTCCATATGTAGAGATTATAGAAACTGGTTAGAGCAGTGAATCTGTGCATTTTGGATGCATTGTTTGTATACGTGACTTCGTGTCTTCGATAGTCCAGTACATGAGCACTGCACATTTGCGCTTCCAGTAACGCACTTGTACACTTGTAGCTTGTTCTTCGAAAAGTGCCTTTCAACCACACCGAGGGGGCAGAGAAAGAGAGAGAGATAGAGAGAGATAAAGAGAGAGAGAGGGAGAGGGTAAGAGAGGTTGCCGTGGTGTGTTTGACAGTCAAAGTGTAACAATCGTATTGTATTGTGACGTTCTGTTCTCAAACTGGCATTTTTTTCTGCCTTCATCTCTTGTCCTTTCGTAATTCCCAAAATTCATTTCTCTTCCTGCTCACCCTCTCCCTTTTTTCTTTTTCTTTAAAAAAAAAAATGGAATTCATATTAGGCTTGTTGGTGGTAGTATATCATCGTTCTACCTTTTTATTTTTTTTTCCTCTAGTAGTAGAAGGCTAAATAACAAACCTCTTCTGTGGATAACCGAGTTGCAGTAAACTTTGTTGGCTCAGTCTAGGGATGGAAATTGCGTCACTCCTGTTTGGCAGACTGAGTAGCGTCCGCTTCGTTTAACTTGGCGCAGGGTGATTTCGTGATTTTTTTTCTTTTTTTTTTGTTGTCCTCCCACCTCTTGCACTCACATTATTTGATGTTGGTGATTGTGTAATGGCTATATCATAGGGTGTTTCTTTTTCTTTGGGGGGGGGGGGGGGGGGGGGGGGGTGGTGGGGGAAGGGGAGGGGAGAGGGGGAATCTGGTGGGATTCCGATGGGGAGAGGAGTACTATGGGATGGAGAGATAGACATGGCAGATGATCACACCAGCTCACAAGTGACGCAAAATGCTCGATGTGGATGACCACTTCTGCTGACATTGCCCAAACTTTTGGCCTTTGCAAGCAGTTCCATATTTATTACTATTCCAAAGTGTTATATGATTTTCATACATGCCTTCTAACTTGAGAAATAGTGAGCATACCCATGTAGTATGACTTATTAAGTGAAGCGCCCTCTTCAGGCCCCTGACAGAAAGATACTTTGTGTTGTAGCGTATGAAGAAACTGCGTATCTTGCCATGTAGCTCACACGTTGTATTAGTGTTATCTTATATATGAACATGTATCCTGCACTAGTTCACAGGAGCTTGAAAATGAATGTTTACAATCAATTTTGTTGGACGGAAGCACACTACTGCACTATTTATTTATATATTATGTAACTCATTAGCCACGTAATGCATTCAGCCTACTTTTGATATTGATTTGTCTCTTAATTCCCGCTCAATATATTCGTTGATATTTTGCACTTGAAGTTTGCATAATAATCATATGGTGTTTCCTCAAAGTGAATGGACTATTGTCTCAATTGCATAGTGTATAGATCCAGACATATTTAATGTTGCAAGTGAATACCTTTTGTGTTTAAAACTGTACTGCTATTGGGGGGGGGGGGGGGGGGGGGGGTAGGTAGTTAAAGGGGATACCAAGTATGTGTTTGAATAACTGATTGAAGTCATGGGTACTTGGCTACACTATAAGACATTGACTGCCAGTGATTGTGACAATGATATATATATTTTTTGAGTATATATGAATATATATCTCATACTGATACCTACACTACCCTGGCAGCTTGTTTGATGTAACTGAGGGTGGAGAGGTATATTTGATGGTCTTGGCAAAATAAGAATTGAATATGAATGGGGTCGAGCAAATTGAGAGAAGTTCATTGTACTTAAGCTTATATAAATACCAGGGGTTAGGGATTGTGATGATGTTGTCTCGGTTGTTTGTTGAACAGACCATACTTGGTGAAGTAATGTTTCAATGAGCAGATGTATTCACTTTTGAAGAGTAAATGAAAGTATTCAGAGAAATGGTCCTCGTCATTGAAATTGACTTCTCGCGGAAGAAATGCACCCTAAAAAGTACATTTTATTGTTAAATCTTACTTATTGGCCTTGGTATACAATGTCGATCAAATGAAGAGTAGTGAAAATTGACTCTCCGCAATAATTGGCTTTGAAAAGAAAGGTCCTAGACATTCAAATTGTCATGAATTTTAGTTGTATGTGCGGATCGTATATGCTGTTGATAATAAGAGCAAAATTAAAGAAAGTTGCTATATGTTGCATGCTTTCTCTCTGTGTCTGTATTACTGTAATTTTGTATTAATATGTTCGCCTTTTCATATCTCTGTATTTTATGTCATGTAACCAAATCATTTTGTGTTGTTTTAAAGAAACATTTATTTTATATGCAGCATAAAGCAATTCTTTTCATATTCTGTAAATTTCTTTCAACTTGTATAGTTTCCATTATAAACAGTGTACTCACATTTTGTTTACTTTTATGATGTCATGTAGATTACATATTACTCATTTTAATTTAACTTTGGTGACAATTATAAACACTGATATTTTGTTGCTGTTTTTTGTTGCAACAGAGTTAAAGTAGCAAAAAATACCTGTTGGTATTTCATTCAAATCGAAATTTATGGTACGGTGTCTTTTACAAATACACTGTACTGTATATCACAAAGTACAGAGTTTTTTACAGCAACATCAATGTCGGCCTTACTTCATAATTACCCTTATCTGAAGCAAAAAATTCGAACGAGTACATGAAACAGATATCCGAAGTTTTCCACAAGACTGGAAATCTTTGGATTGAATCAGTCCCGTAGATCTCCCACAATCCGTCTGTCGAACTTCTTGATCTTCCTTTTCAGAAACTTGCGCTTTATTTCTCAGTTTCTACAACATGATTATCATCTCTTCTTGAGGATAATCTCGTGAAGTCTCGTGGTGATAATTAATCTAGTGGTGATAATCTTGTGAGGTTGCGCACTCTAGATCGAAAGGCAAGATATAATTCGATGGACTGACAACTCAAATGTATGTCGCTGAGTTCATTCTGTAGAATAGGTGAAAAAATGGCCACATTTGCCGTGATGCATGATGGGATAGCTTATAATGTCGTCGCGCGAAGCTGATTGTCTTGACGGACCCGTTGAAGGTTTCGCAGTTTTGGGTCACTACGGATGTATGGCAAAACGCACAGAGGCAAAAAGGGATCGATACCGGTAACTTCGTCCTAGTTTGCCCACTTATTGAACAGTGTACAGCTCACTGTTCTGGCACTTGCATTATCTCTTCTTTTCCTTCTTCTTCTTCTTCTTCTTCTTCTTCTTCTTCTTCTTCTTCTTCTTCGTCTTCTTCTTCATCGAAGATTTTTTTTTTGAAGGGATGGTACAGTATTGGTGGGGATGAGAATCGGGCTTTTAACTTTTTGCGAGATACCAAGAAAACACGTATGAAATAGTACAAAGCATATACCATTTTAAGAGGAATTCAAAGTTTATTTGATGAAAATCGGGTTTGGAATGACTGAAACATCCAAAAACAAAGTAAAACAAAGCGATTGTAATAAAGTGTGGGTCCCACACTTATTACAATCGCTCTGTTTTGGATATCTCGGCCATTTCAAAACCAATTTTCATCAAATAAACATTGAAATCCTCATGGAATTACATGCTCTTTCATATTTCATTAGAGGTTTCTCATTATCTCACCAAAAAATGTTAGAAACTTGATATTAGGTCTCAACCAAAACTATACAACCCCTTTAAATAAGCCAACATTATAAGTCTTTTGCACGGTTATCCATCCGAAAGTAGGGTGCTTTCGAATAGTGCGCACAACGGTTGTCTAAAAGCACATTATCTTTTTCTCTCTGTTTTTTTTTTTTGCTAAAAAAAATTGACGACATCTCGCAGATATTTTTTGAAGTTGTATCTTTTTATTTTATTCAAAATTTAAATTCCGGCGAAATTAGATGAATTCCATTTCTAAACTGCAAATAGTACATGGTATTAGCCAAGAAGTTTATGGAGAGTTTTTAACTCTAAAAATCCTTCCTTGTTTGTAGTCATCTGATCCCTCCTCTAACATTTGGCAATATCATTCATGCATTCGTGTTCATTTAAGATCGCCACAAGCAAACGTGTATTCTAAGAATAGACTCGTGTAGCAGAAAAACCAGTAGTATCTCGATTTCAGTTCTGTCCGTTGCGTAGTTTTTTTTTTTATTTCCTGCGCGAAAGGACAGGTCTTACGTGTATCCATTCAAACACGAATGATATATATTTCACATGTTCAGTAAAACACCTGTTGAATTTGATTTGGCATTGGCTCGGCCAATCCCACCTCATTTAACGTGTGTTTGTGTTGTGTTCATGCGTTTCTTCTTGTGCTAAACGTTTTAGTTTGAACTTCCTCATTTCCCTTACACACATACACCTGTACTAGTGTGTTTCGTTTTACTGTGCGTTATTGGTATGAATCTCTCAAATACACATAACTATCTACACGTACGTTTGTGTGCCTATGCCTAACGTATGCTCGTACGGTATATTTATTTATGTGTGTGTTGAGACATGGAATACCGATAGTCGTTTCACAGACGGTTCTATGTGATTCGACCGGAGAGTACGTGTCTTCACTCCGACCGCGTGGGTACGCCTTCCATTGTACTCCTTTGTTATTCTCAGACGTAGCAACATATCTAGCTACTGTCACTCTCTTTGGGAGGGTATAATGTGTTTGTCAAAACGTGGTGCTGTTCAGTCTCGCTAGATTTTCCATCTTTATTTTGATGGTCCTTTTTTTTTTTGTAAGAATAATTCCACAGCGAAATATACTACATTCATATCACCTGTTCTTTGGTGAGCTGAAGTAGTTAATGGATCTACATGTAGATGTCCAGTTTAGTCGAAAAAATTATTTGTCGTCCGTTCTCGCGTGTGTTCATTCATGATCCCGAAGTATTCGAGGTAGCGATGTGCTACCGTTCTTGCGTGTCATGCCTTCGTTCGGACATTACGATGTTACTCCATTCATACATTCGTTCATTCACTCGTTCATTCATTCATTCATTCATTCATCATCCATGTACTGTCAATACTGTTTTATACTATATTACCAATAAAAAAATTGATAAGCATGATATTTCATTTTTATGATTTCATTGGCTTTGCCTTTCTTGGAGTCTTAATGCGTCGTGCAATACTGGTGTATGATGGTGTTTTGATGTTCAATTTTTCCGTTTGCTTTATATGCGCTCAGCAGTACAAAATGTTGAAAGACGGAACATGATAATGCGTAATTGAGACGTGTTCCCTGTCGGTACTGGCGTGTACTCGGGTGGCGTGTACTCGGGAGGGGTCATCAACCTGTTTATAAAGAGAGCTGAAAGGATCTTTAACACGTCACACCAGTTATTTTCAGCCTATAAAATAATATTGCTAATGATCATTTATTATTTCCCCACGGTTCAAGCTCCGCTCACAGGTTCTCAAAGATCAAATAATGACTTTCTCTTATTCAATCGTGTCTTGTGACTTTCCGTCAGTACCATTAGTGCCTATAACTTCGAGCGAGAACACGTCCAACCGCAAAGCTAAAGGCACTCGATACATTTTTTTTTTTTTTTTTTTTTTACCGACAGAGAAAGCCAACGTCAGTACAATAACGGCAAAATCATTCTCGGTAAAACTAATACCCCTCTCGTGATTTCCCCGTATTTTGATATCTTCTAAGCGACGAATCGATGCATGGGGCTTGGGAAGGTCCGGGTACACGCACGTCAACCCCTCCTCAGTCGATATCTATCGCACAAGTTAAAAAATTGGCAAAGTCGAAGAAAAATTCTACCCTTGATGGATATCCACGTGTTGATTCTATTGTGTAAGTCGAAATTCACGTAAGTCGATCGTTTTTCTCTTTTCCCCGGACCTTTAGGATTCGACTTAGGCGAGGTTAACTGTATTTACATGTTTCGGGGCCTTAACCCCTTCAGAGCCATCGTCTCATTATCAAGTACACTGTACAAAGTGGTGATGGCACGGGAGTCATCAATTTAGTAGGGGCGGAAGGATGCGAGTTCGCTCTCCCACCCCACTCCGCCCCTATACATGAAGTTTTCCGATCCGAGGCAAGACGCAGGTTGCTCAATCTTTTCCTTTTCTCGTACATAATATAAGACGTCATCCGGAACTTTACGGGGTAACCTTTGTATTTGTCTTGAAGTATTTGCAGTATGTATACACTGTTTGTATTATATACGCTTTCTTTTTATTCTTTTTTCTTCGATGTCAGGATGAAAGGATGAGTGCGATGAAAAGATCGAAAACGTACGCTCTGCGTAATTCTATAGCTTTCTATTGCTCTAGCTGCAACTTGCCGTAGATGCATCGTTTTCATCAGCCTATTTCTGGTTCATATCCAGCGAAACGAAATCCAGATATAGCTGCATGGTTGCTAATATCGGGTGAATGAGAGAGCATTCAATACGATGGAAGGGGGAGGGGGGAGGGAGTAAGGATGACGGTTTTCAAAGAAGACAATATATGCTTTCTTTCTCTCTTTTTTCCAGCCGCGTTTTTCCATCGAGTTTGTCTCCCTGTTAAGTCTCCTTCGCGTTGAGAATTCACATACATGTACTGACGGAGCCATTCGTAAGACATGCATTTAATGCAAACAGTGAGTGACGTACAGAATCCTCGGGCCTTAAAGATTGAATGGCCAGATCTAATAATAGGGTAATCTAAGCAGAGTGACGGGTGGACGAGATAAAGATGCTGCCAGGACGAAATGAGGAAGGATTTGGGAAGAAGGACGGGTCGTGGACACAACACATCAAGGGAGAGGGATGGGGTGGGGTGGTGAGGAGAAAGGAAAGAAAAGGAGGGTGGGAAGTAAGGATGAGGTAGTGTATGTCTGTCTGTGGGAAGGGGGAACAAGATTGTATGATTGTAAAGGTTAACTACTAATAGACAAGAGAACATAAATTTCTAGATGTCAAAGAGCTCATAATTCACCTGTTACCCTTATACAGCCCCCCTTCATTCATTTTCTTGCCTCGACCGTTCGATGTCCCCCCCCCCCCCCGCGTTATACGAGGATGAGGGGGATGCTTTTAAATAAGGATTGAGAGAATGCAACAATATTAGTAGAACACATCAGTGAAAGTTTGAGGAAAATTGGACAATCGATGCAAAAGTTATGAATTTTTAAAATTTTTTTGTTGGAACCGCTGGATTAGGAGACTACTACAGCTTGTGAGTCATATGCGTACAACAGTATAAAGAAAATGTAAAAGAAAATTCAACATATTTTCACTTTTTTCGCATAATAAAAGAGCTCTTGACTTGCCTCTTTCTAAAGGCAGGGGGAATAATATTGCCCATAACATTTGTCAGTAACGAGTCAGGGGAATGTGTACTTTTTTCAAAAGATGGAATTTTGTGAAATTCTCTTTATATTTTCCTTATATAGTTGTACGCAAGTTATTCATACACTGCAGTAGTCTTCTCATCCAGCGGTTGCTGCACAAAAATTTTAAAAATTCATAACTTTTGAACGGATTGTCTGATTTTCCTCAAACTTTCAATGATGTGTTCTACTAATATTGCTACATTCTCTCAATCCTTATGTTTATAAAGGTGAACTTGTCCTTTAACATGCGCGCGCTGAAAGTCATACGGGGAACAATGAGGGCAGATTCAGGATTTTGAGAATGACGGAGTAACGACAGAAGGGGGAGAACTGATCACTCGAATCCAAACGCATCGAAACGTGACAGCTTGTCCACGAGGTAACCAAGGCAGTTTCGCCAGCAGCTTCCCTGGGATGAAGCTTAAAAGGACTACTAACACCCTTCTGAACTCAATATGGGAGAACAGTACTGTAATACGAAGGAAAGGAGGAACAGTGCTTACAGAAACGTACAAGAAACAACACACATGCGCGCGCACACACACTTTTTTTTTTCAATAATCTGTACTTATTGACATTCAAATCAATACAAATATAATCTCTCCTGATGCCGCTGTACAAATAGAAAAATCACATTACATCTTTATATTTTGGTTGTTTGTTTTTTTTTACTCATATAACAGGTGTTCTACCCAGGAGGTACATGTACTACCTTTCTTGCATAAATTGTGCTTTCTTGAAAATTGAAATTAAACTTAATATTTCAGCACCTGGCATTCCGATCATCAAAAATCACATCACACACGCACACACACACACAACCCTCACACACGCACACACACACACAACCCTCACACGCGCGCTCACACACACGACTTCATGTTGCGTCCTTCAATAGGGTGTGGCTCGTTCGACTAGGATGCATTATATGAATGTCATTGCACCATCGCCTCTCATGACGAAGAAGAGGGAGTGGGGAAAGAAAGAAAGAGAATCGAGAGAAGAAGAGAAAAGGATAGAGAGGCAAAGAGAATGAAAAGACGGAAATAGAAAGAGAAATCAGGAGGAGGAGGTGGAAGGGAAAAAAGAAACACGAAATGAAGGAAAGAAGAAAATCCGACCAGCCGTGGCAAAATATGATAAAGAAGGATGAGAAAAGGCGAGAGTTAAAGGGTGTGTACAGTTCTGGTCGAGGTGTAGATTTAGCTTTTAACGTTTTGCGAGATATTCAGAAACCACTCTATGAGATGTCAAAGAGCATGCAGTTCTAAGGGGTATCAAAAGTTTATTCAATGAAAATCGGTTTTGAAATGGCTGAGATATCCAAAAACAACGTGAAACAAAGAGATCCTAATAAAGTTGTGGCATGTCGCCTTTTATTATCAACACTTTTTTGGATATCTCAGCCGTTTGAAAACCAATTTTCATCAAATAAACCTTGAATCCTTCTTAAAATTACATGCTCTTTCATATTTCATAAGGGGCTTTTCATTATCTCACTTAGGAAGGTTCAAAACATGAATCCCTATCTCAATCAGTACTGTACAGTCCCTGGGAAGGCTGGTATAGATGACGACAATCAAATTGAGTGTCCACCAAATGCAGTAATTGACATACAGTCCTACCTCTCCTATCCGGACATGTCGAGACCGGCGCTCATTCGGATAATCTAGGGATTTGGCCGAATACGAGAGACTTCATGTTTAATACACGCAGCTTAATACATACCCAATGGTAGCTACCTGGTCTGCTTTCAGAATTTCTGATACATGTACGATACTTAGTAAAAGTGGTTTCTTTCGCGTACAGAAACTTTCGCGGTTTCCATCGGTGCCGACTTTTTCGCGTGTGTTTAAATTCGCGGTCGGTAATGATAGCGTTGTAACAAGCGACGAGTTCAAAACATTTTCGCGTGATGTTAAATTCGCGGTTCAACCTCAAAGCGCGAAAAGCGCGAAAATAAAACCACCGCGAAAGAAACCACTTTTACAGAATGTGCTCAATGAACGATCGCCTATACCATGCCTTGATTTAATGAAAATGTTTCTGTCCGTGTTCTTGCGGTGCTCAGTAGGGGTAGTGTTGTGTATACGTCTGAATGCATGTTATTTAGATGAAAATTAGATGTGAATGTATGTTAATTATGTTGGGAATAATATGTAATTCATGTGAGTTCGTGTAAAGGAATTTTGTTTGAGTTTGAAATCCCCAAGTTTCCCCGTGATTATTAGAATGAAAAAAAAAAAATAAAACCATCGCGCCGAGATCGCATCCGGATAAAAGAGACATCCGGATAAAGGGAGGCCGGATAGGAGAGGTAGGACTGTACATGTAGCTCTAATATAATGCACATACCTGAGGCGAAGTCAAGAGTGGAAATGGCGACAGACCGAAAACTGGAAATGAAAGACAGTCGTCCCATTGCCGAGTTTATAGGAGTTACTCTCCCCTTTTTTTGACAACTCTATCCTGATTTCTACTTTTTTTTTTTTACTTTACTTTCTCCCTTCCTGATGGCAGACTTTCTGTGTCCTGTCTACCTGTAGGAAAAAAAAGGAAGAAGAAGAAGAAATCCGTTATCAAATTAACGCCAAAACGAACGGCTAAAAATAGCAGGAAATTAGATGATGGACCTTTTATTGAAGAAACAGGCGTTCGGGAACTCGACTTCTCACCACTGGGCTGGAAAAATCTTGAAGCGGGAAAATTGTGGGGAGGTCAATTCTTAACCCTTACCATTCATTTTCCCCTAACCTTGCTGGTTTTCACGGTAGAGAAAAGAAAAAAAGGGGGAAAAAAAGAGTCCAGACGATCAAAGTAAGAAAAGGTGAAAGTAAAGGTACAGAGTTTAGATTCAAGACAGAAGAAGCGAATTCCTCATGATGTATATTCCACTTTCCACACTTACTTCCTCCCAGTCAACAGGTCATAATACAGTATCAGCATAACCTCGATAAAACAACAACTCCAAAATCCCTCAAGTAATAGTATATCCAAAAGCGCTAAAGATAAAAACATGGGGCGCTGTGAAATGAGTAACATTCATTGTTCCTGCTACCGACTGGGTTGTCAAAACTTTGCCTACAATAGTTAAGAAGATTTCTTGTCGAAGCCCACGTGCATAATAGCGATTGCGTCTGAAAAGCGATACACTGTGTAATCTGTCTTAGTTTTGCCTTCTAGGAATTATTTACCACCGACTACTCAGTCCTAGTTCTTTTGTGCCTTGTATCGAGGGCACCGGTCATGTATCAGTAGTCATGATAACGAGTCTCGCTATTTAAACTTACGTGTACAATACTTAAAGGTCCTGTTTACCTTTGGGAGCAATGATTTAAAAGATGTTCAAGATATCACTTTTGATGCATATGTGTAGGTCAGTTGTATCACGAAACATCCTACCATATAAATCTTTTCCAATAAAGGCTAAAATATAAGGAGATATCACTATTTTTCTCATTAAACCATAACTGTAGACGGTTTAATCTGGAGACATGTTTTTTTTTTATAACTATTGTTCACATTTTGTATATTTGACAATACTTAACATCAATTATACTGGTTCAAATTTTAACATTGGTTGTTTCTATCCCTAACTCACATTTTAGAACTATTTTGAAGCACAATGCTGGGTTTTGTATCACCTGCAAAAGGTAAATTATGCCTTTAAACGTCGCACATCGTACTCTTAGCGTGTGAGCGTGATGTGTAAACGTGTCTGTAATTTTCCGTCGCGAGTGACGGAAGGTAAGTGATTGATGACCGGTCCGTTGTCCATTACATAACTACCACCAAATTAATCAACACATTGACATCCGTACAGTCTAATGACAAAATGTGTTCATAATTATGTCAAATCTCACCGATTTGGGTCAGGTCCATTACGAAGAATCATTGAATCGGCAGAAAGCAAGTCTGAGTTAAGTGATCCGAAAGCTTTTCGTTTTGTATTTCTGACAGGCGTCGTTTTGTTTTTGCTCTTTTTCTTTTGAAGTGTGATTATTGTCTGTTCCGCCCCCATCGTCCGGTCAAGACGATTTGTCGCCGCCAGTCACAATGGCTAACGTTGTTTTCCCAGCTGCGGGGACGGAGAATTGATTCAGCAAAATAATAATTAGCACGGCCATAAAGTATTTAGTAGTGTATTCACATCGTGTGTGTGTGTGTGTGTGTGTGTGTGTGTGTGTGTGTGTGTGTGTGTGTGTGTGTGTGTGTGTGTGTGTGTGTGTGTGTGTGTGTGTGTGTGTGTTATGTGTCTGTGTACATCAATATCTGTATCATTTTTATGTGCATGGGTGTATGACGGACGCTGGTACGAACTTCCTTGAGCAAAGAATTATTAATAATTGGTCTGGTAACGAGGTTTGATATGTATGCACACATAACCTTTATCTTTAGATACTATGCATATATTTACCCCCCCCCCCCCAAAAAAAAAAAAAAAAAAAAAAAAAGGTTCCTGGGGACAAGGAAGCTCCCCTGAGACTGACCCGACATAGCAACATCCAATGCAAGCCCCCTGGATGAAAAGGAACAGGTCATGGGAATTTTCAGGGAGAAAAATCAAACTGTTCTTAAAATGCAGCAGAGAAATAGGTAAAACGCCGTTAGCTGCAGCGAAGCTATTGAGTACTTCTGGTTAGCTGAAATTGTATTTCACTGCATGCAATTGACGTGATTGAATATTATCGTCTTATATTACAATTTAGTGTCATAGAATGGTGTAGTTTTCAGTCTAGGAGATTATACAATGCCTCAAAAAATCGTTTCTCCCTCCGGATAAAGCAACACAAAGCGAGGGAAACTCTCTATATTGAGGAGCTGTACTTCTCTCACCACTAAGATTTCCTTGCTATATTGGGTTTCTTGTTTCGAGGATAAAAGCAAAAGATTATGATTAAAGAAAATGGGACCCGCAAAACTGCCTTTTTATATCAGGTATCTCGCCATGCCGGACCTCGTTATAACGAGGTTCCACAAGTCACAAAGAATTGATAGACCTAAGTAGAATCAAAACAGAAGAATGTGAAGGGATTTACGAAGATCGGATCAAGAACAGGACATGCATCGATGTCTGGTGTTACATTAATGACCAAACTTGCCAACAACGACGAATGCAGCAGCTCTTAAAGAGCATTACGACAATTTTGATTTTAAATTGAAGAAAAATGTAAGCGATATATTGGGAAATTAAGGTCAATTTTAAGGTTTCATTATAGGAAAAACGAGTTACTGATATTTTCCTTCAAGAAAAACAACAACTATGAAATGAGAGCTTGATGTGCCTTTCACGCTTTTATGTTGCGCGGTTTGGTTGATTTTAAAGAAGAGAGGTACCACAAAGATTCCAATGATTACCACCATCTACCCAGGGCCCTGCATCACAATCATGTCACTATTATTTCCGCACCGTTGGTTGCCTACTCGATATACCAATTAAACACATAGGTCAAGAGCGAGATGGGCATGCATAGTGTGCGAGATATCTTTTCCTGAGGATGTTCGCGAATGAGCAGGGTTCGAAGGCTATCAGCCAAAGTCGTCAGGTTTAAAAGAAAGGTAGAGAGAGCGGGGGGGGGGGGGGGGGGGTAATGGGGGAGGGATGGAAGAGAGAGGGAACCGGGCTTCTTACGTCAGTACACAGTAGAATGATACACCTTGCCCTTGATGGATAATGTCAACGATCTAAAAATAGCCACGACAGATTGAGTCGTCTGATGTTACTTTCATCCCATCCATGACATCCGAGATATTGACATAGGCTAAAAGCAGAAGCAATGCCCTGGACGTGGTAATGGGTTTAGAACACAGGACCTGTATACCTTGACCAGCAAACTGGGGTAGAGGTTCAAGAGATGCATGGAGTCACAATAGTCTGTATTTCCTTAAAGGTCCAGTTTACCTTTAGGAGCAGTGATTTCAAGAATGTTCAAGATATCACATTTGATGCATTATGTGTAGGTCCGTTTTATCACGAAACATCCTACCATATGAAATTTTCTCAATAAAGCCTAAAATATAGGGAGATATCAGTGTTTTTCTCAATAAACGTAACTGTAGACGGTTTAGTCTGGAAACATTTTTATCATATCTATTGTTCACATTTTGTGTATTTAACAACTCTTAATATCGATTATACGGATTCAAATCTTTACAGTGGTTGTTTCCATCCCTAACTCACATTTAAGAACTATTTTAAAGCACTGATGCTGGCTTTTTGTTTCATCTGCAAATGGTAAATTATGCCTTTAAATCAGGGAGGTGCAAGAGTACAGGAGTCACAACAATCTTATTGCTTTTAATTCCATGCTTGATGCCGAAACTCAAAATATCTGAAGTATGTACCAAAATGGATCTGCCTCGCAGATAGGAAAACAATTGAGTCATGTCTCACTGCATAACGACCAGCCACTCTCCAAAGGAAAATATGTTCTCATAATGGCGATCATTAAAGCTAGTATCTCACCAACGGAGACGTCTCAACAACGTCTCCAACTTATCAGTCGCAGCAGTCGCGGAGACGTCTCCAACATAAAAATGTCTTGCTGTCTCACCAGGGAGACGTCTCTGAGACGAGTTATGGCAGGTGCCAAAAAATTTAAAATCTGATGGAGCCGTTGCAGGATCACCTGACTTGATCTAGGCAGGATGTCAGCACGCAGATAGGTCACGTGGTTTTTAAGTAGGTCAAACAGCGTCAAATAGAGTCGCAGAGACGTCGCGGAGACGTCTCCGCGACCTCTCACCAGTTTTTCTGGTCTCCAGCAGGTCTCGGCGACGTCTCTGAGACGTCTCTGAGACATCGCGGAGACGTCGCGGAGCCGTCTCAGCAGTCGCGGATAATTATGATTAGTCTCCGCGACTGATGGAGACGTCTCGGAGACGTCGCGGAGACGTCGCGGAGACTTCGCGAAAAATCGAACATGTTCAAATTTCTTGCGACTAACTGGCGACTAATCGGAGACTCTGTAATTTTCAGGAGACGTCGCGGAGACGTCGCGGAGACCTCTCTGCAACTAGCAAAATATAGAGTCGCGAACTAGTCGCGAACTAGTTTCAAGCCCGGTGAGATACCCCCTTAAGTTTTCGTCATCTCTAGTATAACGGATGTGCGGTACATCATGGCAAAGACACGGGGATGCGCGAATGAAAATGCGCAAAGATTGATGAAATACAAAATCGAAATTACTTGACTGGGTATATATGTCTGGAAACGAATCTCACATATCAATTCACAAAGAATTATTCTTGAAGATTTGTCAGTTTTATTCGTGTGAAGTAAACAGAAGCGTGATTAAGCCGACTTGCAAGGAGGGTGCAGTTTCGAATACCTTCACAATATACAGCTCTGATTTACGTTTTTACACATACACTGGACGGGATTGACTTTTGTCTTATATAATTATGCTACATCACTAAAAATGAATACGGTAGACAAGCAAAACGCACCCGATGTTATAACAGAGTTCTAAAACCCCGATCATTAAACAAGTTAAAGGCACAAATCTGCGATGCACCTATGGAATTATTTTATGCATCTCTAGAAAACTGGCAGCTGTTTGAATGACTATAGCTAGTTGGAACTCAGTTCTTGCAGCGTCCATAGTAAAACTAATTTCTCCCTTCTTCCACACTGACGGCTCTCCGACATACTTACACAAGACAATGAAGCATGTGGGCCCTGCCTCAGGCATAATTTTTTTTTTTCAGACCGATCCAGTCATCTTTCCTATTTGCGTATTAAATTTCTTCTCAGAATATGAGTTATTGTTTGCTTTTGTCTTTATTTTTGGTAAATGTATCAGGAAATGAAAGGCAAGATGGTATTTCCATATCAGACGGTGATCACGTTGCCTTTGTTTCTCTGTTGAAAAGAATGTAGGGTATGGGGTAAAACAGGTACAGAATGTATGCCGTATTTCTTAGGATGTTACAGAAATATTTTTGACGCGCCCGCACACACGTACACAATATATAGCGGACAAGCCTGATCGAGTAACAGACACGAACAAACAAACACACACACACACACACACACACACACACACACACACGCTCGGTTCTCCTGTATAGTAACTATTAGTAAGAGGGAAGGAAAAAAAAAACACTATATGAATACACAAAAGGCACAATAGATGTTCGACTTTAACATAACATTGCAACACACTGTATAGCGGTCTCAGTGGGCACTCTCTACATATAGGCTGACAATGTTATTTGAGATTTGGATAGCAATTATTGCTTAATACCTCGCGAATTATGAGGGAAATCCCCCTATTCCCTTTGAGTCTCCAGGAGTACTCGAGTTTCGCTAGAAGGACTCGTGGCTGATTCGAAAACAGTGCAGGGTTGTCTGCCTGGACTTGGAAAGGAAAAAAAAAAATCCACAAGTAAGAGAGGGGGGGGGGGGCACAAAGAAGATAAGGCAACAATCATGAATCATAGAGAATTATAGGGAAGTTTGGTTTGTCTGTAGACCTTTGTTGGTTTGTCTGTATGTCTTGGATGGTCTTGTGTGCTTATTCGAGGGTTTGCGAAGAACGAAGAGAATTCTGCGGCCCAGCTGCGCACGCGTGCGAGCACGCGTGCACCGCACAAAGTTTCACGCCACTGTGAGATGGCCATTATTGGACATCATCAACAGGGGCAGATCCAGGGAGGACCGCAACCGGGGCACGCCCCCCCCCCCCTTTATTTTTTGTTGAAACAAAAGAAATGAAAAGAAAAAAATGGGGGAGGGGTGCGTGGGCCCCCCTTTGATTTTGTAAACGCGCCCCCTCTTTTCGGAATTCCTGGATCCGCCCCTGATCAATAACCCTTGCCCAGTGTTCCGGAGAGTTTCTTTAAGCCTTGTTACAAGGGTTCTTCGCCGCATTAATTTCCCCAGGTAGGTACACACTGTGGTGTTGTGCCGTATACCTAACAGGTCTGAGTTATGGATGGTATGTTAAGTTGAGCTGAACTGCATCTTTGGCAAGATTGAAAGAGAAGAGCGAAGACAGAAACAAAGCGAATCTGGGGGGGGGGGGGGGGCAAAGAGAGAAAACATGTAAATGTATGTACAGTATCATACGTGAGTGTACGCACGTCTCTCCCTGCCCAGAAGGGTTTATGTATGGATGCTTAGAATATGTGAGGGTATTTATTCTTGAGAAGGAAAACCTAAAGGCTGTAAATT
This sequence comes from Diadema antillarum, assembly GCF_040938485.1. Taxonomy (NCBI): domain Eukaryota; kingdom Metazoa; phylum Echinodermata; class Echinoidea; order Diadematoida; family Diadematidae; genus Diadema; species Diadema antillarum. The sequence goes on along the minus strand of NW_027271582.1, from coordinate 222,378 downwards.
TCCCCCCTTTCTGACGGCAGGCTTACATCTCTACTCACTCCTTCATCACCAAACCTATCAGTATCTGGCGTCGGTTCGTTGACATGACCTTTTAAGGCAACATTGTGACTGTAAACTGATTCCCTGATATCAACCACAGGCAGTCCTGCCAGTGGTAGGCCTAGGTGTCGATAGAAGTTAACATTGCTCTATTCACGCGGACAGCCTCATGTACTCACCACTCATCGTCGACGCCCCCGTGCACTCTAAAAAAATGTACATTGGTAGGGTAAATACAATCAACGTCAGGGTTACATCAAAGATCGAGTTGAAAGCAAATATTCCATGCCCGCGTTTCTTTGCTCTTCTACCCAGTGTCTTTTTCACTTTTTTTTTTTTTACTTCTTTAAGGTTGTTGTTTTTTTTCCCGCCAAGCAAGATCAAAACATTATTCCGCACACGTTTCTCGCGTACAAATATGAGATACTCTTCGATCGCTCCGCAAAGCGGGGAACGGACCGCGCTTGCTATACCTTGAGAAGACTGGTTGATCGTCAAAATACAAGACGAGGAATTCAAACAACGGAGACCTGTATGATATCTGGAGGCATTTTTTGCGAGATCCGGCCTTCTTTTGTTTTCCACTACAGGAGAGGTGTTCGATGTTACCACGAACATCTCGTCGCTTCCACTCTACAGCTGACGATGTGTCGATCTCTTTGGATCAGAAGGAGGAGGGTGAAAGGGGGGGGGGGGGTGAAAAGGGGAAACAACAGGGTTAACAATAACTAAAGGAAGAAAACACGGAACTAAGTTATAGGTATGTAAGGTAAATGATGGAGCGATTGAGAACAAAAGAGGGAATTGAAATGGATATACAATAAGATGAACTTGAGAAATAAAGATGGGGGGGGGGGGAGGAAACATGACAGCCAGCAGAAACCACTTTAAGTCATCATCTTTCGCTCCTAATGTATACAATACGCAGGGCTCAACGTTGGTAGTGACTCGGGACCACTTATTGGTGTCGGGCCACCAAATTTTCCGAGAGAGTATTTTTTTTTTGATGGCCCGATCGGGCAACTACAATTCAAAACAAATTCCTATGTTTCCTTATATTCAGCGCCATTGTGATATCTGACTGCGTTTCTTATTTGGGCCACGAACATTTCTATTTCAATAATTTTAGTTGCCTGAATCGGTTTACAGAGGAAACAAAAATCGTGTCGAGCTCTGCAACATTCATCAACTTTAAGGCGAGAAGCACGAGGAATTATTTGACGTCTTTGAAAGAAACAAAAAAAAAATCATGATTTATGTTTTTCAGTCTGCAAAAAGCAGGTCACGTTGTGGAAAAAAAAAAATGTATAACGTGATTGACCGTCGAATATTTGACCTCTATTTTGATTCCGTACTACTTTCTATCGATGGGAAAAGAGTAAAAAGGAACAGAAATTACAGCATCCAGAGAAACTGGCGTTCTTCCAAACGCGCCAGAATACCAGAGAGGGCGAGATATAGATGAGGGGGGAAGCCCGCGGCGTCTTTCGTTAACATCGATTTGGAGTCGCAACGCGAGAAACGAGCATTGCTGTGCAGATCGATTGAAGTTGAAAATACCACTTGAACGGAAATCGGTCGGTCGTAGGTCTCCACTCCATCGGAAAATGTGAAGAAATTACCGAGAGAGAGGGAGAGAGATGAGGGAGGGGGGGGGGGGAGAGGAGAGGGAGAGGGAGAGAGAGGGAGATAGATGATAAGTCTATATTGTAAGCATGTATGTGTGTGTGTTTGTGTGTGTGTGTGTTTGTGTGTGTGTGTAAGAGATACCTGGGCCGTGCTATTTGGATGCATGCAATGGTATTACATCGAAAATGTATTGTCATGCCGTTTAATTCTGATATTCCTCCGACCAGCATTTTCTATAGGCCATGTATGCTAGCTCAAAGTCAGAATGTGCCAATCGGGGCAGAAATTCCTCAGTATTTTGAAATGAATCCGACGCGACGTTACCATTATAGTCATCTTATTTTGTATTTTTAGATCGATTCAGCCTGAAAAAACCCCAAAGAATGATGATGTTGATGTAGAAATAATGATAAAAAATAATGCAAGAGGTAAGCTCAATGAGAAACTGGCCGATTCAGAGCTCATGTTTTGTTTTGTTTTGTTTTTGTTTTTGTGGGGCATGCATGAATGAGTTTAAAGTGGAGTCGTCTGGCATACCTTGGTGTAGTAATCACACACTCCTTTTATTGTCTTTCGTTTTTGTGTACTTTGATGGTGAAAGCCTTCGTTGAAAGTCTTCCAGGAATTGCTTTCATTTTGCGGGTAATGTATCTTTAATGTGCGTCGCTGTATACCAATCGAAATTGACATTATGAATGATGTATTGTATAGTGGTACGTGTATTATAACAACAGTATGAATAGCCACTTTTAATTTCCTCGAATTAATTTGATATAGATAATTCCCTCCGGGTTTTTTTTTTTTTCAAGTGTTTTGTTTCTAAAACGTTTCATTTCACAATGACAAAGCTAAGGTTGCCAAGGTAACAATAAATATCCTTGAGCAAATATGATCGGTTGCTAATTCGCGTATCGATTATCTTCGTAAGATGTGAACTTACTGGCACATGCTATACTAGTCGTTCTCCTCATCAGACCGTGTGCGGCGTGCTTTGCGGCTTTAGACCCACGTGCAGACAATTCACGTGATAACACACTTTCGTTGGGAGAGATCAATTATGTCTTCTTGTGTGACATCTGGTATGGTAGCATCTGCAAAGCAGGACGCCGCTTTTTGGATCATCACCTGCAGTATTAAGCTTATTATCATTACTTCTTCTATTTTTTTTTTGGCCCAATATGGAACAAGAGAAAATAACTCACTTTGGGCGTATAAAAAAGTGCGAACAGCAAACACGCTGCTGAAAGGGGTTAGTGAGGGACACTAACCTCTGTTAAGATAACAACAGTTCTAGAGGGAAGACAATACAAACAACGGGACAATTTTTGAAGAAAAACACAGAAAAAGAAGGAAAGGAAAGAGAATTTTTTTCAGATCTCATCAGAAGTGGGGGTGTGTTTGTGTGCCCTTCTGTCTTTCTGTCTGTCTGTTTGGGTGTATATGTGGTGTGTGAGTGTGATGATATATCTATAATGTGTATTGTTTGTGTGTTTAGATATACATAATTATGTGCTCTCTTGTTCAAAGGTGTATAAGTGTACGTTTTGCATTTGTTTAACTGCTGTTTTCATGAGGAGGGGGGGGGGGGGGTTCCGTGACAGTTGTCTTTTTATTCATAAAGGTAGACACTAATTTGACCGGGGGTGGTATTCGAAAACAATTTTAAACAACACGTGTCCAGTGGCGACTGGGTGATAGTCGCGACTATGAAGAGCTGCACGCACTCACTTTAGACCATGTATTGTTTTCAATTTCTCCGCGTAGAACTCATATCTGGTTGTGCCGTAGAAGGAGGGGCACGGCCTGCGACTGTGTTACATCCCATGATGCACTTTGAGGCTGTGGGGGTGGGGGGGGGGGGGGGGGTGAGGGATGGGGTGGGTAAAGGGATGGGGATGCAGGTGATTGGTTATCATTCTATTTTACCCTCATCACCGCAGAAACCAGCTCGATTTCCCTCCCTCCTCGGGTGCGCCACGCCACGCCAAGCCGCGACGAGTATCTCCATCTCATCGGCGACCCAGTTACAATCTGAACAAGTAGGGCTCGCTGGTATTGATGAAGCGAAAATACGATGCTGTCCGTCCAATGTTCACTGTTTCTCCTCCATCGCTTTACGGTCGTGGAACACTTCGGGTCTTGTACACCAATGACCAGACGCAATTACATTTTGATTAGTGTGAGCCAATTGGGAGGAAAATGTGTGGCAACATTATTGATGTAATCATAAATAGGGAGCTCTTGTAGTGATATTTAGTCCATGAAAATATTTCCATATGCAATGGAACAGAAAGAACAGATGTTACTTGTTTAACTTTCACATCTATTTTCGTCTTCCAGCTGTACATACAAATAGTGATTTGCTGTATCTTTGTCATCCCAAGATACAATGTGTCTATATTAAAGAAGGATTATTTTAGGGTAGAATCACCCATCCGCTCAAAGAGAGGGGAGAGCTGAGAGTATACACCTGGTTAAATAGTGCCATGGTACGGGAGTGCTCCGTGATAAATTGGCATAAAGATGTCGGGTAAAAACAAGAAAAAACAACGAAACAACAAATTCTTTTTTTAACAAAGAGAGGATGCTGTGAGCTTCCAAACCGTTGACATTATCCTAAATGTATGGCCTTGAGTGATAACTAAACAGGTACCGAGCAGCATTACTGTCGATTAAAGGGGCATTCCAGACGATGTTATAATTTCACATGATGTAGCAAATAAATCAACAGCTCCATGTATAGATTTGTGGAATTTATTGTGGTCATTGAGCACAGAAGCCAATACTAGTACTCTGAAAAATCTTAAACAAATTACACTGAACAGTGTTGATGACATAGGAGCCTCACATATTTCAGAAATGTAGCAGTGTAATTCCATTACAATACCATGTGCTTAGCAACTTCACCTGTGTAGAATTTATGCATGCCTTCTTCTTACGTTCTGCTTCCTTGAGCCCCAACTCATGCATTCTTATGGTGAGGCTGCCATGGCATCATCCTTGTTCATTATAGTTTGTTATAAATTTTGAAAACATTTTTACTCCTCTTCCCAATCACTAAAAATTCTGAAACTCTGTACTCAGTATAACTAATTTATAGTTGTTCAATGTAAAAGTCTGACCATCATCCGGATGTCTCCTTTAACTGCATTTCCAATGTGAGGAAACCCCTACGACTGCCGCTACATGGACTTGAATGATATTCAACAGCAAAAACCTGGTCAGTGGCAGCGGTATTCTTAATGACAAATCGATTTTGACTCCAGCAGGCAGCGCTTTGATTTAGTGGTTAACAGTAAACTATGGACCGAAGAGGACATCGGTTCAAATCCTACCATGTGAGAATAAACGTGGGCAAGACGTTTTTACCCACATTGTCCCTCTTGAATGAGGCGTAAGAAAATGGGTAGGCCTACTTGTCAATGCTGTGATAACCATAGTAACGCCTCCTTGGTCCTTTAAAGAGAAAGATAAGGAAAAAACTCCATTATCTCAACGTCGATAAACAAAGGGGAGAAGCTGATGAAACGCTTTGACAAGCAACCGAATGCACTCGAATGGAACAGTCTACCAATAAACTTAAGGCATGCCCCATCTAAACATTGGTTCTCAGCCCAATTTTGGAGGGCACTCCACTATGCCCAAGTATAGTTCTGTTGGGGTTTTTTCTGTTTTTTTTTTCTTTTTGAGGTAGGGGAAACTTAAGGATATGAGGATGTAATGCGTCACATAATATTTGTTAAATTTTGAGTTTAACATATATCAGTATACAGTATATTAAGATTATTCAGATTTTATACTGCAAATTTGATTTTGATGTTGGTATTCTATGATTATCATGTGTTTATTTGTATGTATGTGTTCATGCAGGGCCTCCAAGAACACCAGTGTTTAACCAAATGATGGAGCCACCCTGTGAAAATAAAACATATAAATAAATAAATAAATAAACCAGCGAGGTGGGAAGACCTCCTCTCTGACCGAAACCCAGTATAATACCTGATACTGTGTGAGACATTTCAACAGACGTTTCCATCCGGGCACCAGTCAGATGGTGACGGTGAACCTGAAGCAAACACCACGGAGTTAACAGTCGAAGCTATAGATGGACAGCTCGAATAGGGAACGTGGTAAAAGCAATATTCGTATATGTTATGAATTTATATTTCCATTCACTACTTACATTATATACTCAATATAGGCCTATATTTCTGTAAAAAAATTAACAAATTCGTCGAAAGTAAAGTTTGTTATGAATTCAACAATTTTTGATGATATCGGGCTAGTAAGTATAGGCCTAATGATTAATGTTGCATATTGACTGCCATCCTGTTCTGTCACCATTAACATCATTCAATATTCTTGCATGTTTCATTTTTTAATCTGTACCAAATAGTGAACATATAGGTACCTAATTAGATACAGTTGCGAATGGTATATGCACACACACACACACACACGTATATATATATATATATATATGTGTGTGTGTGTGTGTGTGTAAGTTGGTGTGTGCACGTGCATTTGTATGTTTGCAAAAAATGAGGAGTGAAAATGAAAATGAAATATATATGTATGATTCTGTTCGTCTTTGTGCATGTGAGTGTTGATGTGCGTGTGTGCGTGTGTGTGTGCGTGTGTGTGCGTGTGTACGTATGATTTCCATCATCGGTTCCTACGAGAATATCATCGTGACAGCCCTTAAGCCTCGAAGACACTCCAAACCGCGGTTTAAAAAAAAAAGGACAGAAAAATCCCTTCCCTTCTATATACACACAGGACCACATCACATGGGAAGCCGTGTCAAGAGTCAATCGGGCGGTCTGTGCGGGAGGAATACCTTAAGTAATCAATTTAGCCCCGTAAAAGTCCTCCACTCCTCGCGTTGATGCGTTGCCAAGGCAACACGCCATCTTGTGGCTATACACTGTCACAGGTTGATACCCACTTGACGGGGTGATTGGCGTATAGAAACCGTTCTTAAACTAGGCGGGAGAAAGCTAGGAGACCACGACAATCTCCCTTTTTCTCTTTCTCTTTATACTGCAAACTACCCGGCGTTTCAATACGTTTGCTCTCCACAACGGTGTATTTTCGGAAGACAGTCGCTGGAATTGGAGAGCGGAATCGCCCCGTTGTCATAGCGACCAATCTATGCGCCGCACCGCAGAATGATGTGGATGATGTCTGGTAGAAAATGTTCCTACATGAAGCCTTGGCTTATAAAGAAGGACGTTCCCTCCCGGCTCGGCGTGATTTTCATTTTTCTCTCTCTTCCACACTCTCTTTTACTCCTTTGCACTGACAATTTTGCAATGGCGACGTGGCTATGCCAACAGAATTATCCTTCAATTGTTAACCAAAGTAGCAAACACGACTTTTAAACTACTGACATCGCTGCCAAGAGCGTACCATCGACTGTGATGGCATAGAGTCAACGAAAGATGCGAATCAAAACCGCTGCAGCTATGCCTTCCTCAGTATAGAACTGATTTATACTCTCTATATAAAGATTTGCATATATTTGGTATCTAAGATCATAAGCTTTTGGGTACAATGGATTGTACGTTTTAAACTTTTATGTCATCCGATTTTTCTCCTCTAATTCTTTCTGTCAACGTCTATAATCTCTCCTTCTCCCGCACAGGACCAATATTGTATACGATCTTATTAGTTGATCATAGTTTCCCATAACTGGAATTAGACAGAGCTAATTGGAAATTTGCGAATTCTGAAAGCAAATGATTGCATAGACATCTGAAGATTTGTTCCTTTTCCCCACATCATTGTGCAATGTTGAACGTAATGTACATTCGATAGCACTTACCTTATTAGGTTGTGATCTTTGCTTACAATAAATCTTGTACTAATAATCCCTACTTGTAATTGCCCCGGTTGCGAGTGTATTACATGGTGTTATTCTGTACCAATTTATCATGTGTCACACTTCAGATTGTGCAGTTTTGTGTCATGTTTACATGAGAACGTGAATATAAATGTGAATAAGGGAATCATGTACTGGACTGCTATGTACACTGGTAAAGTATGCTCCGAGTATCCAGCTTTGCCAACGTTCCGAGCAAAGAGTGCGTATCGTATATATGCGTGCGCTTCTTTGTTCACTGATTCCGAGACGAAGTAGACGGTAGAACAGTAGACCTGACCCTAATGTGATATATCTTTGTTGTCGGAGGCTATCTTCTCTTATTATATATATATATATATATATATATATATATATATATATATATATATATATATATATATAATATATATCTTTATTTGGCTCTCTTCTTCTCTTTTTTTTATATCTGTTCATGTCTCTCCTAACTAGCATATGTTATCTAATCAAACATATTATGAATGCCCATGTGCAGGTGTATAAATACATGATATTCGTGCATGTATGCTAGTATCTATCCAACAATCTGCTTAGGTATGTTTGTATGCCAGTATATAATTATGCAAGTATGTATGCATGTATCTATGCATCTGTCAGTCTATCTATCTATCTATCTATCTATCTATCTATCTATCTATGTATCTATGTATCTATGTATCTATGTATCTATCTATCTATCTATACATCTATCTATCTATACATCTATCTATCTATCTATCTATCTATCAATCAATCAATCTATCTATCTATACATATATCTATCTATCTATACATCTATCTATCTATCTATCTATACATCTATCTATCTATCTATCTATACATCTATCTATCTATACATCTATCTATCTATCTATACATCTATCTATCTATCTATACATCTATCTATCTATCTGTGTATCTATCTATCTATCTATCTATCTATACATCTATCTATCTATCTATCTATCTATACATCTATCTGTCTATCTATACATCTATCTATCTATCTATCTATCTATCCATACATCTATCTATCTATCTATCTATACATCTATCTATCTATCTATCTATCTATCTATCTATCTATCTATTCATTTATCTATGGCAACTACTCATGTACCAATGCATCTGTTCACCCATCTATATGTTTCTATGTTCGTCTGTATGAGTGAGGTAAGGCACAGTATAATCTGGTATAACTTGATGTCGGAGTCACTGCGGTACTTTCATGTCAAACTAATCTTATAAGAAACTAATCGACGTAATTGCAATCTGCAGACAATCTTCATAGCTATCAAAATGGACAAGGAATGATAGGGGAGCGAGAGAGAGAGGGAGAGTGAGGTATTAAGAATGATAAAATAGATAAGAGAGGGAGAGAGGGAGGGAGAGACAGAGACAGAGACCAAGATGAAGAGATAGTTAGAGAAAAAGACGAAGAACCCTTCTTCTCTTTCTCCACTCTCCCTGGTCTCCATAGTAACGGATCATCTATCTTTTCACAAGGGCTATTTTCGTTTCGTTTAAAGAAGGGCCCGGGCGAGAGGCGAACATTCAAAGGCTAGCGGAACAAACGGACGACTGATCGATTGAGTTTTCCTTGACAAACCCGGAACTATTTTTGGACGCTCCATCTTTTCTTTCGCAATGGCAGATCGGGGCAATTCACCAACCGCTTCTCAAGTCACTGATGTCATAACAAACTGACAAAAAAACTTGAAGGGATATCCAACACAGAAAATGTGACATTATAATGTTGCGATGCGTTTAGAATCACGACGTTGGGGTTTCACAAGATTTTGAACGTCATCGGCGTAAAAAGGGTTGAATATTGACCGGTTTGAGCAATCAAAGGAAGACTTTGGAGCTGCACTTACGCCACCAGTCTGCAGTATTTCTTTTCAACGCTTCCACTTCTCAACCGGTGTGATGTTTGTCAAGCGCAGCAGTGATGCCGTGTCGCCATCACCAAGTTACGCATTACAACACGCACCTCGTGTCGTATTCCTGTATAATCATCTATTATTTCCACGTATACCCATCTATCTCCAACGCTATCTTTTAAAGTTGTATCGCTGCGAACGCGCTGAAAATTTCCCTCGCTGTAAATGACAGATGCACGTTTGATGGATTCTAAAAGGAATCTTTGTCAAATATTCGAGTATCAAATATTGTTTATATTAGACATGTTTCAACTGACTATTGAGTGCTTTGATGATTAACAAGCACATATCATCAACATTCATGGCTAGAGCGCATGCTCAAATCAATCATTGACTTGAGTCTATTCATAGTATTCCAGATTTTGCGTGAATATTCACAAATTATACGAGAGAAAAAAAAAACCTTTTCTGCAACACATCTGGACACATTGCATTAAATGTATCTCCATGTGGAGTCAATGTTGACACACACGAAGTGAACGTGTCTGTTTGCAAATATTATGTAATGAGGAGAACACTGAAACCAAGAGAGATACAGAGAGAGAGAGAGGAAAAAAAGGGGGGATTACCGGAGAGGGGAGAGAAAAGAAGAAGAGAAAGATGGACGGTAAAATATTTTAGATTATGACAGCCAAACCTACTTCCCATATTTTTTTAAATCCTTTAATTGATATGAGAAGTTATGTCCAACAAAAAGACAAATTTATATGGTTTAATCACACACACACACACACACACACATCTATATATATATATATATTTATATATACGTATATATATCCAAACATGTTGAGATTTCACGTATTGGCTCCACGACGAAATAAAGAAACAAACTGGTATTGCATTTTGGCAAATTAAGCATGAGCTCATTTGACTCAAATTTTGTCGTCCTACACCTTCTTCAGGAGCCTTGACAATGTCAAGATGTATATATACCGTATGTCCCCCCCCAAAAAAAAATACAACGGGGCCCTACGCAATGATATCTTTAGAAATACTGCATCAATCTAAATAGATGTCGGGAATCTCTTTTGTCCAAGTTCTGTCTATTGTTCATACACAAAATCATCGAAGTGCTAAACTTGGAAGAATCAGACGCATGACATGCTTTACTACAATCCCCATTTCTCTGTGACCGCTTTACCAAATCGAATGGGGATATCTGCAAAATAGAGCTAAGATGTTATATTTTAAGACCCTGAAGTATCATTGAAAAAAAATAATCATATTGGATGTTATCAATGCGTAAATCTGATTGTAATTTTTGTGGGACATACTGCAGAGTGTCCCTCAAAAATTACAATCAAATTTTCGAATTGATAACATCCAAAATGATCAACCTGTCTAAGTGCTACTTCGGGGCCTTAAAATATAACATCTTTGCTCTATTTTGCAGAAAACCTCATTCAATTTGGTTAAGCGGTCACAGAGAAATGTAGATTGTTGTAAAGCATGTCATGAGTCTAATATTTCCAATTTTAGCAATTCAATACTCTAGTGCGTGAATAATAGACAGAACCTGGACAAAAGAGATTCCCGACATCCTTTACAAAATTCCTCATTTCTCTTTGACCACTGAAGCAAATCGAATGGGGTCTTTTGTAAGATGTGGGTAATGAGTTATGGTATCATACCCTGAATTTGTATTTAGATTGATTCACTATTCTTAAAGATATCATTGCGGGGGTTCCCGTTGTAATTTTTTTGGGACATACTGTATAATATATATATACATCTTGACATTGTATATATATATATATATATATATATATATATATATATATATATATATATATATATATATACAGTACATACAGATAAAGTGCTATGAATTACTTATGTGCCTGTGTGTATTCATGAAGACAGACTGCTTGCCTGAGTAAGTGACTCTGGTTCCTGTGGATGGACATAAAGCTTCAGATATCGGACGTTGTCAAATCATGTGTGCGTGACCACCTTGCTTAAAGGGATGGTATAGTTTTGGTTGAGATTGGAGATTCAAATTTTAACTTGTTGTGAGATATTAGAAGCCACTTATGAAATATCAAAGAGCATACAATCTGAAGAGGATTTCAAAGTTTATTTGATGACACTCGGTTTTTCAAATGGCTGAGAAATGAAATAAGGTGGTACTATCTAAAGGTGGTCCCATCTTTTACCAAGACCTCTTTGTTTTGTCGTGTCTTGGTTGTTGTTTTTTTTTTGATATTTCAGCCATTTCAAAACCAATTTTCATCAAATAAATTATGAAGTCCTCTAGAATTGTGCTCTTCCATATTTCATACGTAGTTTCTCATTTTCTAACCCAAAATTTGGTAACCTGATGCCCTATCTCTACCAAATCTTTACCATCCCTTTAATTCTTCCTTTTCATTCATCTTTTTCTTCTCCTCCTCTTCTTTCTTCTTTTTCTTCTTTCTTCTTCTCCGGTGTTCGGTTTCTTCTTGATTATGATGAATTAGACCAGTTCTTCAGTTCAGGAATGAAAAAAAAAAACAATCGTCACATTGTAAAGTACACTACACGCACATGCTTCTTTGACGAATTGGTTTCTTGTTTTGCCGATCTTGGTTTCGCCCCAAACTATCAATCTCTTTGCGCCAAGCCATCTATAGAGGATATAAAGCCGAGAATGCGGGAGGCCCGGTGCTCTTGACACTTGCCAAGAGTTTAATGGTCGAATAAGTCAACCGTTGTATGGTCCTTCCCCCTTTTTAAATCCCCACCCCTCTCGGCCTCCCCTCCTCTTTTCCACTTTACACTCAACCAATCGGAGCACTCCATGAGGGCACGTGACCAGGCACAATGATTCCATGTGTAGATACCCGCCTTCCTGCCCGGGCCGCGGGCCAGTGACACGTCGAAGTTTTAGGAGGGCTGAAAAATCGATCGAAAAATCAGCGTGGGAGCCAGGGGGAGAAATAGTTTTAGTTTAACTTTTTCTGTTTCACTTTGGTTAATCACATACAAACAATGAAATATCATGAAGAGCGAGCAGACACACGCAAACACGCACGAACAACTCGTTCATTACCGACAATCACTCAAGCAAACACAAATATTAATAATCTATAAAAGAAGAGAAACTTTATTGCCGTACTGACATGACTGACATGCGGAATTCATTTGAACGTAGCAAAAATTAGAACGTGTTAGATATGAAAGCATCTCACAAAAACACAGCTTGGTAGATAGTTGATAGGTATTAGATAACAGATAATTTGATATAATTATAAATAATACTAGATAAATAAGCTTTAAAGAGAGTGAAAATGAAGAAGAAGGTGTCGGTATGAGTGTGTTTGTCTGTGTGTATATGTGAGTGTGTTTGTTTATGTGTGTAGGAATGATATAACAACATTGATTATAATTATATGAATGATGAATAATAATTCTCTTCTTTATTCAACATAGTCATGATAGTGTTCAAGGTAGCTTCTTCCGTGTTCCCACTGCTCTCTATCATGCCCTTTGCCATCCTGATTAGCCCAACTTTGCCAGGTACCCATTTATACACCTGGGTCAAGAGGGACATGGTGGATGTAAAAACATATTGTCCAAGGACGTAGGCACTTAATGAGATTCGAACTCGGAATCTCCGATCTTAAAGACACTCAGTCGTGGCGAGTGGTTTGTGCGGCACGGAGACGAACACAACACGCTGCCTCCCCCATTCTGTATCAAATGTAGTGACCCCCGAATGAGAATAGCGCTGGCTCAAAGGGTCAGCGAAAATACGGTAGGCTACAAGAAAGCTCCCTGTGCCCATCTCCTAACCCAAAATGGCTGTCCCAGCGAGCCACGAGAGCTTCCGAATGGACGCACACTCTCAGTGCGCATGCGCATGAAGAGAGGCCAAAAGAGCCACGCGTCTTCTGGTCTCTCTCCTCCAATCACCGCAGCTCGCGGTGACAATATTTGTGTATGATGCGTACACACACACGCACACACACACACTTGTCTCAGTGGTAGCATTGCGCAATTGCATGCACAAACTTCGGTTGTTCGGAGTTTACGTACCTATAGGCCTCACGCTCCTTTTCCGGGCTCCCATATAAACCTGTGTTAAATGCAGCATATTCCATGAATCATAAAAAATCAATCGAATCATAGAATTTTTTAAAATTGAAGTAGATGAAGGGAAATTTTCTCTGCTTTCAAGCAAACAACATATTTTGGGATGTTGTCCAGCTCTAAAAAAAGTTAAGAGCCTCCATACGAGACTAGTCATCCAGTCACTCTCAAAAATGATAAAAATAGCAAATTACCTCATACATCAATAAAAAATCATTAAAAATACAAAAACCCTGATTCATTCAACTTCTTCATAACCTGCAGAAGCTCCTGTCCTCAAGCAATGTCAAACACTACCAAAAGTGGCAATTTTCCACTTGACTGATTTTTTATGATTTTTTTGGTAAAAAATAACATTACCTCATCTTTGTACTGCCTTCCCGGTAGGCAATGCGCGAGTTGAATTAGGAGCGTGAGGCCTATAGAGCAGTCAAGTGCTTCCAAACACTTTTTGAACGCTTTCATCTTGTAGAGATATTAATTCCGACTACAACGATATAAAACTTTCTACATTTCATGCTTGTTTTCAGCAGAGTGGACCTCATCAAGCTACAATGCACCATGTACTGAAATCCAATCAATGCACCCTTGCTGGCATTATACCTTGGGTTCGGTGAAATTGGATGTAGGGCCCAAATAGACAATAATTCAATGACATTCATTCAGTCCAATTTGAAGGTTTAAATGCTGGATACCCTGAAAACCTCCCAAAATATCAAAATAATTATTCATATTATATCAAGGTAAATATTTAAGTTCAATGAGCAAGAAAAGGAAGTTCAATTTCACTGTTCCATGGAGCATTTGAGCCCACCACCAGGCCATAACTATGATGTACTTTTAAAATATATATCACTGTAAAACTCAATATAAGGTAGGGATTAGAGTTCACAGAGGTTAGAACATGAAGGATAGAATAAGATAGGATGGGAAATGTGGGGGGGGGGGGGTTCCAGGACATGCCTACAGAATGGCCCTACATAAGGGCAACAACAGAGAGCATGAGTACAGGTTTATACATTTTATGTTTTGTGGGGTTAGTGAGATGCTTGACTGCTTTGATCTGGAGTCAGAATGCAAGTGTTCTTTATTCACTGTTCTCCAGTATTATTATTCCAACACATTTACATGGTCACAGCCTTATTGACTCGGCCTGTAAAAGGCCAGCATACCACTGGATCATCACCCGCACTCTTGTCCATCTTAATTTCTAACTGTTTGGAATAATGTTTGCTCCACTCTTCCGCATTCATATCCAAATCTTCTTGCTTGTCGCCATAAAACACCCCCCTCAAAAAACAACAACAAAGAAAGAAAGAAAGAAAGAAAGAAAGAAAGAAAGAAAGAAAGAAAGAAAGAAAGAAACAAACACTGTTGTATAAAAACGTTCATGAACAAACCTGCTGGCTCCCTCAGATCCAGGACCAGAATATTGTGTATGACAACCTGCAACACAGATATATTATTCATTAAATGTCAGTAAATGACTATGACACTTTGAAAACTGATAGTCCTGCTACATTTTTCTGAGAGAATGATGCTGAGTTCGTTGTTAGAATGAAATGCAACGAGTGAATGTGTAGACCATGAGTGGTGAATAAATGGCACATGGCTGGTGCGTGAACATGAATTCGTACAGCAAGGAAACTTCCAACACAAAAAACCACTGTCTGCATGGGACCAAGCACGTCCATCACAGTTTTTACACACATAGCTATCCATTTTCACAGTAAAAGTGAAAATAACACAGTTACACTGTCACTGGGTGCTAGTTTTGAGGTGTACAAGTAAACTTAAGGATATAGGCCCACAGTTAGGACGAGGGGAAGCTAGGCAGGGTGAGGGCTAGGGCGTAAGATACTCGGTCTAACTTTAGACTAACGTTAGAATTCTACACTAGCTTAGACTGGGTTAAATTTGAGCCTTGTTCATATTACTAGGCAGCTAGGGTTAAATTTGGGGTTAGAATCTGATTTTGGGCTGAAATCTTACTTTGGGTTGGCATTTAGGGATATGGTTTGGATTAGGGTTAGGGTTAGGTTAGGGTTAGGGTTTGGGTTAGGGCTAGTTAGGGCTAGTTAGGGTTAGGGTTAGGTTAGGGTTAGGGTTAGTACAGGGTTAGGGTTAATAGGGTTTTAGGGTTAGGGTTTTAACAGCTAGGGTTAAATTTGGGGTTAGAATCTGATTTGGGGCTGAAATCTAACTTTGGGTCGGCAATGGATTCAACTTTAGGGCTATGGTTAGAGTTGGGTTAGGGTTTGGGTTTGGGTTAGGGTTAGGGTAAGGGTTTTAAAAGCTAATGTTAGGGTTAAATTTGGGGTTAGAATCTGATTTGGGGCTGAAATCTAACTTTGGGTCGGCAATGGATTCAATTTTAGTTCTATGGTAAGAGTTGAGGGCAAGGGCTACCTTAGAAATAGGACTACGCTTGTTTACTAGTGGTCTGACTTACCCCTTAAAGAATATTTCCGAATTTAAGCTAGCAGGTACCATGGCAGTAACCCCGGGAACCTTCCCGTACACTCTGCACGCCGTTTGCTGGCGAGAACATCGTATTCTAGCAGACGACTCTCATGCCCACTGCCTACCAGTCTCACAGTATAGGCCTCACGCTCCTTTTCCGGGCTCCCATATAAACCTGTGTTAAATGCAGCATATTCCATGAATCATAAAAAAACAATCGAATCATAGAATTTTTTAAAATTGAAGTAGATGAAGGGAAATTTTCTCTGCTTTCAAGCAAACAACATATTTTGGGATGTTGTCCAGCTCTAAAAAAAGTTAAGAGCCTCCATACGAGACTAGTCATCCAGTCACTCTCAAAAATGATAAAAATAGCAAATTACCTCATACATCAATAAAAAATCATTAAAAATACAAAAACCCTGATTCATTCAACTTCTTCATAACCTGCAGAAGCTCCTGTCCTCAAGCAATGTCAAACACTACCAAAAGTGGCAATTTTCCACTTGACTGATTTTTTATGATTTTTTTGGTAAAAAATAACATTACCTCATCTTTGTACTGCCTTCCCGGTAGGCAATGCGCGAGTTGAATTAGGAGCGTGAGGCCTATAGGGATGGCGATCGGTTGCCTTTAAGTCAAGAGTCTTGCTCTCTCTGCCACAGTGTTCCACGAAGGAGAGAGAGGGAGAGAGAGGAAGAAGAAAATACTTCCCTGGTAATACTTCATCCACAGAACAGTGAAGTCCGAAATACATTTGGAAGTTCTCATAGGACGGTATACATGCTATATGGCCGCATAGCAGAGAAGATCTTCTCCCTAGCAACGGACAATGATTGTTGTTTCCATGGTGATGATTTAACATCCCGGAAACTCATCGATGGCTGCTGCGGTGATCGCAGTTACTGTAAGATGAAATCATCTTAAATGTGTGGCGGAAGAATCGTCTGCTAGATTATCTAATGACATTCTAATGATCATAAATCTCTTGCTGATACACGATCTCATGTTCTAGTTGTCTCTAATTGTTACTGCGCCTCTCAGCCTCCCGACGGAAGTATCGTATACCTCCGTTTCTCTCGTTTCTTTTGTTTCCTTCTGCTTCTCAATATTGCGAAGTCACGTGGACGGTAGTCTTGGTGAGATTAATCACAAGAAACACTTGACGATGGAAAGCGAAGTGGTGCCAACTAAAAATGCGTAAAAGTCCCATCGAAAATAGTCCAAGACAGTCAGATAGTTGCATGCATAAATGCACAGACGAACATTGATAGATAGATAGATAGATAGATAGATAGATAGATAGATAGATAGATAGGTAGATAGATAGATACATACATACATACATACATACAATACACACATACATACATAATACATATATACATACATACATACATACACAGATACATACATACATAGATGGATAGATAGATAAATAGATAGATAGATAGAAAAGAGATAGAGCTAGACAAATAGTTAAATAGATGGAAGCAAGAAAGGAAAAAGAGGAAGAGAGAGAGAGACGGTTTATATAGCAACAGTTGATTATATTCACGATGATTACATTCATGATCATTCACGTTGAAACAAGCAGGTTACTCTCACGAGTCATTTAGAGCATTCAGCAGTATGAGAAGACGTATAGTCACAGCTACATTGTCGGCCCTATATGCCAGACAACACAACGGAAGATCAGTTAGCTGTCCTAATAATTATATAGGAGGAAACGAGACAAAAATGATCTCAACCTTCCTGCTTGTTTGTTTCTAGATCTGTTACTATCAATGTATCCTGTTATCCCGTAATTTTGATTACCAAATCACAATGAGAAAGAAAATCTTGAGGTAGCACATAAACAGTCGTACTGGTAGCTCGAGCCGGCCCTCAAATCTTCGCTTTTGCCAATCGTAATATGTCGTATTGTCGTGAAGCCGCCCCACCCGTAGTTAATTGTTTGGGATGAAATCCACTAACTATGAGTGGAAAGATTATGCGACTCTGTTGTCTCGCCACACAACCGCCTGTTTTTCGCCGCACTTTGCCTCCTCTTCTTTCCCGAGATCAGGGGGGCGACGAGAGCTAAAAAGGCACTAGACCAAATATAGCAGCTCGCTTGCATGGTTCTCAACTCACTGCGCTCAGTGAGGCTGCTGGTCGCGCAACCTTTTCTAAGCGCTCCCATTGAAAACCCGAGCCTTCACATCATCATAACACATATCATATCACTGCTTTTCTTTTGTTATTTTTATATTTTGCTTTTTTCCCGGAAACATATGCAATTGCTGCAAATCGCAGTTGGCTGAAGAGATCGTTATGTAACACGATATAGTTTCGCTATAAGTATGGGAGCGAAGACTTTTTGCTGATTATTGCCAACTGGGGAGACAGTTAAAACAAGAACACGATTCGCAAGTTGAGAAGATAAAAAAACAACAATAACAAACACACAACTTTCTGTTTTGAGCAAAACAGAAACCAATATGAAATCAGCCCACGTTGCAGCTTTAGAAGTATTTACTTTGTATATGTTCATATCATACGTAGACTAAAATGTAATCATCTTGACATACCATACCACAACAGTTTTGCTATGAGTATATACAGACATTGGTCCTAAATATCCATAATTGTATCTCTCTTCATCATACAAACAGTAACGGAGATTATATCAAAGTTCAAGATGTATTAATTGCTGGCCATCCAAAATTGCGGGTTTAGTCTCTTTAGAAGACACACAAACCAGCAACCAACAAAAGGAATACACAGCACATGGAATACACGATACCCCTTCCCCGATCAATACTCGATTGTAGCCAATGCTCGATTTTTTTTTTCACAGCTTTTAAAGAGGTCTAAAGAAGCAAAAACTATTGAAACCATGGTAACGACGAGTTTGGAAATTTTGTAGATTGATACACAGTGATGAAAATGGCAGGTTATAACGAGCAAGCAATGCTCGCGTCACACATAAATCTTCTATCCCTCATTATTTTCATGGGTATCAGGTAGCCGAAGAAAAAACAGCTAAATTTTGCTCCTGTTTCTCAGAAAGTAAAGCTATCGTAGTTGACACCCTCATGCATGCACACATTTACATTGAATCATAGGGGAGATCATTAGAGGCAGATGTTACCATTTAAGTCAATGCTTCGCAACCAGACGTGGGCTCTTGCAGGTGGACCGCGATATCTTCCCAAAATGAAAATAAAACAGACTTGTATTCGATCAACACATGTAACAGGATCTCAAGAAACTTTGAGGCAGCCAAGGTGGATCTCGGGTTAAAAAGGTTGAGAAGCGCGGATTTAGGTGGATGTTAAAATTGTACCACGTTAGAGGATCTCCTGATATATACCTTATATAAATCATAGTTGCGATCCTTGTTTAAGTTTCTACATAATTGAAACTATGAAAGTGTTGGCGGTAAATACGTGATATCGTGAAGTACATGTGCTAGTAAATTTTATCGCTGTTTGAACTGCTTTGGTTTTAAAAGGCATGGTATAGTTTTAGTTGAGATGAGGGATTCAGGTTTCAACTCTTTGTGAGATAATTAGAAATCACTCCTTATGAAATATTAAAGAACAGACATTTCTAAAAGGAATCAAAAGTTATTTTGATAAAAATCGTGTTTGAAATGCCTGAGATATCCAAAAACAAAGCAAAACGAAGTGGCCCTAATTAAACGTGAGACCCTTCCTGTTATTACGATTGCTTTGTTTTACTTTGTTTTTGGATATCTCAGCCTTTTCATTATCGATTTTCATCACATAAACTTTTAATTCCTCTCAGAATTATATGCTCTTTGATATTTCATATAGTGTCTTATTATCACTCAAAAAGTGAAATCCTGAATCCCGATCTCAACCAAAACTATACCATCCCCTCCAAGACGTCATTGCTAGTCGAATAAACTCCAGGCATTCTTGTGTTTATCATAGCAAACATTATTTTCTTAATCGTGTTTTGTCATATCTGTTTTGTAATTATCTCCTCTTTTTACAATAACATTTTTTGGAGAAGTAGAATACATCGTGTAATATGATTGTACAATCCCATGTACTGGAATTTTGACAGTCTTAAAAACATTATTTACCATTTGCCTTTAAAACAAACACCAAACTTTATTACCTCAAAATAGTTCTAAAATGTGAGTTAGTGATTGAAACAACCAATGTAAAAAATAGAATCAGTATAATCAATGTTTAGTATTGTTAACAATACCAAATGTGAATAATAGTTATAACAAAAAATGTTTCTAGAACTAAACCGTCTACAGTTATGGTTTATTGAGAAAGAAAATAGTGATATCTCCTTATATTTTAGGCTTTATTACGAAATTGTATTTGGTAGGATTTTTTTGACCTATACATATGCATCAACTGTGATATTTCGAACATTCTTTTTTAATCACTGTTCCCAATGGTAAACAGTACTTTTAACATTAATCGTAACATGAAAGCCCAAAATACAATGTAAACTAAGTGCATTTTACTTTTTCTCTGTCGAATTAAAATGTATGGAATGCTTACTTTGATTATCTCTTTGCCAAAATGGTCATGAGTTTCATTTCATGGTTCGGTTTCGTTCACATTTACGGTTAGATCGTGTGCGGTATGTTGAAAGTGCATGTCTCAAAACCAATGTACGTATGAGCTTAATATTTCGACCATTGATTTTGCACCGTTACTTAAAGGACTTACCTTAAAGGATCAATAGCCTCCCCTTATGTATCCCATTGTCCGATCGTTTCGTCTCTGCGTATCCAATGTTTTTATATCGTGCCGCTGTTTCTCATTTTTGCTTGCTCTTTATTATTTGGTATTCATTCATTGATGTTTCAAATTAACAAAGAATCTCGATAATAATTTCTGGTTTACATTTTGCGGTTCAGCACAATGCATCTATTTTTTATGTTTTGGTCCGCCCTTGCTAATAAGGAGGCTTACATTTCTAACTCTGTGTGTGTGTGCGGGTTTTGTGTGTGTGTGTTTGTGTGTGTGTATTTTCTGTCCGTCTGAGCTTGCCATATCGCTTTACTTCCTTTTTTTTCTCTTACTCAATCGCGGTATAGCTTCTGTCTTAGAAATTTAAAGGGATGGTATAGTATTGGTGGAGATGAGGATTGGGCTTTCTACTTTTTGTGAGATACCAAGAAACCACCTATAAAATAGTACAGAGCATACCATTCTAAGAGAAATTCAAAGTTTTTTGTTGTTGTTGATGAAAATGGTTTTTGGAATGGCGGAGACATCTAAAAACAAAGTAAAACAAAGTGATCATAAAAGATGTGTCTCACCTTTTATTAGGATCGCTCTGTTTTGGATACTGTATCTCAGACATTTTAAAACCAATTTTCATCAAATAAATGATGAATTCCTCTTGAAATTACATGCTCTTTCATGTTTCATTAGAGGATTCTCCTTCTCTCCCTCTCTCTCTCTCTCTCTTTCTCTCTCTCTCTCTCTCTCTCTCTCTCACACACACACATACACACACACACACACACAGTGTATTGCATGCAGATTATCACCGGGGAATTGATTTGTGGTGTTTCGGTAATTGTTACTTCAACTAGGACTCGACATTAGCCTTGGCCCAGGGCCACTAGAAATCATGTTGGGCCACCATTTTAATTTCCCAAAAGGTTATCTCTTGTATGGCCGGATCGGGGAGCTAAAATAAAAAAAGAAACTTTATATTTTAATGGTCAGGACCAAGCAGGCCACCAGAGAGAAAAAAAAATTGTGTCGAGACCTGCCGTAACAGTTGGGATATTTCTTAACTTGTTTTTCATTTCGCATTGTGTTGTTCGAGTTGGTAGAGTAGTACGTCTTGCTTCGCAGATTCCATCTCGGTGCTCCGACAGCGCCGCGATTCTGCAGCGGCGAGTATTGACTTCTCTTTAATCCCCTCGGCTCTTTTCAGATAAATCAACTTAATTCACTTAATCTGATAATGAATGTGTTGGGAAGTTTCTTTGATCGTTAGTGGCGTATCTGAGCTATATTGTCATTATCGAAATAAAAAGGGCAAAACAAAACAACCATACATGAACACACACACACACACACACACACACACACACACACACACCAGTTTAGTTTAAATTTAGTTTGCACACATGCACAGAGTTTTAAATTAGTTGTTTCACAATTACAGCTATATTATGCTTTTATGTCAATAATGATATGACATGAATGCATTTCGTTCATTGATAATCATACCCTTATGTTCTTGACTTACAGTATATTTACATTTAAATGAATTGCAGCCAAACTGATCACTTAGAATTTATGACAATGTATGATAATCGTTTTCTAAATATTTCCAAAACCAGTGATTCCAGTGGCGAATTTAACACACTACTGATAAACTGCAGAATTCGCATAATTTTTTTTAAATCTTTTTTTTTTGTTTTAGATTTAGTTTTTTTTTGCCATGCTCTATTACAACATCCTTATCAATATCGTCGCCTTCTCTTGTTATCAAACTTTCGAGATTACCTTGGATATCATTTATAACGGCAACAGCGGTTTGAGATGGTTATAATGAAGGAGTTAGAAAAACAACTGTTTCAGTCACATACTGCTGATGAGAATTATGATATAATGATGAGGAAATTGTCGAGAAATATTTCATTATAAAGCGGTGGAAGAAATGAAATGCAAACATTGCACTTCAAAAAAGGAGAAAAGTAAATGAATAAAAGCGTCACTTACCGTGCGTTGTCATATCAAGAGTTGATTTTGGGGTTTTGTTTTTTGTTTTCTTACTGATCGGTCTTCATTAATAATGAGAAATGTAAACAACTATCTTACAGATAATCTGCCGAATACTGACGGCCATCGAAAAAGAAAGATAAAGAATAAAGTAAAAGAAGTGAAACTCACTCTGGAGGTATGGTAGGAAAAGAAAGCTTGACGTGGAGCAAACCGGAGGTTGTTAGAATCGACAATGTTGTTTGCACGCTGCCCGGCAAAGTTAGACTGTGATGGATGATAGCGTAGTTGGCCCGTAGTAAAAGCTTCCGGAGCACGCCTATGGGGTCTCCGCTAGTTCCTTGCGACTGTTTGCCCTCTTCATTCCACACCGGAAGTAGCCCCCCGATGGCGACTTATTCGCTGCCTGGTACGGGAGCCACACGACAAGATCGAAGTGTTCCTTTGGTTGTTGTTTTTTTTTTTTCCTGGCTTTCCTACCCTTTTTTATCTTTGCGCTAAATATAACGTGCTTATTCCGATCAAGAACTTTAAACATATCCACAATTAAAAGCATTATTTACCATATGCAGATGAAACAAAAACCCAGAGTAAGTGCTTCAAAATAGTTCTAAAATCATAATGTGAGTTAGTGATAGAAACAACCAATGTAAAAGTGAATCAGCATAAATATTTTTAAATATACAACATGTGAACAATAGTTTTGATAAAATGAAGTGTTTCCAGAATAAATCGTGTACTTCAAATTCAACAATTCTTCCGTGGAGATGTTTTCATTGCAACTGATTGACAAATTGCCCTACATCGACGTAAATAAGCATTGAATTGATCAGTGTTTTAGTAGTAGCCATGATAAAAAATCATGGGCGTACATACTCGAGCAGGATTCGAACCTACGACCTCCTGATCACCGGACTGGCGTCATCTCCACTAGACCACCGAGCTTTCGCCCGACAGCAAGTGTTGGTTCTAATCCTTATAGCATGCAGCGGGTACTGCTTTGTTATTCAAATTCAACAATTCTTCCGTGGAGATGTTTTCGTCTACTATTTCCTTACATTCTAGGATTTATTGCGATTTTTTTTGTAAGGTATAGGATATTTTGTGATACAATAATTGACCTACACATTATGCATCAAATGTGATAACTCGAACTTCTTTTAAATCACTGCTCCCAATCGTTTAATGGACCAAAGTATAGTAAACTTCAATGATATTAATAAATTCACGTTTTTGCGATAGCTCGCCGTAACAGAGTATGCCTATAGTCTGCTCGATTAAAGTAAAATAAAGGAACCATGTTTATCATTTCAGTTTACACCATCTGACTTTACCCAAACGGCACTCCATCGGTGCTACCCAGACCCCCCCCCCCCCACCCTCAAAAAAAAAAAAAAAACAAACAAACCAACCTCCTCCTTTATTCATGTTTATTAATATTTGTTGGTATTTCTGTTTCGCTTTTCTGTTTTGGGATGTGTTTTTTTTTCTCTCTCCCACTCCTTTGAAAATGCAGGCTGGCAATACATCAGAACTATACTTTAATCTGAAAAAAAAAAAAACATGATGCTTCCTATAATGGCAGATTTCATACTTCAACACTCTAAAAAATTCCGAGTCAGAACTGACCCGGAACTGGGTCCGTTGGGGTCACACACCGTTCCGGGTCAAAAATGACTTGGAATTTGGTCATGAAGACCCCGAATGGGGTCACCCTGACCCAATTCATGACTGTGAATGGGTCATATCTGACCCCGTTCCTTGTCATTTCTGACCCGGAACGGTGTATGACCCCAATGGACCCAGTTCCGGGTCAGTTCTGACTCGGATGTTTTAAGAGTGAATTCTCGAGTCCTTCTGCAAAGGGCACCTTTCCTCACCAGAAACAGCTATTTTGTGAGTGACATTTTTCTATTCTCTCTCTCTCTCTCTTGAATTTTTGATCTGTTATTTCTGGCGTTAACTCTTTCGTAAAAGTATTGAAGTCTAGTGTTACCATGAAGCCTCTCCTTGTAGATATTTTATTTTTATTTTTCTGTAAATAAAACACTGGATCATATGGCCTCCCTGTGTGATTTCTTTTTTCAATTCAGTCACATTATTTTTCTCTTCAGCTTGATTTGATCGAATGAATTTGAATTAATAACCACTTCATTACGGTCATACATACACAAAACACACACACAGACACACACACAGACACACACACACACACAAATTTTCGTGTTGATCTTTGGGAATGTAACTGTGTATGTCATAATGTCAGATAAGCTGGCAGGCGATACATTTAGAAGGGCTGCAAGGATTGAAATGCTCGCAGCTTTTGCAGTAAATGAATTTGATTTACGGGCTTTAAGTGTTTTTTTTTAATTACCTATTTGCGATGAAGGTCAATGTTTCATCGCTGATTGCTGTTAAGGGGTCATTATCCAACCCGTTCCGGGCTCAAACTACCAATAGTTTGACTAAAATGGAATTAGTGTCCAACACCAGAATTGACAGTAACATGTATTGTTGTTGGTTCATTGTCCATCTGAGAAGATGGCTGGGTAGCCCATATTCAGCTACTCTAAGCTGGTCTTCCATGGGGTCCAGTTGGATGTGAGGCGGGACCACTTCACCGGGTTAAACACCCTGCTCTTTGCGATGAATAAATGAAGTGGGATCTTTTACGTGCATGAGTTGTTACTCTCTCATACACGGGACCTCCATTTTATGTCCTATCCGAGGGACAGAGCGTTTTTGCCTCTTGCTAGAGTGGGGACGGTAGGATTACACACAACATTGCTCAGTGAGACTCGGATATCGAACCCGGGTCGCTTGGGTCAAAGGCAGACGCGTTACCGACTTTAAATAGCTAACTCACCGTCCGTCACTTTAAAACGCCATGATTGTCTTCCCCATTGCCACACTAGCAAGAAATCTGTCCGTGGCTCTGTTACTCAACTGTGGAGTGCCGCATATTATATTCATACAGATTGAAAAATGGCATACATAACAATGTAAATATTTCAAAGTTTCAATTTCGAGAAGAATTTCAAAAATAAGAGTGAGGAGATGTTCCATTATACTTCCTGATACTGCGGCGCCTTAATTTTTAGTACTGTCACTACATTATTATGGTGATGTGAATATCAAATCTATCAAACTGAATTTAAGGACAGAACGCGATATGAACTATTGTAAAGCCAGAGTGAAGAAGGTGCGCTTTGACAGATTTTTATCAAATGTCATCCTCTATATAGTACTAGTGAATAATATCTGCATTGATAACCTTCATCTCTCATTTATAACCCTTGTCCTCTTCTTTTGACTGTGTATCACAACAATGTCGGAATTTCAGGGCCTGGGTATTTGTTTCAAGTTCATCGTGTCACTTGCCAGCAACCACGGATGAACTGGTGGTAGTTTTGCTGTCCGGAAAGCATGTAGGGTACAGGTTTGATTCCTACTGGTTCGTTTGGGTTTTTTTCCCGACATGTTTGTTAAAGATTGTAGATTTGCAGTTGCGATCTTATACACTAGAAATACAGAGGATGACACTTGATAAAGACCAGTTGCAGCACAAATTATGCTAATTTGATATAGATAGCTCCTTAATCGTATATCATATCCAGCACTTTTCATCTGTTCTCAACTTTATATAAGTATTTCTAACCCTGAGTTCTTGAACTGTAAGTGGAAATACATCATTCAGGATCTGGACCAAGTATAGTTTTTATTTAATAGTTGACGGACTAAAGCTAAAGTCATACTGCAAAAAAGCCTTTAAACTCGTCAGACACGTGTAAAGGATTTGAGAATAAAACACTATCCCTTTCCTTGACAGATTCAACTCTATTTTTAGGTCGCTGTGTCTCTCAACGTGGTCTTGACATTAATGTTTACGAAGAAAAAAAATCAAACTGGCTTGAAATATAGTTCTTCTTAGCAAACCGCAGAGTAGTTATAAGAATACTAAGATAGCGAATGAATTTACTTTTGAATTTTTCGTTCGAAATTTTTATATCAAAATTACAAAATAGATATTGTGATTCAAGGTATTCTTGGTGCTTTTCTTCTTTTTTTTAATCCTTAGAATGAGTGGATTGAAGTACATAAATAATCTCATTATAATGCATAGTGAATATTTCACTAGTTTTATCACATGCAATGTCAACACAAATGACCAAAATTTATTCCCAGTTTGCAGCTGATAATCTCTTCCTATAAAGTCTAGTGTGTGATTATAGTCAGGCAAATTATGAATATAGTAGACTTAACGGCATTATGACAACTATACGAGAAGAACTTCACCATCCATCAGAAAATAATAAGATATGTCAGATAATGTAATACCAGATGACACAGGAGAAACGCTGTTTTGGAATATTATCATGAATCAAAGTGGATGTTGTGTCCATCACTCAGGTAGGCCTTGTAATTAACAGAATCAAGTATTTTGATATGAAATCTACTATCCCGTGACAGTGAATATTATCATTGCATTGAAGCAAATTAAAGTTGAAGTCTCCGATAATGGAATTTTTCTTTTGGTCCTGGGAAGGTGCTGACAACAAATAAGAAAGTGTTTAAACAAATCCTTAGAATTTAAAGAAGGTTGCCTGTATATTTCACCAACTACAATGTGATTTGTTTTGGCATTGTAATTTCAATGAAGATACCTTCCAAAATATCAGAAATAATAAAGCCTAGTCTGTATGTTATTTCATCTTTTAATTTTCTGATGAAAAAAATCCCACATTACCTTCCCTTTCGCCAGATCTATCATTTGAATTAAAAAAAAAAACTTCTGGAAAAAATGAAGGTTTGCAAATTATTTATTGTTTTTGTAACAGCAGCAATAAATAAACCATACTTCAACTAATTACAGAATAATTGCAAATCATTAGGTTTATGATGTGCCTTCTGAATGAGCCACCATCGAAGTATTCCTTCTAACTTGCGTCCCAATGGAACCCTCCACAAACATCAAAGGCCTTGTCATACCTTTCCGGGTAAGCTACGCGGGCTTGTTGCGAGTAGAGATTTTCCAGCGGGCAGGAACATGTTGGCGGGTTCCGTACTTGCGTCTTACCTGTTAGAGGCGTGCTATCTGTACCGTGTATTCCTTGTGACCTGCGTGAAAGCTTTGAAACCGATTCATTTTCAGCTACGAGCGACATACGGGGACTGCGAAGTACCTGCGTTACAGCTGTGAAGTACCTGCGTGGGAGCTGCCTGCGAGGTGCTGCCGCTAAGGGCCTCCTACTGGTGTTCTGCGTGTACCTCTGAGGGCAAATTCCCGCGACTCACCTGGAACGAGTTTGAGCATGCTCAAGGCCTTGTCACACCGCGTCTGGTGAAGCCTTGCGGGTTAACTTGCGGGGAAAAATGTTTTCTACCCGGACCTCCCAGCAGTTGGTCCGCACCTGACAGTACCTAGAGCGTATCTCGCCCGTACTTGTTCTTCGCAAGTCGCACGCAAGGCTTGCCCGGAAAGGTTTGACACGGCCTTTAACATTTAAAGACTGGTCTCTAATCCTCGAATTCTGGGTAAAAACGCGCCGATGAGATTCAAATTCTGAGATGCGCTATATACTGCTACCATTGTTGATGGCATAGAGATTTGTCCCGCTGTCAAAGCCACTTTTTGATGCGCTCTCTTTAAGCAATCACCCACTCCATCTTTCTCCATCTCTTTCTCTCTCTCTCTCTCTCTGTCATTTTTTTTTTATTTCACAAATTTAAATTGTCATCTCTTGATATGACTTTATGTGTCGTTATATTAATTCTTGCTCCTTGTGACATACATAACGTTCTCGGCGTCAAGGTTAGTTCAATCTGATAAGCATAAAGTTTTATCATTTCATATCTCCGCTCTTATTCATCACGTCCAGTTCGGACGATGTTATTGAATTCGTCAGAGAAAAATGACTCCATAGAAATGAATTTGAAATTTTAGAAAGACAAAACACTAAATCTTGATGTGTAAAGGGCTGTCTCAAGTGTATCCTTTAATCCGTATGATATACATCACTTATATCTTCATGTACAGTTGAGTAATTTCTTTGAAAAAGATGAATTTCTTTCGGTGACAACTGAATGAATAATAAGCCTCTTCGGATTGTTAAAAACGACCAAACTCTTTTCACCATTTTTAAAAAGACTTTTCTTACGTACCACCTCGACCACTTGTCTTCACGACTGCAATCTTGAAATTTATTTGCAAATGAATGACAAAATATTAATTTCTGCAATTTTCGCTTTTGTGCCTCGGAGGGTAAAAATGCACGTGTTGACTCATGCGTAAAGTTTTACTTTGTATTGACCTACCAGGTTGATAGCCGATTAAGTTACCTATTAAAGGACAAGTTCACCTTCATAGACATGTGGGTTGAGTGAATGCAGCAATATTAGTAGAACACATCAGTGAAAGTTTGGGTAAAATCGGACAATCCGTTAAAAAGTTATGAATTTTTGAAATTTCTGCTCAGCCACGGCTGGATGAGAAGACTAGTACAGTGTATGATGCCACACGCGTACAACGTTATAATAAAAAATGAAGAGCATTTCACAAAACTTCACTTTTTCAATAAAGTGCACATTTCTTCGACTTGTTACTGATGTTAAGGGTTATATTATTTCCCCTGCGTTCTGAAAGAGAGAAGTTGAGTATTCTTTTATCATGCGAGAATGCGAGAAATTTGAAAATATGTTGAATTTTCTTTATTCTTTCTTTATATCGTTGCACACATGTGACATCACAACCTATAGTAGTCTTCTCATCCAGCCGTGACTGGGCTAAAACTTCAACAATTCATAACTTTTGAACGGATTGTCCAATTTTCCTTAAACTCTCAATGATGTGTTCTACTAATATTGCTGCATACACTCAAACCACATGTATATGAAGGTGGACTTGTCCTTTAATATGGTATATGAAATATATTTTTTTTCTATCAAAATCTTCTATGAAAAATATGAGTTAGATAAGTGTTTCCTTTTTATTTCTTTTTTTGCTGAGTTTATAATCACATTAGTTTCGAGATGTCATCAGCATACCAAATAATTTGGGCTGAGTTAATGCTAGTGTGGATAACTATCATATCGAAAGTATAGATAATGCGCACGATCAATCACAAATCGAAAAGTCACATTTTTCCAAAGGTGCACATGGTACAGAAAACGCTTGTATGATAATTATAGTCACATACAAATATGAACACACACATTATGTATACGTGTACATATCATACGAATATATTATCATGTTTGATAACATTTCTACAAATTAATTTAACATTTGAACTTGATATACATGTACATTTATCTGTGTGTGTACGTATGTGTGTGTTTGTGCGCGCGCGTGTGTGTGTGTGCGTGTGTGTACGTGTCTCTGTGTGTGGTACCCATGGACACACAGACAATATTGAAATACCCGAATCAGCATCGAATACATTCGACAAATAAGAATTCAGGAACTACACATTCCCAGCTGGTTTCCACTGTTGCTATGGTTTGCGCTGACATGCCCAGATCCCACACGGTGCATATTAATAAGACTCCGCCGCCACCACCACCACCTCAAAAGAAAAACAAGCAAAACAGACAACCACCTACAATTGAAAAAAAAAAACCGGGTGAAAAACCTCAAAGAGCTGCTTTTCAGCGCTTTTTAAAAGCCCGTTTCTGGCCGGTAGTTGGGCTGCGCTTTCGATGAACTCTCCCTTTTTTTTGAAGGTATGCCAGTAGCTTATTTGTAGACCAATAAGGAGCTCTTATCCATGCACAGCCTTTGTTGACCCTGCTCTTGACCGGGACAGAGCCATGTTTAAATCATCACCCGAGCTGTTGGGGAGAGAAGTGGCTCGCCGGAAACAACAACCAAAAAAAAAGTAAAAATGAAACAAAAATGAAATAGAATTCCAAAACGTGAAAACATATAGGTGTAGAGAGCTAGTTGCAAATAGATAAGTAAGTAGTAAAAAAAAAAGATATGGAAAACGTATAGAGGTTGAAAGAGAGAGAGCGAGAAATAATATTGTTTTTCTCATGCGACAGCAATTTAGCACGTGTAAGTTTCCATGTTCTCGTGTAGGAGCGCGTGCTTGTGCGCATCAACAATTCTGGCAAACACAATATTGAAAGATTGTATTTGCCTGAACATCCGCTGAAGCATCCACTTTCAAAGAATGCGCGGTTGTTTTCAATTTTGCTCATGTATATGTCCATGAATTTACTGTGTGCAAGTGTACAAAAGATATTCAGCGAGAGTCAAATTATGACTCTTCCTATACATTTTGGGCAGAATATAGATTTAGATTAGGGAATCGACTTCTGCCTTTACAAAGGATACTTGAGTGAAGTCGTTTATGTTATGTGTGTACAAGTGTGAGTATGTGCGTGTGTGGGTGCGCTCAGTATGAGTGTGTGTGTGTGTGTGTGTGTGTGTATGTGTGTGTGTGTTTGAGAGAGAGAGAGAGAGAGAGAGAGAGAGGGAGAGAAAGAGGGAACATTTTTTTTATGTTGGACAGCCGTTTTGCAATCATAACAGCCATTTTGTGATCATAATGATTTATTTACATGAACTGGTTATTTGGAAATGATCAATGACAACGGCTAGGCTTTGAAAGTAGCCCTGGACCATTATTACTCTACCGAGTACAATGGGCGAGGTAATCAGAGAGAAAAAGGGAGAGAGAGAGAGACCGAAGCAAGAGATATGGAAAAGTATAGTGATTGGTTGCTTCAGCACACCTGCATGAACAAAATGACTGATTGTCATCGAAGACAAACAGGTGTATCAATGTATATATATACATATATATAAATATATATATATATATATATATATATATATATGTATGTATGTATGTAGTATGCATTATGTAGTCTTCCTTTCTCATTTCTCACAATATGTATATATATATATATATATATATATATATATATATATATATAATATAGAGATACATGATAATTATGTATGTATGATATAGAACAGAACTTAAGAAATGTATCATTCTGTCAATGCCAACAGTATATATGAACAGATAACAAACAAATAAACTGTTAGTATTGACAGCATTATACATTCTTTGAGTTCTGTTTTATTCTGTTATATTACTGTATGAACACGTGGACTACGAATAACTTCACAGACACACAGACAGACAGACAGACAGACACACACACAGACAGACAGACACACACACACACACACACACACACACACACATATATGTATATTGCCTGCAGACTTTTTTTTTCCTTGTTGGCCAGTTGTTCGATGCTCAGAAATCCCTTTCCCCCAGCATCTGTCCGCTTCGCGACGGGATACGGAACAGAGCGGGGAAGAAAGCAAAAAAGAATAGGACCACGACCACAACAACATATTATTAGGCGTCGCCAGAACGTGAATCGAAGGTAAGCACCTAATTTGTGGACATTATCCCTCGACTTTTACCTCGGGCGAAGTGGCGGAGATGCGGAGCTCCCTACGTATTCCCTCTTGAATTAGGGACATCGAAATGAATGGAAACACATTGAATGTTATTAGCAGGAGTAATTGCAGGGAAGAACAATTTCATGATAAGTCTCGTTTATTAGTTTTTTTTTTTTTACTTTTCGTTTCAATTCCCATTGGCTCCATAATCCAGTGGATTATGTGAATGAGTCGTGTAAGCTCGTCCACTGGCACGGAGATTCCGTTTTCGAATAAAAATTCCTGAACGCAATTTTCTCTTTTCCATTTTGGTTTTCTCCTTCGCATACGGAAGAACTTCACTTCCCTTTAAGGTAAGGCTTTGTTGGTTCATTGAAAGATATATCAATTTCATCTACACACAGCCATGCATGTTGCTGATTTTTCTTTTTCAATCCTTAAAGGGATGGTACAGTTTTGGTTGAGATGGAGTTTCAGGTTTCCAACGTTTTTTTCTTATGATGATTTTTTTTTTGAAATATTGAGAAATCTCTTATGAAATATGGGAGAGCGTATAGTGCTAAGAGAAAATCAAAGTTTATTTGATGAAAATTGGTTTTGATTTGGCTGGGATATCGAAAACAAAGCAATCCTAATAAAAGGTGAGACCCACCTTTTATCAGTATCGCTTTGCTTTGCTTTGTTTTGTTTTGTTTCGTTTCGTGTTTTTTTTTAATATATCAGCCATTTCAAAACCGATTTTCATCAAATAAACTTTGAATTCCTCATATAATTATATCCCTTTATCATTTCATAAAGGTGTTTCTAAGTATCTTGCAAAAAGTTAAAAGCTGAATCCTCAGCCCAACCAACCAATACTATACCATCCCTTTAAAGTGGAAAAGAACCATGTAACGCTTGTTCTTCAGAATAACAGCTGCAAGTCAGTCACGATATCATCGTTCACACGTTGGCTCTCACATGGCGACACCTACTCATTCATTGTCCACAACAAATGAAATGAAATGAAATGAAATGAAATGAAATGAAATGAAATGAAATGAATGAATGAATGCATAAATGAATTACCGGTAATCAGTTATCACATAGAATATTGGATGAATCACTGAGTGAATAACTGAGTAATTAAGAATTGATTGATAGGTTAACAAAAAAGGAAGCGAGAAAGAGGGGAAGACAAGCAGAAATAAAGTGAAGACATGTTGAAGAAAGCAGTCCCTTCCATACCATATCAGAATACATATATATATATATATATATATATATATATATATATATATACATAGATATATATATATATAAATATATTTAATATACATGTGTGTTTTCGTGTTGTGCGAGATGCGTGATTGCAAAAGTTAACTTGAGTCTTCTGAATTTGAGATATTTGCGATAATTGAGATATTTTAGAGCTGTCAAAAATACAGAAAATAATAGATTGTGGGGCTTTTTTATCATAACTTAAACAATATCCCAACAAGTGAAGTATCAACAGAAAGGTTTATTTTGTTTTGTTTTTGCTAAATGTGATGATGGGCTTACTTTAAGGTGTTTCAAATGGCACTTAATCCATTTATTGATCAAACTCTTGTATATATATATATATATATATACATATATATATATATATATACATATATATATATAAGACATATAGTATACTTTAATGGAATTCATTCCTTATGTTTGTTCCAATGCACAAATGATAATGATAATGATAATGATAATGAATAACATTTATATAGCGCTTAATACTGATGTTTCTAAGCGCATCGATCCGGAAAAAAAAAAGAAGAAGTATGACATTGAAAGAAAATACAGCATTATATACTTGAACATATACAATATAACAACAGCAACAAAACAACAGAATTAAAGTTGAGTACACAGATAAGTTTTCAACAATGACTTGAACTTATCAACATCAACTTTATCAAAAAATGATGCGAGGAAGAGATCGCTAGTGTATTATCAATGCTGCCCATTTTTTTGACGTACCATCCGTCTTCTCCAGGGTTACAGACAACGAATTTATCATTTATTAGACAAAAATCGCATCTTTTGTCGAGTTCAGAAAAAAAAAGCCCAGATACTATATATTCCATTACCAGCTCAGAGATATATCGGTAGATTGATGTGCTCCACGATATCCCTATTTGGGCAAAGACATTAAAAAAACCCCCAATAAATATGCATTATTGCAAGAGACAACAACCCAGATCATAATGTAAAACGCAAAAAAAAAAAATGATGTGTGAAAACTCTTTGTTTGGAGGAAAGCAAGTCAATAAAAAAGACGGCTGTGCGAAAAGATGATGGCAAAACGAATTAAATAAAACAACAACAACAACAAGAGAGAGAGAGAGAGAGAGGAAAAAAAGTTGGAAACACAAAGCAAGGGGGTACTCTGAGCGGAGCCCTGGAAGTGAGCAATGCCAACACGGCCAAGGATATTCAACATTCGCGATTGTCGGCTCAGAAGTAGAAAGATAAAAGTCACCATTTACCGACTGAAGAAAGAAAATGTGGTAAATGAATAGTCGTCTGACACTTTTTTCTCTACAAGCACACAGACGCGGGAAAGGCAAAGGATCCTAGCCGTTTGAAAGGGTAATGTATCAGCTTTGATTATGTAGCGCTATATATATATAATATTCGAGGCTGATTTATCATGTCTACATGACATGTTTTATCACTCGTGGTATGAACAAGGCTACTTGGAAATTGCTTTCATAGTTCAAGAGGAATCCAGGAGGAAATGCAAGGGACAATTGATTTTTTATTGCAAGAAATAACATCCCGGACGGAACCAAGATTTAAAACTGCATTCCTAGATCGATGAATGATACTGAAAGCAATAACTTACCTGATAAAAGAGAGAAGATTCAAGCGACTGAAAAGCTCTCACGCATGTCCCAATAACACACGTTGATAATAACATAAGTTATGATTCCGTCATGAATATGATGCTTACAATAATATATAATCATATATATATATATATATATATATATATATATATATATATATATATATACATGTAATATATGTTGCGAATTCACGTATTGGCTCCAATGTAACGAAGAATAAACCGGTAATGCAATATTTCGCCTATATAGAGCTTATTGAGCAACTCAAATTTTCGGTGGCTTCCATCCACCTTCTTCAGGAGTCTCGATCTATCTATCTATAATATATATATAATTATATATATATATATATATATGCATATATATATGTATAT
Organism: Diadema antillarum; assembly: GCF_040938485.1. Taxonomy (NCBI): domain Eukaryota; kingdom Metazoa; phylum Echinodermata; class Echinoidea; order Diadematoida; family Diadematidae; genus Diadema; species Diadema antillarum. The sequence continues at coordinate 186,953 of NW_027271582.1, read as the reverse complement.
ATAGATAGATAGATAGATACATACATATGTATATATATATATATATATATATATATATATATATATATATATATATATATATATACGGACCCTCCTGCACACACACACACACACACACACACACACACACACACACACAGGCTTTGGAACAGTCGGTATGAGCTGCTGACCACGATACACTGTCACATCACTGCGCATCACACTCACCCACAAACACACAGTATATTCCTATAATGAGCTATGGGCGAGATCAAACACAAAAATACACACTTATACACCTTGCAGTGTAATACACGGAACATGATGACAAATCTGTGATTGTACACCGCGGAGACTGACCACACATTGTCGAGTATCCAGTCACTATCAAAGCAAACATACCAGTACTATCGGCTTACATCAAGCAGTCATAAGATCTCTTTAGTTAGGATCTCTGTATCTTGTCCATAGACGACTTACCATTTGTATGTAATTGTCTTCGTTAATTCCTTGTAAAGTGTAGCACGTATAGTAAGAAGGGGGCGAATCTTCGCTATCTCGTCGGTGTATATGATTTTTTGACTTATGAAAGTGCACGTACGTGTATGTATAAAATGGTCATTTAGAAATATCATGCACCTAAAAAGTCCATATCATAAAAATGGCTAAAATTTATACAAAGATGGCATTTCTTGGGAATATTGGGCAGGCTTGCCAAAGGCGGAACGCCTTTCCATCATGAATACTAAACAGTCATTCCCATTACAATCATGACACGAAACGACCAACCGCTCAATCTCACTCTCGCGCCGATATGAGCGATCGATTCTTTGTGTTTGGGAGCAACCTGTTCGATCGATCACACACAAACAGATGTGTGCATTCCCGCCAACATCGCGTGTGTATCTTGGCGGTAGGGTGACGTGAGCGACGGGAGGCTGTCGATAAAAAGACATCCGTGTCTTTGTGGTGTGTAGCAATTTCTTGAACATTTACAAAGTCTTCCTCCCTAGTGCTTGACGTAAAGATTGAAAAGAAATTACCAACAACCTTGTGAACTTTGTCACAAAGTTATAATCATAGAAGTATACATTGTATATCAATTTCTAATTTCTCCTCATTCAATGAAAAACACAAGAATGTTTGAATCAGTATTGCTCAAAGACTTCGCAGATTCAATATTCGAACAGCATATCCGTCAATAATGGCGCACTTTGTGAGTGCTTAAAAATGAAGTCCAAAGTGTTTTTTTTTCACACTGCGGGCATTATACTGACAAAACACGTTGGAGAAAACGCAGCGTACGCTCTCTACCGTGCGTCTATTGATTGAATCAGCCATATTGTCATTCTGTCCCCAACACGTCGGTTTGTTGTGTTTTTTTTTTGTTAGAGACTTTCCATATGTCACTGGTTGCGATGAATCATATCAACTCTATTCATAGCTCTTCTGATGTTTCTCTAATACATATTGTATTCTACCCCTTGAAGCTTTAACATTTTACTATGTTGGATATACACATTCATTTTCTATGTTTCAGTATCCAATTCCATATGTGTCCCACCTTTGGACGAAAAAGTGAAAGTGTGTATATATCTGAAACAGACAAAGAAACTCCTAACCACGAATACAACTTGGAAGGATCTCTATTCTCCCCCAGTAGTGATATAAACCGTATCATGTGTCGTACACTGATATACATGTGAATGAAAGGAAATACATAGATTCCAATGTGAGGGACTGAGAAAGCTGGAACCGTCGCCCCAAGGACGCAGTCCCTCCAAACGACTCGGGTAACAATTCCCTGACACACCATCTTGGTGGCGGTATACTGATCCATTGTCTATACTATATTCGGAACATTACATGCCAGTTCAAGACGTTGCGCTGTGTTGAGGGAAGACGTTGACATCTGAGGTGTTATTTCAGGTCACGATACTGAGTTTGCTTGTAGGAAATCGATGATGAAAATCATCCTTGAAGTAAGTATAATGTTATTTTATCTCCGTTCGTGTCTGACATTTCATTTTCATACCCTCTAAACATCCGAGCCCACGGATTATATATCGCAGTTAATCCATGACTAATTTTCTGTGAAGTTGTGTAACATCGATTGTATGAATGATGCCATGCTTTACAAGAAAACATTTGTTTTGATTCAGGTATAATACAGGGACTATCAATATTAATGCCGTTTACGCATGGCAATAAGAAGAACAAGCTGGACGGGAAGAGAAAATGATGAATTTATATGCGTGATAAAAAGAGAATATCTTGAGATAACAGTATGTTGAAATCTTTAAGGCTACAATCAAAATGATCTTAAATTGACATGATGAGAAGAAACATTCATGTTCTTCTCTTAAAATCAGGACGAGGGAGAAGTCTGCTCAGAAACTACAGTCGAAAATTCTGGACATAGGCGATAAAATATGACGCCACCGTTGCCATGGCAACGCACTCAACGTCCAAGAGTGGTAGTGAGCCTCGTTCCTGTCTCTGTCAAATAAAAATCAAATTAAGGTCCTCGGTCCGAAGTGAGTGTTTTGTCTAAAACCAAACGAACCATTTCTTTTTTAACCTAAAACAATCAAGCAAAAAATAAAGGTTTCATGGTAAAATATCAGAGGTGAAATGCCAAAGACAAAATGTCGGAGGTAAAAAAATTCAGAAGTAAAGATGTCGAGGTTCAAAAATAAATGCCAGAGGTATTATACTGAAAAGTAGAACTTCTAGGGGAAACAATGTCAGTGCTGAAGATAACAAAGGCAACAGGGTAAGAGATAGAAAAAAAAAGCAAAGAAAACTTACCTGAGAGAAAGATGTACGATACAACAACGTCGGAGGTAAACATGTCGCAGAAAATTCGCAGTTTGAATGAAACTCTGTTGCCTCAATTTCCTTCAGCCTAGATTGTGTGTGTGTGTGTGTGTGTGTGTGTGTGTGTGTGTGTGTGTGTAATTAGTAATTTTCCATGCAGTAATTTAACAGCCATTTAACAGCCATTAACTACCTCTTGTTCACACGACTAAAGAAAGAAAAAGAAAAAAGAAAACGAGACTTCAAAATGATTTGGTCACATTGTTAAGACATTTGTCAGTTCGCTTCTACTATATATCTCTCACTCTGATAGAGCATGTTTTATATTAAGCTGGTGCAATCTTGTCTCAAACCGAGCTATAGAAAATGAAGTTTTTATGTCAATTTACTAGGCTTACTTTCAAAACTTCAAAATTTGCAGGTATTATCAATCATTGAGATTTGTAATGAGTACATACTGAATTATTTGCAGGTATTATCAATCTTTGAGATTTGTAATGCGTACATACTGAATTATTTGATAATTCTGCCTACCACCAGAACTTTGTTTCATCATCATATTGCTACATTTATTATCCTTATGCTGATTGTCATTTGCTTTATGATCACTTTTATCATTGCCATTATCATTATTCTTATTATTGGTGTTTCATCGTGGTTATCATTTCTGGTGGAATCATAATCGCAAGTATCATGATCTTGAAGCAGTATACCTAAACTCCATCATTATTGGATGAATAAACAGGTAAAGGTACATGACAGTATTGTTGGTGTTTTCGGATCGCAAGATGTTTGGGTGACCCACCACCAAAATTCTAAACTCCAAAGCTGATCTGAGAGTCCAATGACTCATTCATTTTGTTCTCTTGAAAAAAATAAATAAAGAAAAAAACCCCACTCAGTCAGTGGAGGCAATGGGTCGCCATGCGACACCGGTCCAATCGTATAGCACCCGAAAATAGCCACCGCGATTAGCGTGGTTCATGAAACCACGTGATAACTAGAGCGTGAACGATAACAAGAATTAATCGATATCACCAGTCCTGGCAAATCACGCACCGCGCAGATTTCATTACGGAGATTAACGCGCGCGGAGTGTGTATTGTTTCTATTGCAGATCGTCACTGACGAATAGGCATGAGTGATTTCTTTAATCGAGTTTATCGTTGAATTATCGTACCCAAGAGATTGCTTTTTCGCGCCAATTAACAGAGAGTTATAACGTCTCATCTAGAATCATACGGTCACATTGAAACAATGCTAGGAAGGCCAACAAAATTATTCATGATTTGAAATTTACTGCAAGAGATAGAGAGAATTGATTTTTTCCCCTGTTGAATACCAAGCAGTGTGCCTCACAGAAGCTTTTGATTTATGATATAGCAAGCTGATCTAAATGCTTACGTGCAGGTACTTTACAGGCAACAAGTAAACGCACTTTTATTGAGACACTGTGCTTTTCAGAGTTCAATAGCACTTGTCACGTGACTTGTTTAAAATGAAGAGAAACTAAGAAATATCTGTAGAAACAAAAACAAATCAAATAAAAAGTAAATAGGCTAGTATCAAATCAATAAAAGTTACGGATTAAAGTTGATGTCTTGTAAACGCCAGCACGAGCTCGCAGCGCTGCATTTGGTGCGTACCGCTGCTCGCAGACGGTATTATCATCTATCAAAGAAAACTCGGCGGGATGCTGCCAAAGAACAAAGAGAAATATCTCCTTAATGTGAGTTCTCTCTTTCTCTATCTTGTCACTCCGAGGACCAAAAAAAGCACCCAAAGTCAAATGACAGAGATGAATATATTCATTTCTCCGAGGAAAACACTGGGCGGTATCGTATTTATTGCGATATTTGATGACATCAGCGCCGCAGACACTTCAAGGAGCTCTTTATCGACCCTAACCGAAACCGGGCCCGCCAAAATTTGGTAACCAGGGGCAACATCATCTATTGTTTTCCACGGATGCAATCTAGTCTCGACTATCATGATTATAGCACATCCCGCAGGAAATAAACTTGCCAAAGATTGTCAAGAACGGGAGATAACTGCTGAGCTGGCAGCGAAATTCCAACCCTGGAATATTGTCAAGCGTTGTTTGCGCCACCCACGGCTGTTTTCGCTGAATCCAGTACTTGATATCATTTGTATCGGTACAGCACTCGACGAGGCGTTTCTGATAATCTTTGTTTTTTGGATAAAAAAATAGTGTGGGGAGGGGAAGGGAAATGAATGTGTCAGAACGTAAGAAGAGTGATAGAATCTCGAGGAACATAAAATGATAAGAAAACTCACTCTGTCATCGATCTTTATTTCGATCATGTTCTGGGGATATGCAGTCGTTTGGTGAAGTGTAAACATGTCAGCCATCTGTTGGTACATATTTGGCAATGCAATTGAGCTCGGGGCCGTGTCTAAATTGTTCAGAAAGGCCTGAACATTTGGATTCAGGGCAACTGTATGACATTCTTTTTTCTTCTTCCAGATAACTTCATGATTATGTTTGTACAACAGCACTTTAATAAACTTGAGGGAAACTGAACAAGAAGGTGAACATTCTGTAGACGTGGATTCAGAAAGACCATGTTGTAGTCTAACTTCACACTTCACAGCTTTGCGTTAAAGGTAGGGAATCCCATTGGCACGCCTTAAATGGAAGAGTTGTATAAATACAGTGGTATGTTGAAGAGAGTATAATTTTAGAAACTCCCATAAAGTATTGAAAGTGGAAGGTAACATTATTTCCCGCGCCTTGTCACATTCCTTCTGCCGTGTCTGCTGGCTATTCTCCCAATGCATAATAACCTGGCATTCCTTCGTTACAGCGCTACTGTTTATGCAGGTTCATATCTTAGACAATTTCATCTTTCGTTATGGCTGATCTCTCGAATGCACCCTTTCATTCCGTGCCAAATGACGATTTTTTGAACTGTATAGGCTCACAACATCCGAATCTGACTCAGTTGATGAGGCACCAGTAACACAAGCAACTCCTTATGACAACTTCGTTGCCGATAATCTTAATTCAGCAGTAAATGAACTGCCTTATGATCTTAGTAATGATTTAAATCTGAACACGTCATGTAATTACATAACAGTTAATCAATTCAAAGATATGTATTTTAATTTCTCTAAAGACACGTTTTCTCTGTTGCATTTTAACATAAGAAGTCTGAATAAACATTTTGATGAGTTAAAATTTTTATTAGAATCCGATGCGAGCCAATCACTCTCTATCATTGGACTTAGCGAAACCTGGTTGACTTCCACTACGGAAGATTCCTTTGCAATCGACGGATACAATATGTATGTCAGTAATAGATCGGACAGAAGTGGAGGCGGTGTTGCATTTTATGTATCAAGTATTTACAAATGTATTGTTCACAACGACATTTGTAGAATGGACAACACTGTTGAATCTCTTTTTATAGAAATTTCTATCCCAGGATGTAGGAATGTGTTATTGGGTATAATATACAGACCTCCTAATTCGAATACTTTAGATTTTGTGACATATCTTTCAGACCTGGTAAAAAACCCAGTTTTTAGAAATAAGGATTGCTTTCTACTTGGTGATTATAATATTGATTTGCTGAAATCTGGAAATGATTGTATCTCAAGCGAGTTTCTTGAGACATTTTTGTCTTCATCCTTTTTGCCACTCATTACTAAACCGACTCGCGTCACGGATCACTCTGCTACTTTAATTGACAATCTGTTTTGCAATATCTTACCTCTTCCCGATTCTTTTATAATTCTCTCAGATGTGACCGACCATTTCCCAGTCATGACTCATTTTACTTTGAAAACTTTGGCTAATGATGCTAAACCTTCGGCTCCTTTATGCAAACGTAGAGTCTCATGTGAAAAGTTAGCCAGTTTTGATGCCGCTCTTGATAATGCTGATTGGTCACGAGTTTATGAAAATGATGAAGTTAATCTGTCTTTTGATAATTTTATGGAAATATTTAATTCTCTTTTGGATGATATTATTCCAAAGCAAAAAAGTAAAAAGGATTATAAAAAGACGCCTAGGTTACCGTGGATTTCAAAATCAATTCTTCGTTCAATTAATAGAAAAAATCGATTGTATTATAAATATAAAATGGAAAAAACTGAACGATCAAAGAACAAATATACATTATATAAAAACACATTAATTAGGATTTTACGTTTGGAAAAGAAAAGGTATTATTCTCAGCAGTTGTTGAAATTTAAGTTTGATATTAAAAATACCTGGAAAGTTTTAAAGCAGGCAATGAATATTCCGAACAAAAAAGCAGAAATAGATGAAATAAAGTGGGATGATGAAATAATTGATGACCCTGTTGATATTGCAAATGTTTTTAATTCTTATTTTTCAAAAATAGGTGAAACGCTTGCTCATGGTATTCCGGCTACAGAACAGAATTTTACTGAATTCTTAGGCCAGTGTAACCCCAACTCTATTTTTTTTAACTCCAACAAACAGATATGAGATTATCGATATTGTATCCTCTTTAAAAAACAAACGTAGCTCCGGTTATGATGATATAGATAATTGTATCCTTAAGGGTGTTATATCATCAGTCGCAGATCCCTTGGCTCACATTTTTAATCTGTCAATTTCTAATGGTATGTTTCCTGATAAACTGAAATTGGCTAAAGTAATTCCAATATTTAAAAAAGGTAATAATCTGGATGTCAGTAATTATCGTCCAATCTCTTTATTATCTTCATTATCGAAAGTTTTAGAAAAAATAATATACACCAGAATTATCAAATTTTTAAATGTGCACAAAATATTCACAAATTCCCAGTTTGGTTTCCGAGAAAAACATAGTACCATCCATGCAGTTCTTCATTTTCTTGATAAAGTCGTTAATGCAACTGACAATCATTCCCATTTAATTAGTATATTCTTGGACTTCTCCAAGGCCTTCGATACAATTAATCACAACATTTTACTCCACAAGTTATCGCACTACGGAATACGTGGGAAGGCCTTGGAGTGGTTCAAGACTTATTTAGCTGACAGAAAACAGTTTGTTTCAATTAAAGATAATAATTCAGTTATAAGAGATGTAAAGTGTGGTGTTCCACAGGGAAGTCTTTTAGGGCCGCTGCTATTCATAATATATATCAATGATTTTTCCTCTGTTTCAGAGGTACTTTCCTTTATACACTATGCTGATGACACCAGTGTTTTTCTTGCCCATAACGATATCGATGTTCTTGTTCAACAAGCTAATACAGAATTGAAAAAAGTGACCAACTGGGTCAGAGCTAACAAGTTGTCATTGAATGTTCAAAAAACAAAATATATGCTTTTCAGCAATACTGTTGATTCTTTGAATTCAGAAATAGTTCTGGATGATTGTAATTTAGAAAGTGTGTCATATTTCAAATTTCTTGGTATTTTTGTAGATAATAAACTTTCTTGGAAAATACATATTGATCATATTTGCAAAATCATCTCTCGAAATATAGGTGTTATGAACAGATTAAAATTTTATATTCCTGAAAAGACATTACTTGTGTTATACTCCTCTTTGATACTCCCTTACCTTCATTATGAAATTTTAGCTTGGGGCAATACACATCAGACGCTGCTGAATAGAGTGTTAATATTGCAAAAGAAAGCCCTCCGTATCATTTCCAATTCTCCCACTCGTTCACATACAAATGTATTGTTTAACTGTAATAAGCTACTAAAAATTAACGAATTATTTTTATACAACTTAGGCCAATTTATGTATATGTATGATAACAGTTTACTGCCACCTATCTTTGGTTCTATGTTCCAAAAAAATCAATCATTCCATAATTACCCCACCCGACGCTCTAACGAGTTTCATTTACCACTTCTTCGAACGATTTTAGCAAAGAATACACTTATTTACACTGGACCTAATTATTGGAATTCCCTGAACCACGATATAAAATCTGCTCCCTCTATATACTCCTTTAAAAGGAGATTGAAGTTTTTTCTTGTGCAATCCTATAATGACGACCCCCTGAATCAGATTAGTTCATAGGCTTATTTTGTTTCCCGTCCGCAAAATTTTTATTGCCGTTTTTTTCATTATTGTTACCTTTGCCTTAGCTTTGATTATGATAAGATCTTCTTTAACTTATACCTCGCAGTTGAAGGGTTTGTTGTATATTCTTCTTTTCTTCTTCTTCTCTTTCTTCCTCTAACCTCCGATGATCGTTGTCTCGGTTGCTTACTCCTGTCTATTTTGTTACCTCTTCGTCGCGCTGTAGTCTTGTTTCCTGTCATGTCGTCGAGTCAGTTTTCTTCCCTATAAGTAGTCTTGTTGCTGTCCCAGTCTTGTCTCATGCTCATTATTTCGTTTGTTATTGTTTTGTGTGTAACTGTTTGTCCGTCTGTCTCTTAGTGGGCTGCTAAGCTTTTTATGCCAAACTTTTCGTGCTGCTTTGTTGCTATATTTAGTCAAATTTTGCATCGAGTTTTTAATACAAGAGGGGCCCACACTCTACAAGCATTGTCTTTTTAGTGGGTCCCCCCGTTTTTTCACACAGTGCATATTGACAATTCTTTCATTATCGTTACTTCTGCAACAATTGCAATGTATTGATACTATTAGTTTTTCTCATTATTGTTGGTTTCTTTGTACGAATTTACATACATTGTTTCTGTCACTCAAGAAAGTGAGATTTATGTCTGTATGATTTTATTGTGGAAAAACGAATAAATTCGAACTTGAACTTGAACATTTAGTACATTTTTTTGACCGTTAGATTTTGAACTGAATTGTTTTCGGGGCTCACCGTAAATTCCAGTACATTACTAGGCTACCTTTGCAGACCCATGTACTGCATGTGTGTCCATCATGTATATTTTGTGAAGAAAGTTCATCAACACTTACAAACATTTCTATATACATTCTTGCCACACACTCTACATGTTATTACATCAGCTCTTGTACTTTTAGATTTGTGTTTATAGATCACAAATACAGAAGAATGCATCAAAAAGGCTTAAGTGTGGCTGACACACAGAACTACTGAGTAGTTGAGTTTTGTGCATTATTCAAATTTTAGATAACTGTTGACTTCCAAATTTCTAAGCAGTGGCCTAAGCAAGTCCCCTGAGGTTTATATTTAATGTTTTGCTGCATTTTGGGAGGTCTGTAAAAGGTATCCCCTACCTTTAAATGTTTGGTAGTATAAATCATTATTATCAATCATTTTTATGCGGTAGTGCGCATATAATTTGTTTTATGTTGTTTCTTTTCTCTGCCTTCCCCTATTTGATGATGACGAAGTCTTGTATAGCGCCGGTATCCGCCAAGTCAGGCGCTCATGGCGCCAATGTTCACATTTGTGGGCAATCTACCTTATACATGTAATCTTGTTTGCCCATCATTATTATTGCTCGTGAGTCGACTGCATTTTGCAAGCCAAGCTTCTCAGCAGTTCATTTCATTTCCAACAACTTTTCTTTTGTATAATGAATTCACAGTGAGCTAATTATGATCATATTTTCTTAAACTATGTTTTTCTTATCATAAATGAGCTGCACGGCTTTCGTATGTACATGTATATGCGAATGTTATACTGGACTATATTGTAATGTTATACTGGACTTTATGCTTTTGTTTCAAATGAAATGAAATGAAATGAAATGAAATGAAATGAAATGAAATGAAATGAAATGAAATGAAATGAATGAAATGAAATGAAGTGAAATGAAATGAAATGAAATGAAATGAAATGAAATGAAATGTTTTCCGCGAGTGAGTTATGTAACCGTAATGATCTTATGTGCAACGGGCCACTCTTAAAACATCCGAGTCAGAACTGACCCGGAACTGGGTCCGTTGGGGTCACACACCGTTCCGGGTCAGAAATGACATGGAATGGGGTCAGATATGACCCATTCAGAGTCATGAATTGGGTCAGGGTGACCCCAGTCGGGGTCTTCATGACCAAATTCCAAGTCATTTCTGACCCGGAACGGTGTATGACCCCAACGGACCCAGTTCCGGGTCAGTTCTGACTCGGGTTTTTTTAGAGTGAAGTTAACAAAGTGGTGAATTAGCAGGACTAGAGACACCGATGTGAATAGGGTATGTAAGTTATGTTTAAGTACAAGATATATATATATATATATATATATATATATATATATATAGATATAGATATATGTATATATATATATATATATATATATATATATATATATTCTTATACATTCTATCTCACTCCTATGACGAGGGTTTGGACGGAAATCTTTCACTGTCTGCTGACGATTGTTTTTTCTATCCTATTACTCCTGAAGATAAATTCAGGAAAGGACGTGGCACAATAGATCTACGGAATAAAAAAAAAAAACAAATGCTGTTGAGGGTATTTCCGGAAATTACACCTACACGGAGATGTGAATCCATTTGAGAATTCATCAGAATCGTCCTATCAATCTGATAATGCTACAACGCTCCCAATGGCCTCGATTTGTTTGTTTATTTGTTTGTTTGTTTTTTGTTCAGTTTTTAGCGAGTTTGATTAATCTCTGTGCGAACATTTGTAGGTCAGCCTCGCAATGCAACCCAAATTAACCGTGTCCATTGCTTGCCTCATCATTTATGCATTGAAAAGAAATCAAAGATGGTGGAACAGAAATGGAAATCCTCAACAAAGTCACAAAGGTGATTCGTCAAGTTAGAAATATGTATAGGAAATCTGGCAAACAGGACGTATTTCCAATACCCAACCATCGTCGATGTACCGCTACATTACGCATAGTTACATCAGTCATTGTATTTAATTTGTTTTTTTCTGGTGACAGTTGAAAACTAGCTCTTATTTGTGAGACCGGACGTTGAGTTTTGAAAAGCATGGGGACAACTTCAAGATGGAGGAATTAAAGACTTTTAGATTTGTGCATTAGAATTTCGTTGTTGTACGACGCTTTCGGCACAGCAAGACGTAAAGTGAAAGTGTTTGATATGAGAAATTAGAAATCATATAATGTTGATATAGATTCATACATATGCATAGGTATATACATGTATGTAATATACATATACTGTTTGTTTACAAAATACATATATATATAATATTATATATATATATATATATATATATATATATATATATATATATATATATATATATATATATATAATGTGAGAAATAGTTCCCTGGGTCCCGAACGTACGCGGTGCCGCATTGTTGGATGCATATAGTTGAAAGAAATTGGACTGAGGCGGGACGTTGCTCTCGATCTTAGTCTCCCTTTTATTTGTCAAGCTTTCGGCCCGTCATTGGGCCTTCGTCAGGACCTACCAACAGAACGATTATTATATGAATATAAAAACAGCTCCCTCTTTGTATTCATTTAAACGCAAATTAAAAGCCTCTCTTTTGCGATTTTACAACAACATTTGTCATGAATCGGATTAGTTTTACACGTTATTCATTTTGATACCCCTTTCATAAAATCCGCATAGTTGATTACACATTGTCGCTCGTACTGGCTGACCACCGCCAAGTTCGTGAACAAAGTTTTGGGTTAAGTTAGTCATGCAGTTGATGGATTTTTCTTCGGGATCTGCACTCTATACGCTTATATAATGAGGGATTTTTTCTTTCCGTCTGGTCTTGTCTCTGTCTTGTTTTTGTTTTCCATCGTCCAGCCCTCGTGTATTGTTATCTCCGTTGTGCTAGTCTTACTTCCTGTCGTAGTCTGTCTTTTGCGTTTAACTATAGCCTCGTCGATGTCCCAGTGTCGTTTTATGTCCATACTATATGTTAATGTTGTCATTTTGTGTTTTTCTTCCTTTTCTGTCTGACTCTTTATGGGCTTCCATTTCTATTTCTATTTTGTCAATGTTTTTAAACATTTTTTCCTCTCTATTTTTTTCTTTTTTTCTGCTGTTACAACTATTTTCGCTATTGTTGCTTCAGACATTTTCGTTGCTGTCCTGATGCCGATAATTGTTACCAATATTTTCACTGATTCTTTCTCTCCTGAGGGGCCCACACTCTACAAGCTTCGTCTTTTTAGTGGGTCCCTCCGTTTTTCGCCTTGTGTACATTGATATTCAACTTTACTTTAATTTACTTCAGGCATTGTAATGTATCTTTGTAATGTATCTGCAAGTATACAAGTACTGTTTTACTCTGTTAAACTCACTTTGCTTGCTTGTTTGTTTGTTTGTTTTTTTTTTTGGTACGATTCTTATCACTGAAGAAAGAGTGATGTATGTTATGTTATTTTTTTTACTGTCGAGAAACGGAATAAACTTGAATTTGAATTTGAATTTAAATAACCTGATGTGTCATAATATATAATGCAATTTCACATATTACCAATCTTTTAAATCATTTCCTTTATATACACAAATCAATCATTCAATTCAATACAAATATCCAATCTAACCTCAAATCATCATCAGAATAACATCATGCGGATGTATACATATACGCAATGCAAATAGACATATGAATATGATATATATGTATAATGATTCTGTTTGTGATCATCATGCTAAGAATTTTAAGACAATATGATTATTATATGGCAGAATTATGATAAGAATTTATTTATGTGTGCGTATGCGGATGTATACATATACACAATGCAAATAGACATATGGATATGATATATATGTATAATGATTCTGTTTGTGATCATCATGCTAAGACAATATGATTATTATATGGCAGCATTATGATATAAGAATTTATTTATATATATTTTTGGACATATGATGGTATTCTGATGATGATTTGAGGTTAGATTGGATATTTGTATTGAATTGAATGATTGATTTGTGTATATAAAGGAAATGATTTAAAAGATTGGTAATATGTGAGATTGCATTATATATTATGACACATCAGGTTATTCATATAATAATCGTTCTGTTGGTAGGTCCTGACGAAGGCCCAATGACGGGCCGAAAGCTTGACAAATAAAAGGGAGACTAAGATCGAGAGCAACGTCCCGCCTCAGTCCAATTTCTTTCAACTATATATATATATATATATATATATATATATATATATATATATATATATATATAATATATATGTGTGTGTGTATATATGCACACGTATACTGTATATTATATTCATACATACATGACATATGGAATAAGAATAAGATATACGTTTTAAAACGGGTAACATGATGTAGATCTAGAAAAGAAAGTACGCCTGTATACATCAATATTTTTTTAAACATATCACTCTGTGTATTTACCTACATATCACATATATATTTCTACCCACATATTTAGTACACATGTGTTTGATTTTAGATTGATGACATGTTTGATACTGGTCTTTTTACCACGTAAAAGTGTTTACTTGTTTCGCCGATCGTCTCCGCCAATGCTGCGGAGAGCACGTTTCTGCCATTTCGACGGGATAATTGCAGTTCCGGCACCCGTGACAATTTTGCCTCCTCTTCTGATACGGTGAGCTGAGCGGAGGAAAAAAAAATCACGCACAAACAAAAACAAACAACACAATTTCCATTCTCTCGAGAAACTTTCCAAGTTTTCAGCTCACTTCAGATATCTTTAAGCAAAAAAAAAAAAAAAAAAAAAGAAAGAAGAAAGAAAAGAAAAAAATTGCAAAATTTTCCACCCTATTTGGTTGCTATATTATCATCGTAAACTCATAAAGACCCTATCCCATCCCGCCCTGTCTACAACTCGCCATCTCAATGTGTTCGATATTAAAATTTCCGCCTGCCTATTTCAACATTTGTCCCTTATACTTTAGAATGTACGTTTATGTGTGTACACGCACGTGTCGGTGTGTCGTAGTTGCCAAGAATATGGTATCTTTCGATCCTCTATGTAATCGATCATCCAATATATATACTTCAACTCGTACACTGCACATTATTTGTGTGTGTTGTCTACTCAATATTTCTTCTCTCTATTCTAAACTCCATTTCTTCCTATGTCATTTCGTGTTTATTTACAACATTTTTATATTACATTCACAAACACATACCCACACACCCATATGTATGTATATATATATTTAACACATAAATTAACATACAGTATGCCCATTAAATTAATAGACCTCGGTATTTATTTTCCTACACACCCACTCGAGCATCTCACATTGACGCAATCATTAATGCTCTAATCTTGCATAACTACACGTAAATCTTTCTTTAGTCTTTTCAAAAATCTTGTCACGTCAAATACCCATCAGCAAAATGCTAGCTCTTTCCCCCTTTACATTCATTGGTATGGTATAATTGGCTGGCAAGAAACATATTCTGCCAGGAGAATGCTCTCTTTTTGTTTTTGTTCAATCTCGTGACACATAGGAATATGCAAGATAAACTAAGTGTTCTTCAGTCCAATATGGCTTTCATACTAAAGCAATAATCCGGAACCCTATTACAAATGCATGCGGGCCTATTTCACGGCATATCAAAATTATATCCTATACGTGCATTGCATGTAGGCCTACCAACATTCCCTTTAATCTTTCGGAAAGATTGAATTATTAAAATAAATTGCTTTCTGAATTAAAAATACACTTTCTGACTTCCAAGAAAGTGTGCAGGAACAAGCAAATAAGACGAATAAATAAACAGAAACTCAGTGGCGTAAGTCAACTACAAAGTGATCACTTTGAACATTTGGACAATTCTTGAGCAAGCTCGACATACGTCAAATAAATTTGGATCAGTTGAGCCAAATCAAATTAAATGATTATTTGATACTTCAAATATGGAAAACGATGTGAATGATTTTTTTCTTTCTTTTTGCCTGGCTGCATGATGTGATTGATGGATTTAGAGAAGCAGAGGATAGAAGATGGTTGTTTACAACTATCTGGGCTAATGTGAGATTTAGGGATGGATATTTACCGCTACGAAACACGACTCCGGGGTGAATCATTGACATCGGCATTTGGGCTGTCTTACTGTCCGTCTGATAGATGAGGGGGTCGTAGCTTTGACGCATGCAGCTCTCAAAATGAATTTTGCCGTATATCCCATCCACCGCAGTAAAAGAGGGCTTTCAAACTGTAAAAACGATCACGTTCGTAACCACGTTACTTTTTTGGAAAATGTTTTAAATCGTGTTTAGAATTACATTGTCCAAACAGCAGCAATCCAAGTCGTCCGTTCACGCAACACCCGTAATCAATGGTTTAAAAAAAAATGATTTTTTCTTTCAACGCGATTCAATTCAATTCAATTCAATCTGGTTTATTCACAATACTGCCAAGACAGCCAAGTGGCTGAATTGCGGAGTGACATACAGCTGAGTATACAATAAGATATAAAATATCATGAAATCATATTATTGCATTAAAACAATACATAATAATCATATACACACATCATATATCTGTATTTATATAAAAACCGAAAACCAAAATAAATCACGTCCTCAATAGCTGCCTAATAGAGATTTCATACACACCTAGTTATCGTACATTATACGACGTATTGATATGAGTCCATTTAGACACAAAGTTTCCATATACTATAATCATATTATGGCAGCATCGGACCTCGCTCACTTTTATGTTTCACGAGAAGCTCATGGAGATGCACGAGTTTCTCCCTTGCGCAGTACGAACTTTTCGCTGGCGAGTTCCTTCTTAAAGTCTGAAACCTCTCTCAAAGCAATGTTACTAGCGGGGCAGAGTAGACATTGATGCGTTGAATATGGAGAAATATTGGCTCATGTATCTTCATGTTATGTAATTTGCTTTCAAATATTTCACCTTTAACACAGAAATCACGTCGGAAGCAATGGAGGTTGTGGTGGGACGAGAAACAGAATGGTATGTCCTCTTTTTTTTTTCTGTTTCTTCATGTTGTTTATTTGCTTGTTTTTGTGCCTGTATCAGGGCGTTGCGTCAATGTATCTATATAATATCCTACGTGTTGAAAACATTATGAAAATAAGATTGCAGGCATTTTTTTTTTCTCCATGAGGATTATCAGTGGTGATTGTCATTACCTGTTGCTGTGATTTTGTATTTGTATTTATGTTTTGCTTTTATGTTTGTTTCTTTCTGTCCTGTCTGTCCTGTCATGTCCAGAATGACTCTATGGAAGTTCACGAGTCAATTATATGAATTGTCCACAGTATAAAAGCTTAGCATTTTAGTGGACTCCTCAATTCTTTTCCGCAGAGCATAGATAATGTAACATATTACCTAATTGGTTAGAAACTATTGGTATATATGCTTTTGGTTCGTTAATACCTCAGTTATTTGTAATTTTCGTATATCATGATATGTTCTGTGGAAAACGAAAAAGAAATAAATGAATGTACAAAATCAATGTAAATGGATGACCCCCCCCCCCCAAAAAAAAAAATATATATATACATATATCATCTCATCTACTATTCCACGATATTTCTGATTTCTGTATCATCATGATATCTGTCATTCGAATTGCTCTTGGTGTCATTGTTATCGTGGTCTTTAAATAAAATGATACCATTACAGTGGTTGCTGATATCAACGCAAACGGCACAATCGTAATCATCAAGTTCGGGTCCGCTGGTGTGTTTTTTTTTTTTCTCACACGAGCATACTACTCTCACCTTTATCACCAAGCTTTCCGTTAAATCAGTGCGCTATAATCACGTTTACATGAAAGTAAGAACATCAAATCCATTACAATCCCATTCGCATCTTACTGCAAAAAGGTATTACCTCTTTGGAGGACCCAATCAGAAGATCTTTGCAATTCTATAGATAATGTCACGTAAATACCGGAATCAGCAGACGCAAACAAAATTATGACATAAATGCGCAAACATATGATTGCATTCTGAACTTCTACCAAACAGTGGTAAAATTTGAGGTAGATCAAAGGATTAAAGGATCAAAAAAAGTGTCGTATAATTGTGTTCAAAAATAGAATAAAAAATCTAGTTAAAGGTTTGAGAATTATCCAGCCATCATAAAGATCTCTATAAAAAGTAAAATCACGCAAATAAAACGTTAAATAATTGGTTTAGTCTAACCCAATGAAAACTATTGAATATGATCGTACTCACTCACGCACTAATACTGTTTTGAAGCATAACAGGCTTATTTTTATCCCTATATTCTGTTCCCATATAGTTTCATATTAAAAACACAATTTTAGAGACTCTTGTAGCACTAAACAAGGGTGAATCCGGATTGTTTTCTTTTGTTTCAAACTGGAAACATTGTTTAGTAGTGTCAGATAGGTCACAGTCTCTAAAAATATATTTTGTAATGTAAATCATGAGTTAAAGGAAACCAAAGCCCAAAGAGAAGTGTGGATTGAGTGAAAGCGGCAACATGAGTAAAACTAAGTTTTGACAAGATTCGTACACAGAGTTTTCTGGATTAATGAGGGTACGCCTTTAATGAGGTATTCTCCATAAGTAAAAAAAAGGCAGTAAATAATCTTGTTGCCATTAATTATGACGTATGGAGGATACCGTGAACACGCGAGGAACGAGTTTGTACGTTTAATTTATGGGGCCTCTTAAATCAACCGCGACGCCATGATGAATGGATAAGACTACAGAAAAGATTCTTCTCTTCCTCGAGCGTTGCACGCGAGAACTACTATTTGAACAAAAATTAATCGGCCTAATGGATTTGATGTCTATATGAAAATTAAAACCTCCACAAATAATTCCATAAGGGCCGAAAAAAACAAGTATACAGATGAAGGTTTTAAAAATTAAAAAATCTTATCAGATCGTGAAGCATCGAGATTATTAGCCTAGATACTACAAAACAACATGATTAATTAAATGTCATTTTGGATGTAGATATCATAGCTGTAGACAAAATGTGAAAACATTATCATTAATGACGATAAGGAAAATGATGATGACATTTACTTCATACGGTAGAAAAATTAATGATTTGCACAGTTCTCTTCATTCAAATCAAATTCATTATCAACTGTTTCATAAGTTGATAGGGAAACTGAGTTATATTGGTTCTGATTCTTGACTTTCAAACTCAGATGCCGAGTTCGAATACCGCAAAATGTTTGTGTCCTATAGGACTACAATGTTTTTACCGATGTCCCTCTAGACCAAAGTGTATAAAGGAGGAATGAAAAAAATAAATCATTTATAAATTGAAATAAGACAAAGACATAAAAGATGTCTTGTGCATTGCATTAAATAGCTCATGTGATTTTAGCAGATACAATACAGAGGAAATAAAGATTGAATGAAATTACAATTAAGTGAGAGTGAGATTCGAATTATGAGTTTCCATATTTTCAGGTTTTCATTTTATGTCATTTCATTTCATTTCATTTCATTTCATTCTTTCTTTTTTTCAGCAAATCATAACACAAAATGAATCAGAAAATACAACATAGGCATGTATTTGACTTTACATGATAGATAATGGTTAACAAATAAAACATTATACATGCATACCAGCAAAATACAAAGTTATGCTTGGAAAAAATAACTAAAAGGAAATACAGTCCAACATTTATTATATAAGGACAATTTTGGGTCACAAAGTCTGATATCATACGTGATGAGCATCAATTCAGTGGTATGAAACATTTTTAAAGGTGTTAAAGGCTTCGAGACAGAGGCATATCCCTCCCTGTACGTACGTAAACACTCAGGTGGCAGATATCAAAATACTGCATACCTAACACTGGAGATCCGAAATGAATTGGAAGAGGGTAGTAAAAACGGTTACAGCTCGTTATTCCGAAGGTTCGTTATTCCGAAGGCTCTTTAGTCCGAAGATTCGCCGTTATTCCGAAGGTTCGTTTTTCTGAATTTAATTTCAGGATTATTGAATCTTCGGAATAACGAATCTTCGGAATGACGCCACACATTTTCGGATTAACGAACCCTTTTTCATTTTCGGATTAACGAACCTCTAGGTATAGGGAATTTGTGTGTTTCGGACTAACGACCCTTCGGAATAACGAACCTTCGGAATAGCGAACCTTCGGAATAACGAACAGCACCCGTAAAAACAGACCAGAACAGCCAAACACAAAACAAAAACGGCGTAAATGTAAGACTTGGAAGTTAAATACAAGCCTGACGTATTGTATTGACATGAAGTGAGAATGAGTGACGAATGAGTGGGGATGGGTCAAAAATCATAAGCAACCGTCAGACATGATTTTACACGATTTCATAGTTCTTCGACGCAGAACACTTTGGCCAACTATGTCATGTTTAAAGAGAGCACATCATTCGGAGCAGCCCGCTGCTTCCGTCACTACGTGGTGGTGAGGTTTTGGTCGTAATGTCGATTTAAATCAGAGTTGAAAATATTGAGCTACCAATATTGACCATCAATGTCAGAGTTATAAACTTTATCATTTCAACTGCAATATCAAAGCACCAGTAATGAATACTGTAGTAGGGAACAGTGGATAAAGTTTTTGTATGCCGAATAGCAACTACAATTATGTGGAATATCCAAAAAGCAAAATCTATCATTCCATTTTTTTATGGCATGTGAGCTCAACGACGCGCAATAATCCATCATGAAGATTAAACTAACTTCATACTTTAGGACCGTAAATAATGTCAAAATTCATCTTGATATGAGTTATGATATGCATATATGAAGATACAGCAAGAATAAAACAGAGCATAACATTAACTTTCAATGACAGCCGCTTGCATTACGTTTGACGAGAATTACTGATAGCGTCAAGACATTATAGTGGAGGGACAGATTCGCGTCTTTCACGGGTATGTTACCTGACAGATATTACCTGTTCAAGATGCACAGAAGTAGAGAATGTCTGCTTATAAAATGAATAAAACGATTGAAATAAAATACACGATACAGTTTCATGAGTGACAAAACTGTTGAAAGCAATTACCATCTCTAGGGTCTGTCTGAAGAGTTTCGTAGACTTTTGGTTTTTTTTTTTCGATTAAACGAGATCTGTTGCTCTTCTTAGCAACCTACAGACAGTCAAGAATAGTGTGGATTCTTCCAAATGGAATGAGTGAGGAATGGAGTTAGAACAAGACGCTATGTTTTGTACAGAGACATTGTTGCTACGTCCATAACTACGAATTTCTCCTGCGAAGTTATGTCCTTTCTTTTATAGTCTTCGGTTGTATATCAATGTGGCCACTTACTCACTCTCACATTGCCGCCTTTATGCCGTCTATTTTTATCCCCATTTTTATGTCTCCATGGCGACTGTGGCAGCAGACGGACACCTGCCGTGTCCTTCCATTTCATTTTTTTTTCAAAGCCGTTTTGTTTCAACTCTTAAAGTATAATATTCAAAACGGGTAAAATAACTCACCGGTGCTGTAGCTATCTGCAGACCAACGGCATGTACTTCCTATATAAGGAGGCTTCAAAAAACAAAGAAACTGGAGAAAACAGACTGAAAAGGGGAAGACAAGAAGGATGTATCGAAAACACGGCGTCAACTTATCGGCTTGTTGGTGCCTGTCGAATGCAATAATTGGAGGGAAAGTACAAACACAGCAGGCAACAAGTCCGTGTTCGAGTGATGTGTCGCCATGACGACTCGCGGGCTTTTTTTTTATTGTTGACCGACAAGGGGGTACAATTTTACGCCGGTTCGTGAGCAGGCGACATGATGGGTTGTAGTTTTGGCCGGTGGTATCTTTGAACGTGAGACAGGTTGTTAAATACATGCCATCCTTTCCCCTCTTTTTCCCCGCTAATCAAATAATATCTCGACATCTAAATCGTGCTCAGTCATTTTATCCGCTCCGATATATCACCCTATCCCCCAAACACAATTCTTAGAACGTGAAGAATGTGGTGAATTTCCGTTTCGCACGCGCGCAGTATATATCACTAACTGTTTGTTTTTACTTGACGGTCTTGTCCTTTCTGTACTCATTCAGATATATTTTAATGGACCTCTCTTTTTATGATACTGCCAGTAATCAGTTCTCCTTCCATACGATCATTAATCTCTTTCGTAACCAAAGCTGTATGCAGCAATGTGGAGTTATCCAGTACAGATCTGTGGTACATGTATTTTTTATGTTATTGAATGTCGATATGTAGACATGTAAGTATGTAGAAATGACGAATACTGTTATCTTAGGTGGTTTGAAAGAAAAAAAAACACGAAATTTCGTCATATGTAATAGTTGCTTTTTTATTCTTTAATTTCTATTTTTATTCTTTTTATTATTATTATTATTTTTTTTTTGGGGGGGGGGGGTATGACGGAGTACGTTTGCTCCCTGCAAAAACTTCACCGCTAGTATTTGGGGCGTTCTAGATAATGACATGTCGATGATCGCTCGCACGAGGAACTTGTTTGTCATTTTGTTAGGATTTTATTCACTCTCGATGACGAGAAAGTAGGGCATTTCTGTTTAAAGAGAGCTGTATTGAACTCTTAACCTATATTTTGTTTTCTGGGGTTTTTTTTTGTGTGTGTTTTGAGTCTGGTAGGCCCTGCAGCATTGACATAGACTCATAATGGAGAATAATGAACATCTCATGCTTAGATTTAACTCATCCTGCTGCTACTGTTGGTTGTGTCCCTTTTCAGGATTAGAACTAGAATGATGCATAATCCCCTCCTATTGAGTGAGGGATGATTTTATGGAGTTCTGTCACGCGTTGCGGACCTATGTAAGACTCGAAGACGTGATCGCGCACTCTGCAAACAAGGCGACATGAAGATGCATGTCTCTCGCATCACCGGGCAATCACGAAGCGCGTGGTCTCGGGCTCTTTTACCCGCCGTACCGGGCGGATGGTCCGTGGTACACTTCATACGACAGTGCTAACTTCGCCGGGAAATGATTAGTTGCTAGGGCAAGAGTTGAGATGGATATAAAGCTGATGACGATGAGAAAAACTACATCACTAAACGATAAATAGCAAAATGATACCAGCGATGCTAGGGTGGAAAGTCGATTGAGGAATGAGGAGGGGGGGGGGGGGGGGAGATTGGAGAATTTCCTAGAAACGAACCAGCGTGGCGATATCCACAGCGAGCGGGTCGAAAGGTTCCATCAATCATCACCTCAGCTTCTTTGATGATCTCCAAAGTCCTCAGCGCTTTACCCTCAGATGTCTGTTTGCTCAGCATGGCAGTTGGACTTTTCTTTCTTGTGTGCCAAGAAATATAAATTCTAACTCGACATGATTATCGACCGTCTGTTGTGCAAGAGAGAGAAAAGGTGACTGCTGGTGTGATAAAACTGTTGTGCGACAAAGGATGTCAGAGTGTCGAATAGATACCAAACATATGGGGAACCATTCTTGTTTATTGACCAGATATTGACCATGATCTTTTCATACATTAGTTGACTAGAAATGAGAGTAAGCAAAACTCCAAAGACGCGTTACCATGTATTCTGTCTGCCTCTTCGAATTCTTGTTGGTTTGTGTGTGAGCGCGAGGACATGAGATCGCAAGAACTCACACCCGTCGTCGGTGAGTGAATGGAGTACAGTCAAACCTGTCTGCAGCGGCCACCTAAGGGAGACGAAAAAAGTGGCCGTTATAGACAGGTGGCCGCTATAGACAGGTTATCCAAGTTGCCTACATAAATGTACCATCGTTGTAGACATCTATAAGTACTTAATGTACATGTATGTGTGTACGTATGCACACGTGTGTTTCATGCATTATATGCCGATGTTTATGAAATTGTTGCACAGTCGTGAAAGCTTAACACCAGTGCATTATTATGACTGAATGGGTGACGAATGCAGCAGTGGTGACCACTGAATGTTGCCCATGAATGACTTGCACGGCTACAAAGCAGAACAAAACCCACACTGAATTATCGGCTCTGTGGTCTCTATAGACAGGTTAAAATCTACCGCGAGAAAGAAAATTTGTGGCCGCTGGTCGCGTTAGACTGGCGTGGCCGCTATATACAGGGTCTTCAAGAGGGCTTTTTCGTCAGGGGATTTATCAGTGGCCGCTATAGATAGGTGGCCGTTAAGGCAGGTTTGACTGTATTTAGACACTGCTTTGGCTGTACTCTCTCGTACATCATCTCTCGCAATTCTGAATTCAAGCAAAATGAGATGTCTTTTAAGATTCCTTGACCACCTCTGTATGTCCACTAAGTTCGTCGATGGTCAAACGTAGAACGACCCACTGATATCAAGTTCTCCTGCCGAAAATTCCTTTCAAGTACCCCCCCCCCCCCCCATTTGCCAGACTCCTGAAAAATATGGGCGTGTTATCGCTTCGTTCTGGTTATGACAACGCCAAACTACCATCTACTTGGTATGCATTGTGCGCTTCTCACTTCCACACAACCCATTAGCTGCCCTGATTCTCTTTCTGGTCTGGTCACGATAGCGCCTATTTTACTTTATGATGACGTCACAATCGAATTACACACACACACACACAAACACACACACAAATAAAAAAAATTAATAAAACTGTAACACGGGGAGCAGAGTTCATTTCTATTTGACTTATTCTTTTCCTGTCTTTTGATGGGTAGTTTGATATTTTGTTTTTCTTGACGATTGCCTCTCAGAAGCAGAATGGGTACAAAACCCAACTAGAAATTGAAATAACTTGGAGGTTAAAACTAATAACATATAACTTATAAAGAAGCTTTTGTTTGTTTGGTTTTTTCGAGAGGAAGATACACAATGCTATTTCAGACACAAGGACAACACATTGCCTACAATGAATTATTGGTGAAGACCTTACTATTAAAATGGGAAATAATTGATAAGGGCTCACAATAGGCATAAGAATCAAAACAAAATATCAAAAGGAACACAGCAGTGAACGAGAAAAAAAAATACAGTATTCATCTGTATTGACGTCGGAATGACAAAGGGAAAGGATTGAGAGAAAAGAAAAGGAGAAGGGGTGAAGGTAATATGAAGAGGAGAGGGGAGGAGGGGAAGGAGAAGAGGAAGGGTAGAGGGGAGGGGATGGGGAGGGGGAAGGGGAGGGGAAGGGGATGGATGGGGAGAGGCAGGGGAGGGGAGAGGTGAAGGGGATGGGAAGGAGAGGGGAAGGGGATGGGAAGAGGAGGGGAAGGGGAGAGGCAGAGGGAGGGAGAGGTGAAGGGGGAGGGGAAGGGGAGAGGCAGGGGAGGGGAGGGGAAGGGGAGGGAAGGGGAGGGGAAGGGAGAGGCAGGGGAGGGGAGAGGTGAAGGGGAGGGGAAGGGGAAGCAGCGGGGAAGGAGATGGGAAGGGGGATGGGAAAGGACGCCGGAAGAAGAGGGATGGGGACGGGGGAGTGGAGGGGAGGGGAGGGGAAAGTGAAAGGAGATCGATGGTTATAATAGATGTCAACGAGGGGGAGGGAGGAGAAATGGGGAGAGAGGAAGGGACAGGAGATGGAGAAGAGGGGAAGGGAAAAGGGCATGTCGAGAGGACATGGGAATGGAGATGAGAGAATCGCTCAAGGAGTGAAGAAGGGAGATTGAGAGGGGAGATGGGAATGTAAAAGGGACGAGGGAGAGAGAAGAGGAGAACCGAGAGGGGAGGGAAGGTGAAGAGGAGGTGGGATGTGAAGGGATAGGAAAGTTAGGGAAAATGCTGAGAGTAAAAATTTCCCTTTCAGATTATGGTGATCACAATGGTTATTCTCTCATAAGGACATTCAGACATGCCATTATGTTCTCAAACTTTGTACAATAAAAGCAAACGCTGAATTTCTGCCTCAACATGATAGTCGGTAAGTACAACTACTGTGATGCACAGTCCAGTTGATGTATGCAAAATCGCGCACGCACGTTTTTATATTTTTTTTCTCCGCGCACAACGCTCGCGTTCTCTGATTTTTCATGAAGTGCAAGGACCATAGAACACACTGAGCTAAGTGGAGTCTTCGTGTCAAACAGCGATTTTTTGACTATTTTTTTGCCCAACCGTTAAGAGAGAAAATAATTCCATGTATTTCATGATAAAAATGAATTGTACAATTTTAATCTTATACCCCATTATAATCTCTTACTTTTTCAGTTAGGATAAAGCATGCTAATAGGGCCTAATGTTTGTCCTATAGCAAAGAACATCGAACTTGATCACCCAAATTTCGTTCTTGTTTATTGGTCTTTTTTTTTTCCTTCAGGTGTTCCTGCTTGTTGAACAGAGCCCGGCTTTCTCGAAATGTTTGCATAGACATTTATCTGCGATGATGTAAACCCAGACTGGGTCTTGTGACGACGTTTAATAACGCATAGAACCCCCCCCCCAAAAAAAAAAAAAAAAAAAAAAAAAACCGCTTTGGAAAAAGTACTTGCACTATCGGATTTGAAGTCATAATAAGGCAGACGTTTATATTTCTGCGTGTAGCGCTTTTGTGATGAAGAAGCGAAGGCGGACCCTTCGTAACGCAATCCCCTCGCGATTCAACCGGTGCTTGTACACGACCCGGTCGATTGTGCGTCCCCGCTATTCAGTTCGAGTGGACGGTCCGGCTCGCCTTTCTCTCCAGATTAAATATCGTACCGCCCCGCCGCCTGACCGGGTTGGGGACAGGGAAAAGCTGCACCGGCTTTTAGAGACTTCCACTTCTTCATGAGAATATTTACATATCTGGGACTAGGACTTTATTAGAAACTTGACGAGGAGTTGTTGTAGGATTTTGAAGGTTAGGAGCTCCCTCTATAGCAACTGCATCCACCCCTCCCCGCCGAATTCCAATTTAATAGCATCATTTGACGATAGCAGTTGACAGTACCATGTTATATTAGGTTACAACATGTTGATTTTTCATCTGCTGGCTGAACTGACTTATGCGTGGAAAAATACAGAGTCAATATGAGTTTTTCTTGTAGATTATTATTTTGGTCTTCACAACGCGAAAATACAAATCTTGAAAATTCAAGAAGACCAATAATCCTTGAGGAGATTCATGCCTACAGCAGGAACAACTACTCGAGTAATATTACGTAGGCTCTATAGCGCTTCAAAGCAAAGATATTTTAATTACAGATCCGACGCCTACGACAGTTCAGAGTGCTTTAATAGTAGTGAAACTCAAGGAAAACATGATCGAACGATTTATAGCTGTCAGATGCCAGAAAATAGAATTGCTCGAGTTTATAGGTTGCTGCTGCTTATCATAGTAAGATTGGCTTAACGACGATAAACAAGATTTCATTACGCTCTTTGCCCTCATTATCCCATAGAGGACAATGCGTTTGAGAGTTCCGATCACGTCGTAATAAATTGAAGTTGTCAATCACTTTTTGGGGGGCTTATAGTGACGATCATTTCCCATAATTTTTGATGAATTTCCATCAGCAACTTGCGGCCTTTCGTGACAAACCGATAATTTCTTCCTCAAATACTATAACTGCCCTTCATTTCTGCTGTCACATGTCAGTTTGTTGAAGAGAAATTATTCTATTGTGAGGAATCTTTTTCCAAAGTGGAAAAGGTGTTATGCAGTTATCTTTCTTTTTTTTTCAATTTCTTTTTAGAAGCTGAAGTATGGTTCCGTTTTTCCAGGAGAGATATTGTGTGTGGAAAGTTGTCTTTTATGTAAACTTACATCAAAGAATTATGGTGCGCTATGTGCCATTTCATTGTACATCTTGAAATGTTACAGGTCCTATAAGAATTTTAGATAATTTATATAATATGTATATGTGGCTATATATTATACACACTAATTATGGTGCACTATGTGCCATTTCATTCTACATCTTGAAATGTTATAGATCCTATTTGAATTTTAGATAATATATATATATATGTATATGTGGCTATATATTATACATACTAATGAAAATATACACATAAGTAGGGTATTTCAACATGTTGGCCTATATCTGTATATTCTTTACCCTGTATATTATGTGATAAGTAACTGTAAAAGATTTACAGCACTTTTATGTTGCTAAAAAAGTTACTCTGTTTGTGGTGGTCAAAAAAATATTTGAATAATTCACACAAATCGTATTTTCAATTACAATGAAAACTTAATAGGGTTTTGATAACGTCACAGACATTATGAACAACAGAAATCGTAGAAATATACTATGAATAAAATGTATATTGATACATGTATGAATATCCTCTCAAAATTATTGTCTTGATTATCCAACTAATCTAATTATGCTTTTGTATAATTACTCTTTTGCTTGTTGTTTTTTTTTTGGCACAAGGACGAATCTAAAATAAGATCTCTTGAATAATCTTTATACATATAAAAAGGAATAGATGGATGCTCTCTTATAAAAGGGTGGGGGTTTCATCATGCACAAGTTAAGATAGTACCAAGTATCTAGGCTTCTACAGTTCGCTTCCATTTTTATATTCAATCAATGCTAATGTGGCTGAGCATGAACTCATAATATCGTGAACGCATGGTTTATCACTTGATTCCACTTGACCTTTGAGCTAATATACCATATGAAAAGTAATCAGGAACCCTCGTCCAAGAAACTCGGCTTCCCGAATCTCACAATGTCATTAGGCTCCATTAAAGTTTGCCGACGAGTCGTGTCGTCTGCTACAGCATAGTATATGATTATCATTTAAAGGAGACCTCCGGATGATTTTCAGATTTTTTAATTTGAACAACTATAAATTAGTTATACGGAGGACAGAGTTTTAGAATTTGTGATACTTGGGATGAAGAATAAGAATATTTTTCAAAATGTGGAACAAATCGCAATGAACAAGGATGATGACATGGCAGAGTCACCATAAGAATGCATGAGCTGGGGCGCAAGGAAGCAGAACAAAAGAAGAAGGCATGCATAGATTATACACAGGTGAACTCGCAAGCAAGCGGTATTGTAATGGAATTACTCTGCTACATTTCTGAAATATGTGAACCTCCTATGTCATCATCCTTGTTCAGTGTAATTTGTTTAAGGTTTTTCAAAGTATTGTTTCTCTGCTCAAGAATCACAATAAATTCCACGATTCTATACACGGAGTCGTCGATTTATGTACTACATGATGTGAAATTATGTAAATCGTCTGGAAATGTCCCTTTAATTTACTGTTTAACATTGTGGTGACTCAATTTGAAATGGCCAAACTTTGCTGTCTAAGTTGTATGATGATTTTCAAATACACAGAGAAAAAAAGCATTCCGTTATCATACAATAGGAAAGCTCAAATAATTACGCTGTCATTATTATGAGATCCATGAAATATTGATTATGGTATATCTGACGACCCACAGATTTGCACTTTCTTGAGCATCAAGCTTTAACATTCAATTTAGTTCTTCACAGATTTACATGTGGAATTATTATTACTTATCATCAAATTATTATCAGATCATGTCGAACCATGCTGGTCATTACATTTCTTTTTTCCCCAAGTGGAATCATTGTTAAATAATGCATTTAAACCCTGACCTCTGACCTTTCACCTCCCATTATATCTAGCCTCGGAAAGATGGTATTTCATAGTTCATGCTCAAACTTACCTCAATTGAATTTAAATTCTTGCTCCTCAAAGGAACGTGAATTTGTCAGTTTTCACACGTGATCATGACCTACCTCCACTGAATCAAGTAGCCTATATAATTCTGTTTTTTATTAGGTGTATACTTATACATAGAAAATTTCATGACGAAATCGCAGACTGAATGACGTATGTACAGCAATCAGAAAAGCATCACACATTTGACACTCCACTTTATCAAATTTAGCCTTACATGTCACATCAAAATTAAAGTAGCATTTTATTTCATTTCATTTATCAAATTTCCACAAATTACATTTGTGACACACATCTACAGATCAAACAATAGTTACCGCAGTAATAAAAATCCTATTAATGATTCGTAACCTTGAATTCCATTCAAAACTGTACGTGTACCTCACATGTAAATGCACACACGTGTGCTGAAATGCCTCACAGTATAGCTTTCAATAGATTTCTTTCCACATTTACGTTCTTCTCGACTATTCGATGCCAAACACGGAAGAGGAGCGACTGAAGGAGAAAGAAATTGAAATAGAAAAAGAGATGATGCGGAGGAAGAAGAGAAGTATAAAGAGGAGGAGGAGGAGGAGGAAGAAAAAGAAGAAGAAGAAGAAGAAGAAGAAGAAGAAGAAGAAGAAGAAGGAGAGTGGCGAGAGGAAGAGGAAGAGTTAAAGGGGAAATCCAGACGATTTTCATATTTACATCGGTGGCGCGACATTTGCTCCGGCGACTTTTGCTCCGGTCTTATTTTTCCTCTAAGGACTTAGGATTAGGATTAGGGATGTGTTAGGGCTTTAAGTTTAGTTTTAATGTGAGGATTAGGATTAGGGTTAAGGTTATGGGTAGAATTTACGTTTGGCTCAGCGTGCAGATATGGGAGCAATTGTCGCAGGAGCAAATGTCATTGAACAATTCACATCATGTTACCTAGTAAATCGAAGCTCCTAGTACAGATTTGTGGACTTTATTGTGGTCCTTTGAGCAGATAAACCAATACAATCATGTGCTGTGTACTATGTAAAAGCACAAAACCAATTACACGGAACACGGATGCTGACGTAGAGGCTCACATATTTCAGTAATGTAGCAATGTAATTATTCCATGACAATACCGCTAGCTAAACAAGCTCACCTGTGTAGAAGTCATGCCTGCTTTCTTCATGTGTTTTGCTTCCTTGAGCCACCACTCATGCATTAGGTGAAGTTGCCATGACATAATTCTTGTTCATTGTGTTTTGCTATACATTTTGAAACATTTTTATTCCTTATCCCGATCACTACAAATTCTGAGACTTTGTACCCAATCTAACCAATTTATAGTTGTTTAAATGTAGAAGTCTGAAAATCACCCGGAGGTCTCCTTTAAATGAGGGATATGAAGAAAGAACAGTAGTACCGAGAAAGAAAGAAATATAGATGAAAATAACACAACAAAAATGATGAAAGATAATTAGATGAAAAACAATGAAGCAACTAGCATCTGGTTATATTTACTTTTACTTTGAAGTGAATGAATGACACATCTTTACAAGAATCAGCAAGGCTTATTGTAAACAAAGCCAAGGTCGTTTCCTTCCTTGCAAATAGATTGACTGATATTATCTAGTATAAATATTGACAGCTGAAACAAAATTGAGATCTCAGTCGGCAGATCGATATGATCTAAGTGGAAAGACGTTCTCCGAGATGAAATTTATGTCGAGTCTCATTAGCAGCAGTCCGTAGCCAAGAACCTTCAAAGCGAGCAACGTTAACAGAATTTGTTTCATTTGCTTCGATTTTTGTTTTTATTGTCATAAACATTTCTCCCTTTTGGAATCTCGCATCTAATTACATGGATTCCTTCGCGATAAAAATCTAATATTTGTCTTCTCTGCCTTCAACAAGCGAAATCTCTGACAAACTTCAAAGTATAGCCGCCTAAATTATTTTGTTTCAAGCTACATGGGCTGTCGAGAAGCGTACCGTCGAAAAATCAAAATCAAATCTTCTGCATCTTCAAAGGACACGAGGAGATAGTTATGATAAGCTAGTCCAGGAAGTAAAGCACATCTTCCATTAAGAGAATTTCATGATACCTTTCAATGTCTGATGTCCCTTTACCGAGCTTGTGCAGAGATAAAATAAAAGTAAACACGGTGAGTCAAGATTATTACAACTGTGAATATTTTTGTGACACAATCAATAGATGTGATCGGAAAAATCCAATATGATACATCTGGCCTCTTCTGATTCAATTCTATGGTTATATGTCAATATATAATGAATGTCATATCTATGGATGTTGATCATATAGATAAGAAGTAGAAGGTGGCCACTAATTCATAGTATCTACAATATATCTTAAACAATAAGCAGCATTTCACGTGTCTGTCATAAAGTGGTGTTCGCAGTGAGGAAAATGAAAAAAAACACCCACCAAACAAACAAATTTTTAAAATGCACATCAAACAGGATGTAAGTCTCAGAGTTAAGGTGTTATTCATGGACATTGCCGTGGATGCCAAAAAAGAAGTTATGTAGAAAGGGTCTTGCGCATGTATATGATGATGGCGGTGTAGATTATAACTCTTAGTATTTCTACTGCTACAATACTGATAATAATTATAACACTTATCGTGTAAATCGTTTTTACATTGTGTTTATATAGCTAACATATCGCTGTCGGTATAATTATCTGCGCAACTATCAGAAATGTTCAGCCATTTAAACTTATTGTAAGATGAACTGACTAACTGCACAAGAATGACAGGAGTAGTGCGTAATATGTACCCACAATGATTAAAAACAAACAAAACAATCAAACTTATGGTGTACCGAAGGACGGGATAGGTTATTAACATGCGTTTCTGTATCTCTATCTCGTTACTTTAACCTACCTATCTGCCTAAATGCCTACCCTTCTATTCATCTGTATATGATCTGTGTATGTATATCTATGTAATATATAAAGCTGGATAGATAGATAGATAGATAGATGTAAAAATCAATATGGTATAGCAATACATGTAATGTATTCATATGTATATATTACACAAAATAGAATACAAAATACGTTTACACTTGTTTTGCGTGTTTATTTGATTGAAATTAATGCTACTAGATTTCTGCATTCTTCTCAAATTAGGGTAGGATGATATCTATCTGGCTTACGAAGAGCATCATATCCCATAAACTTCGATATAATCTGATTTGCACAAAAAATCATTGCTGCTGATCGTTTGATCTTCTACTGTCCTCTACACCTGCTTGTTTTCTGTGATAGTCTCTCTCATCCTGCAGGTGTGCAGAAGAAACCGATCATTATACTCTTCCATCTCTCTTTCTCTATCTCTTTATTTCTCTTCATCTCTTTTTCATCACCGACCTTCTCTATTGTCATTGGTTTTTCATTTTTCCAGACTCTCCAGATTGGCCAAGGCCTCTTATCCCCACTAGGATTATGTCTATGTGTGTGTGTCTGTGTGTGTGCGCGCGCGTGTGTGTTAAGATTAAATGTCTAGGATAGTATTTGGTAAGATTAAATATCTCGATAGATGAAGATTTGTTTTGGTTGGGAGGGGAGGGTGGTTGGGTTTTATGAATGATTTCATTCTAGATTTGTATAATGTATTTCTTTTTGTTTTTATGTAGATGCTCTTATAAAGTGGAATACGATTTATATGATACAACATATATTTAAGGGACATTTGTTGGCATTTGTTAATATTTTCTCTTGAAGAATTTACCATTGGGATTGATTTATAACTGAGTTATTGTCCATGTTGAAGAGAGAGTTTATTTGCAGTATAATTTGAAAATGGATTTTTTGGGGTGTTTTTTATTTGTGTTTATATTGTTTTTGTTCATGTTACCCCAAGAATGGGTTAATTAATGAATGATTTGAATGAAATAAGTAAATATCGAGGAAAAGTTTTTAAAAAGTGTGTGTGATGTGACATGGCACCTGTCTTTGCTCGTCTTTAGCTCTTCCTTTTCTTTTCTGTTTTCTTTCATCTGCCATCACCTCCTCCAGTCTCCCCCTTTCTTGGAAAGACAAATATCAAGATTTTCCAAAATGTTTACGTTTCTGTCGACAGCATGCGACCGTAATTGTCATTACCTTGTTATAAAGGTGGAAAGTTGACGAAATCAATTATTTCATCCAGCAAGCATTCTGACACAGTGCCCACGCCCACACTCTATAGAGCGAAGAAGAAATTCATCGATTGTTCTTTTCTAACTCAACCAGCATAACCAATCTACTTCGTAAAAGTAAAGTTCCCTTATTAAATTTGAAGTGATTGTCTGTAAAAAAAAAGCTTCAATATCATTTGAGTATCATAAGGGAAGATGCGAAAGCAGTCTGAGAACGCAAACATAAGGGAAAAGCTAACAAAATAAATGCCTCCTCTATCATATCATTCGTGATGAAAATCTTTCATAAGGTGCAGACTATGTAATGCCTTCGAGCATAACTTGCCTCTATCCTCAAGGCAACTACAGTGACAAAATACCTCAAACAAACCAAACCAAATGAAGTATCAACTTATCTGCGCCTGAATCATGGTGGGTTCATCTCGATGTAGGGTACACTTTAAGCAAGTACCACTGACGTCAAGCCCTGATACGAAATATTATAGGAATTACTCTGACTCCTTCCCGTCTTCGGTCCCACCTGTAGAGAACAGAGAAGTGATAAGGAGGAAAAAAGAAAACGTTTCCTGTTTTGGGAAGTTCAGTTCGTTTGTTTGTTTTTAAACCCACGAAGTATATTTAGAGAGGAACGAGCAATGTGAAAAGTCCTACACACTATACAAACAAAGTGGTGGTATGAATTTAGGAGTCGTAAATGATTATTTAGGAAGGTGTTTGGACGCTGATTTTGAGTGGTGTGTGTGTGTGTGTGTGTAAGGTTGGGGTGAAGCTTGTCCAAAATCTTGATAAAGGAATTCTTCTCAACGGAAAGCATATGTATATCCATGGTTAGCCAGTACCATAAAATCCGAATCTGATTGTTGATCGTGGCAATAATAACTTTCACTGCTCAAAAGCACTGAAGTACCTCATCTGATAATACCAATGTTAACTTGAGGTCAGACGTAGGCCTACAACATTTCTACAATCAAGACATTACTAAACAGTCGCTTAAACATTGCACGCAGTAATAAAAAAATATGACAGATTTGCTTGTTACAGAGTTACTCTTTCTTGTAATTCACTTTTCGTCACTTGAAACGAATCATTACGCCAGCCAGGATTCCGCCTTGTATGCTCGAGGTAGTTCTAAACTCATTGTGGTCTCAGGAAATTTCCACAAGCAGACGAATAAAGGCAAAGCATTGTTGCTTCCTTAAGCAAAATTTCCCTTGCCGTGAAAATTTTGTCAAATTAATTCTGAACGCCTGAAATGTTCCAGCTATATATACAAAGAATGCAGAAATAGTTTCAATGAGACCTAGTAACTTTATGTCTGCTTTGTCATTAACAAGATTTAGGGTGTCTGATCACTCTTTCCGGTTTAAGCTAGAAAAAAAAAATGAAAACAGCGAACAATCATTACAAAACCACTTTGTTTCTTCCGTATAAAGACTCGTTCTTACCACTCAAATGGGGTCTCACTATCTATCACACTGTACACTCGATCGAATCATGCTGTACAAATTGTCAGATCTGTCGGGGTTTTTTCAATCTCTTGTATTCTGTCATTCTTGTAAGACATCAGCAGACAAAAATAAATTTCAGTCAGTTCTTCCAGTTCATAGGAGACCGTGCACATAAAAACTATGTGGAAAATGTAATCAGTCTATAGAGCTACGACTACAGGATGTTGTTTGTATAGTCTTATCGGAAGTACCTTTTTCTTGTGTTGTTGGAAGTGTATTGCCATTCAACTTATTATTGTCTGTCATTCCTATACCTCATGTGTCAGCAATGTTGTTATTTTTCTAGTTTATGTACTCTACGCATTTTGTCATAATCAACCAGATAAATGATTTTCAGCAACGTTCCAACGACCTACTTTTACTATCATCATAACTTTTACTATCATCATCTTTATCGCAATAATATCCCTCTCGCAAGTATTGACGCCACGTGACTCTATATAGGCGGGTAAACATATCAACTGAGTTTCTCAATGTCAAAACCTGGTTGTTTTTTTCTCTCTCTCTCTTTGAACGCGGAACGTTACTTTTTAGTCTCCTTCTTTTTATTGTTGTTATCATTACCACGATTATGATGTTCGTTATCATAACTTTTACTATCATCATCTTTATCATCATTGTCATCGTCATCATCATTATTATGACTATCTTAGTCTTCATCGTTAGTCTTGACTGGCATTTAAAACAGCCCTGTGACAGAGAAGACACAGAGCTCTATACGTGGGTTACATGATGCTAGTCTTCTTTTTTGTGAGTCTGGACATATATTCAATATAATTATGTACATAATATAACAAAATTATCTGATTAAGTTTATGAACCTTGAATGTATACGCATTGCTTTATGTATATCACAACGTCAAATCGTTTATCTTTTCATTCCTATATTTAGGTCGAAGTGCATAAGATATTATTTAAAACAAACAAACAAACAAACAAACAAACAAACAAACAAACACACAAACATTGAGAACCTCGGAGCTCTGCGGTATATGATTAGTTCCCTTGACTCAGAAAATTGCACAGAAGATCCAGGATTCGATTCCAAGCCCCCGGACAAGTTGTTATTCTTCAATCAATTCAATTAAGTTTATTTAATTTTCTCCTTCCACAGAACTCAAAAGACAAAAAAAAAAAAAAACCCCACAAATGATCTTCATTAGTACATACAAGTTCACTGTACCATGATATTAAATGTAATTGTGAATTCACTTCATTAAACATAGTTCTAAATCATTCTTCTTACTATGCTCTGATGAGAGAAAAAAAAAATGAGGATTCCACTAAAAAAGCAGAGCTTGTACATTTTGGACAACTCATCCAATCGACTCAAAAACTTACAAAAAAAATATTAAGTCATTCTGTACAAGACAGACATAACAGGACAGACAGGACAGAAAGAACAAACAAACATACGAAAATGCAAAATCAAAGGAACATAACATGACTGTATAATGCCTCCTCGCGATACTCATTTTGATCCAGGCTCAAAATAATGACATGGTTTGCCAGCGGTAATAAGTCACTAGAAAATAGTCCGCCATCAATAAACTGCCAAAGATTAAGTGCAACGTAGAATGTGGACCAGCGATATAGGGCAAACAAGATCTCTGAAATTCATTAATAACGTGCTATATTTTGTTAAATACTCTTTATTCTTTATACTTTACAGGTTATCCGTGGGTATCCTTTTCGCTTGCAGATGGTGTTATACGCAATGATAAGCCTTTCTATAGATGTCTTTGGATGGTAGATCTGTGGATATTATGCTAAACATAGCACAACTCTCCTTTATGATGTTTTTTGCATTGGCGATGACAGATAACAATCAGTTTCCTGGCTTTGTTTCCTTCACGGTCTCATTTCATTATTATTTTTCTTTTTTTCTTTTTTTTCTTTATTTTCTCCGCCCCCCTCCCCCTTCCCGACGTATAGGAGTTGATAACCTCGAGGTGTCTAACAATCAGATATCTGTCAGTTCTCGGAGCTCAAAGTGAAATATAAAAATCGTGCCGTCCGTTAACAGCCGCCCGCAGAACAAACGACCTAATATTTTAATCAGTTTACAGCAAAATTTCTCTAGTTGTATCTTAAACATCCTCTAACGGTTTCTTCCTTTCCTTTTTTTTTCTGTCTCGTAGATATGCCAGGGGAAGACTCGTAGCATTCGACCTCCCACGAGATAATTTGATCAAAATCTTTGAAAAACAAGTTCTCTCTCTCTCTCTTTCTGATTCTTTTGAAGTAGTCGGGAAAAAAAAGATGAAACAAACTCGAGAATGTCGTCTGCTATTTTGTTGTCTTATTTTTTACTAGGGTCTACCACAAAGTCACCTCTAAAGCTGGTTGTGTGTTCCCACTTTGGTCATTATCCTGTGTGAATAACGGGTATAGAACGACTGATTGAAGCTACTTCGTTATAAAGATTATGGGTGACTCTGAATATGAGACAAACAAACAAACAAACGAACAAACAAACAAACACATTCTATCATACAGCCTAAACAGAAGAATGAAATATTCATAAGCTTAAACATACCAAGTCCGTTTGAAAATTGTACAGAGAGAGAGAGAGAGAGAGAGAGAGAGAAAGAGAACGACAACATAAACAATAAATGATACATAGAGAGGGAACATGAGCCATGAATATTGTGAAAAAACAAACTCGGATCGCAATAAGGTAAATTATTCAGAAAGTTTGAGAAAGAGAAATACAGAATGAGAGCAGAAAGTTAAATCTACCGTTTTCTTTGCTCTCTGCTTTTATCTTTCTGCATTTATCATGTATATCTTTAAACATAAGATTCGCATGATAATGCATGTCTATAAACATAGAATATATATTTACAAACATAATATTATTTATGATTCAGTTGCTAACTGTGAGTGAGTGTGTGAACGCGTTATACAAAAGTTTGTGCTTGGTAGCTGTTCAAGTAGGAATCCTTACGTCCTTTCAGAACAAGGTTATGTCAGGCATTTCGATATGTACAGTGATACAAGTAACAACAATTTTTATCTTGTCACTTTTTTATACATGTATAAACCACCCTCTTATCTCGAGGAAGCAAAGTGGTGATCACATGTTAAACTCGTGATCCGTCCGTGATGAGAAAACCCAAGGCGCGTCTTCATGATCACTGGAAAGGAGGTAAAAGAGCTTGAAGAAAAAACGCTCTGAAATTCATTGCCAATATCTCTTGCTATTGACACTTGTCATCTTCATATATATCTTGATTTTTTTTTCCCGCTGGCAAATAGGACGCGGAGGGGAAAAAGGAAATGCTCTGAGTAATTTGAAGTGAAAAATTGCAACTGTAGTTCATCTATATATTACCACCTTATCATGTTATTCCTGCGACGAACATGTTCTTCTTGACATTTCACTGCTCAATCTAGAAAGAAAAATAATAATCTAAAATCATTCTTGACATTTCGCCGCTTTATTCGTGTACATTAATAGGTCAAGCTGCATGGAAGGAATAATTTGAAGCCTAGAATGTGTGTTCGCTAAGTTTAAGACACATAAAACGACTTTCTTGCTGATTCTTCAAGTTTAAACTGGGTGTGACATCAAACATTTGGGCTGACAATATGGAGAAGTAACCTTTTGCTCCTTTGGTCACTTTGTTATCCAAAGTAGGGCCTACTTTTGGTATAACCGTCGGTTCAATATGTAATGTTATAAAATGGGTTCAAAAATGTAGCCAATTTGAAGCGCTGAAATGAGTCACGTGTGCTTGGATTAATTTCTCACTAACATGCACGGCCTGACGTCACAATGTTTACTCTATAGCAGTGCGCACTCAATCAGTTGTTACAAGTGCGTCGCGCGCTACTATACGCGCTGTCAATCCTGTAAACAACTTCTAGTTCGGGCTGCCGGCCGGCCTTTCTTGTGTGCATAACATGTGTGGCGTACGTATACTCTTATACGTACAGTACTTATATGTGCGGGATTTCCGATGTGCGTAAATGTTTGGGACGAACATCCGTCGCACGGACATCTTGACTTTCTACATGTAGCTGACTGGTATTGACCCACAAAGGTACGTGAAAAATGCTGTTAGTTTTCGACCCATTTTATAAAACAAATGATGCACAGGATTATTTCGTGGCGTTAGTGGAGGCGTATAGCTCACTCTCGGGTATTTACAATGTAGTGCAACTGCCGGCCGGCCTTTCTTGTGTGCATAACATATGTGGCGTACGTATATACAGCACTCTTATACGTACAGTACTTATGTGCGGGATTTCCGAGTGCGTCACGACGTGCTTGACTCTCTCGAGCGAGTGCTACATGTAGCTGACTGGTATTGACCGCCCACAAAGGTACGTGAAAAATGCTGTTAGTTTTCGACCCATTTTATAAAACAAATGATGCACAACTCTATCCTGTGCATCATTTTGTATATCAACACACAAACAATCTGTACACAGTAGTCTATACGACATTGATATTGATTATCATCGTCTGTATCTCCGCATACTGCAGTTGTACCTTTGATATGTAAGTGTGAGTCCGTGTGCGTTTGCATGTGCTACAAAAAGCCAAGATTTACATATAATGAAAAAAAAAAGAAAGAATATCCATTGTTATGCCACGCATAGGACGCGTGACCGGGTGACGTTGTATTGCCAGCGTGTTAACAAACCGCTATTGAAATTGTTATGTTATTGTTGGTTTGTTCTGCTTTAACGACACTATAAAGTAGTAATGCGAAGTGACTGGCATTCCAATAACTATCGGGGCTGTTTAATAGTAATCGTATACAAATATTCAATGTTTGTGAGTGCGATGGTTCCGAATACTAGTATTACTTGAGCGTGCAAGTTTAACCATTCTATTCAAAGACGCAACTCGAGCTTGAATAGAACGGTAAGCTTGCACCGAATGTAGTATTCGAACCGTCGTACAAATGATAAAACATTGAATATTTGTTTTATACAACACATGATATAGGCCTGGTCTAGACCAAAATAGGTCTAACATTAAGCCTGTCTAGGAGGAAGACTTACAGTTAGGCCTAGATCTAGATCTGGCTCTAACCTCGGTCTTGCTGGCAGCGCAAACGGGTGCGCGTAATTACAACTGTACTCGCGTATGTATCAATGCTTTACGATACACAAGTTCAGTGTGTCCTAGGATTTATCACACTGCTGGCTCGCTTGATTTACCGTTCAATAGTCGACTATTGCACTACCACTGAGAGTGAGCATAGAGAGAGCTGTTTCTTCTGAATGTCATGTGACCCGTATTCATCCAATCAGATGGCAAGGATCTATACATGTGTTGTATAACACTGTCATACAAGTTTGCCTATAGAGTTTCAACTATGGGCAGAGGTGTCGCCACCCTTTCATTTCGGCGGCCGGAGGCGGCCAAGCCGGTCGCAATATATGAATTGTATTGAATTGAATGTATTTGTCATAGTTCAAGACAAACCAAATACAATACATATCACTAGACAAAACACATAAAAAAACTGTCACATCAAAATTCATAACACGAATAAACGTAACGCTACAAAACTTATGCAATAATTTGGGCGAATCGATAACACAAGGCAATCTGTGAGTAATACGGAATCAAATTAGGTCCGTTAAGGCCGTGTCACACCATTCCGGGCAAGCTACGCGGGCTTGTGGCGAGGAGGTAGTTTCCAGCACGTAGAAGATTTTCAGCGGGCGAACAAGAATGTTTGCAATTTTCATTCATGCCTTGTCATACCGTACAGGGGAACTTCTGCGGCTTGACTTGCGGGGAAACAAATTTACTCCAAGGAGCTCTCCGCAGTTGGTCCGCACCTGACAGTATGTAGCGCGTAGTTGCCCTGAGGTGCTCACGCAAGTCCGATTTAACTGCAGCCAACTTTTGAGCATGACCAAAACTTTTTCCGGGTGAGTCGCGGGAATGCCCGTAGAGGTCCACGCAGAACGCAAGTAGGAGACCCTTAGCGGCAGTACTTCCCAGGCAATTCCCACGAAGGTACTTCGCAGTCCCGTATGCAGCCAAGATAATGAAATTCTGTGAGATTTCAGCCATTCCATTAGAGGAATTCCTTCACTGAGTTGTCAGCCCCCACGCGACTGGTACAAAGGTCACACAGTATACTCGCAAGTATAACGCGTCCAGCAAGTAAGACACATGCGCTGACTCGCACAAATCCTTTTCCGCCCTCAGGAATGTCCGGTATGCTAGGAAATCCCTACACGTAACAAGCCCGAGTAGCTTGCCCGAAAAGGTGTGACAGAGCCTAAACACGGTTGCGGGTAAAAAAATATGCGTGCCCACCTCCGGGCGACTACTTTTGAAATACATGCTAGGTACTGTCATATGCGGATCATCTACGGGAACCTCCGGCCTCCGGGTAGTCAAATTGTTCTTTGCAAGTCGCACGCAAGGCTGGTGTGACACGGACTTTACGAATGAAAGTGAAATATGATGAAACTAAGCTAAAAGCTCAATTATGCATTCGCAATGAGCGTATGTGCATGGGACACCGCAGTTTATGGCAGATGTGTTTCTAGATTTTGTAGACCGGATCGGTCTTTACTTTCAATCCATGGCGGGCTGTTTGAGTCTGCATTGGAAGAAGTGAGCTAAACGCCAATTTGAAGGTTTTCTCCTTTTCTCGTGTATGTGCATGTGTGCTAAAGGTAGCCGAAAATAGCGTTTGAAGAACATACCTAAAAAAAAAATCGCATCTGCGGTGCTCTGTTACCAAAAATACGCCTTTTTGTCATAATTACTCATAATCTCTTTTTGAACGGTAAGTGAATGATTTTGTGTCAGAGTTATCGATCCAACTGTCGGCTATCGAATGATTCGGACTGCAAAATTCGCAAAGACGTGTACAGCAAGGTGGTTCCACATTTTTCAGCTGGGCCAGATTAATTTACATACGTAAAAAAAAAAAAAAACTAACGGAATTTTGTTGACTGGGAAACACAGGTGTTTCTGTGTATGTAGAGGCTTGCGTGTATTGATCGCCGTACGAAAACACCTGGCAGTGAAAAAGTAGCATTTTTTTTTTCATGGCAAGCCACACGCGTGAACCGGAATAGTGATTTTCAATGCGGGATGACGTGCTCTATCGCCAATCACGTGCTAATGTAAGTTTATATGATCAGAGATAACTTAATATATGGCGGGAATATTTTTTTGAGGGAGCATCAAACAAGTACCGGTCATTACTGCATTATAGCTGTGTTGGGCTTATTTTCGTTCTGGTATGTAATGTTGTGTTGTTTGCAGGCAAAGCTACGATGACATTGGATGTCAGTGTCTGCGCTTTGAATGAACTGAAACAATTAAAAAGTGAATTTCGACTTAAGTCAACTTAGTCAAGCATAATTACTTTATAATCATCAAGTTCAATCATAGCGATATCATGAAACTGGCGAGAGACCAATGTAGTGTATGTCCCTGTCAATGGGATCCTTATTGGTGATTTCTAGGTTATCGTCCTGTATATCTAATCTCAGCGTCAAGAGTTCTAACAAGCTGTAAATCGACACCGGAGTATTGATTGAAATCTCACGATCAGAATTTGCTTCAAGTGATAACAACAGCATAGCAGCATCTTTCACGTCCATAACAGCTCTGATATATTGGAATCCCAAATACGGTTGTAAGTTTACCTCATGTATTCATGATTACAACCACATTGTCACACCAGTATGCTATTTGTGTGCGTGTGTGTGTGTGTGTGTGTCTGTGCGTGTATATGTGTGTGTGTGTGTTTGTGCTTCTTCTGCTTTTTGTATTTCCGTTATCAACAAGGAATAAGTGGTATTTTAGAGTACAGAGTATGAACTTTAGTAAAGCTTCATCGTAATCGACGAGGGCAGGGTAGAATGAGAGGCACGGCGCACCTTTGCGGAGAAGCAATAAGCCAGTTCGGAGATAGCTCATGTGCACATGGGTACAAATGACCTTTCATTTTTCGCAGTTGGTTAGGCACTGCACTAAATTCAAAGCGACATAATGCAGCAGCTTGCCCAACATAGCAATTTATGGAACTCGTATTCTAACAAAGAATGAACCTGTGTAGATGAAGTGACCAGGATGGTTTGTCAATCAACACTTTGGGAAGCATATATTTCATTGTGCTGTTTTGAATACATTAACAAACTTTTTCTGTTAACATTGCCAAATACCAGGCTTGCTGTCAGGTGGATGTACTGTCAGGCACTATTTATGAGGATTCCATGAATAATCATAGCATTACAGTTGCTTATCTCAGTGAAATTAAAAACCAGCTTGTCTCTCGGTACAAATGACCTTTTTCTGCTCATGCTCAAACTGGAACTCCGAACTGGCTTATTGGGTGAAACTATTAAACGCATCTCACGTATAGTGAATAATTTCTACTGTAAGACCTACTGCAGAGAACAATTTCACTTGTTCGTGTTCATTTTGTGTTCGTTTTCTTTTTCTTTATAGGTTTCCTCACCATTTCCTACAGATTTCTATAAACAATAACGTCCGCATTGGTCCGAGTGGACAATATATCTAATGGGGCCAAATTGTCCCATTCCATTCAAATCGTTATAGCGCCCTCTTCTAACTCTTTGGCTAATTATAGCCGTATCTTTTTGTATAGCATACTTTTTAGGAGAAAACTCGCGAAAACATCGCCACAACACTTTCCCGGAAGAATACAAACACAACACAACGGAAGACGCATGAACATCCCCGAAATAACGAATACAATCTAGTTTAGCTTTCCCTTCTATCTTATTGTTCTTTTTAGCTTTCTGCCCTTCCAGGGATTTTTTCTTCTTTCTTTTTCATTCACCCCTGGCAACAGGGTATTTTCGGGGAAAAAAAAAGAAAACCCTCGGAAATTTGCAGCACTTGGTTGCTTCAAAGAAGAAAAAAGTCAGGAGCCCCTGTGATTTAACGAAGATAATTGATGAGTAATTGTCTCTAACGGAGAGCTCAGAGGC
The DNA here is from genome assembly GCF_040938485.1 of Diadema antillarum. Taxonomy (NCBI): domain Eukaryota; kingdom Metazoa; phylum Echinodermata; class Echinoidea; order Diadematoida; family Diadematidae; genus Diadema; species Diadema antillarum. The sequence goes on along the minus strand of NW_027271582.1, from coordinate 143,203 downwards.
AAATGCCGGTGTAATGTCCGCCAATTTGATAGCGGTTTATATCTCTTTTCTTCTGTCTCCCTATTCTACCCCCTTGTCTTTCAGCTTCATCGCTACCGGCCATCTTCCCAGGCCCGCTGCTCTTCCCGCGAGATACCGTCCATGTGATATCTACAGGTGAAGCTGAAGGTCGATCGAATAACGAGGACAAAGTCAGAGACACAACAGAAAAAAAAGAAACGCTCCTAATTAGGCACGCTATTGTTGACTTTGTGCGTGTCTGCATGTGTGTGTGCGCTTGTGTATGTTTTCTTTCGTGTTGTTGGAAAGAAGCAGAAGTTAGGTTTAGAACAAAAACGAAACGAAACCAATCAAAGGAAGATAAGACAGAGTAAGGAGGGATTACTGTTGGTGATGCATAGGCATAGATATCCAAAGGTGCTCAGAAGAATAATAGCTACCGAGATAAATAGACAGACAGAGAAATACATGCAGAGTGATAGATAGATACACAGACGGAGGAATACATAGATAGATAAAGATAGATAGAGATAGATAGAGATATAGATAGATAGAGATATAGATAGATAGATAGATAGATAGATAGATAGATAGATAGAGATAGGATAAAGATAGATAGATGGGCAGAGATAGATAGAGATACAGATAAATAGATAGAGATAGGGATAGATACATTAGATAGAGATAGATAGAGATACGGATTGATAGATAGATAGAGATAGATAGAGATACAGATAGATAGATAGATAGATAAATAAATAGATAGATAGAGATAGAGACAGATAGATAGAGATACAGAGATAGATAGATGGATAGGGAAAGATAATAGATGGTTTAGTAGATAGACATGTCAGGTAGTAACATGAGTGGACAAAAGGGTTTAAAAGGACCTTTCAAAATGGAATTTAAGGTAGCAAAGTGAAAGCTATGTACAGTAGAATGTACAGACGTACTAAATTGAATACATGTATAATGAGAGTAATCTAACTCTGGAAGTAAACGGTTAAATAAATGCACCTTGTCAATGACACGGAACTTATGTAATTATCTATCTAAGTAGAATATATTCTATGTTTGAAAGTTATAGTTTCAAGGGAATAGTTTGTAACTGCGAGACGACATCAAAAGGAACTGTTGCAAGTGGCAACGAACCATGAAGCAACACGTATTGAAATGTGTATGTTTAACCAAACTTTTTGCCAGTCCACTACAGACACGAAGGGAAGGTGACATTTTACTGGCGCACTGACGGAGGCTGCGAATACGGTTGAGTGTCGGCATCGATACTCTTCATCACATTATCAACCGTCCAGTCAATTCAATTTCAATTCAATTCAATTCACTTTCAATTCAGTTCACTTTCGATTCAAGTCAGTTCCTTCACCATCATTTTGGATTTCACGGATGAAAAAGCAAAAAGAGGAGAAGAAACGAGAAGTATAAGAACTGTTTATTGCGAGGCTACCATATGCTACCACTCGATGCGACAGTTTGGAAATGCCGACCCCTATACCAAGGGAATGGTGGGGGAGGGGGGGGGGGTTGGGTTGGAATGACATTTGGTTTGTGTTGTTGTAGCTGTCGATGTTATTATCGTTTTCGTTTTTTTTTTTTGGAGTGACGAAACAGGGAATTGTGGCAACTCGTCTTGGTTTCACCATCGGCGATTACCATGTAACACCGCGGATATGAAATTTCATCCGCGCACTCTCCAGACGCGATGCATTTGTCTTAAGCGGAGAAAGGACTATTGTAGGCATCTATATACATGTAGGTCCTTCAGTTCTAGCTGTGGTTTCAAACTGAGCATCTGTTTCTTCAATTCCGGTTTATTTCTCATACTTTTACTTTGTAATCAAGGACATGTAACTCCTTTTATTTGAAAGTGGAGATCCTTTATCTTCTTCAGAAATCATCCTCTCTTTTTGAGAAGTTCTGAGCTTTCATTGCAGTTATGACTTTTTGCACCATTCAATGTAAAAGTTAGTACTTCCTGCGATCAGTGTAACTATAGCCTTGTAGACGCTGCATTATGTTAAATGTGTGTTAAACAATGCTCGCTGCTTTAGTGCGTCACTAAGACCCTCATATCGCAAAAGTGTTTCGGTGTGAGTACAGAATGTAATTTGCCCAATCTGCCGATCGAAAAAAAATCAACGTTTCGATGATCCATTTTTTATTTACTCCTGATTTATTTCGCTTTGTGCCCTTTTGTCTTGTTCGCGCGCGGCTTGGGTATTTTCTGTCAACATAAACAGAAAAAAGATAAATGGATGAACTAAACTTTACTTATTAGACAAAATAGTAACAACTGTTCTTTTAATGACCCTGTTTTTTTCTCCAACCCCCACATGGACATAATTATGTCTATGTATTTCTGAGTAATGTCGACTACGGTTTTTTTTTCTACATCCATTCGGGGTCTTATCTTACCCCACCTTTTCCCCTTCCCGGTCATCTTCCATCGCTTATCATGATCACCCCCCCCCCCAAAAAAAAAAAAAAATGTCTAGACAGAAATATGTGCTGAACAGAGAACACACTGTTCTAAGGAAACCGGGTTCACATGCAAGTTTCAAATGTCGACAGCAACGATAATAGATTTGTTGCAATGGCAGGGCAGCCATAGATCAGTGTCGGATCTCATTGTTTTCATCGACGCTATCTGGATATAACGAAGTAGCCGTAAAACAGCGCAATTTCCACCAGATGTCTTTTCCTTTCTTTTTTTTTCTTTTTAGGAGGAGGGGGGGGGGGGGTTGCTCTCTTTCCTGATGAATATATCTCGACAAATAATGGCATACATCCCTCTGCGTAAGACGACACCGTTGCAAAATAGGCGGACAATCTCTCCGACGTGATAGTTCAAGTTGTTGAAATATATTGTATTGTTAGTCTATTAAAATGAAGTGCTAAACTCCCTGCTTTATAGCTATGTTTGATGGGAGTTATTGTTTTTATTGTTATTGTTTGTATTTGTTTATGTTGTAACAACATATAACAAGAACAGTAAAAAAAAAGGATTAGGCTTTATAGGACAGTGGCTTTTGCTAGACCCGCCCCCCCCATCTGCTGCACATGTATGTGTGTGTGTGTGTGTGTGTGTGTGTGTGTGTGTGCGTGTACGTGTCAGACAATAATGATGTCATCTGACCTTATTTTCCATGCATTTTGCCTAACACTTCGCATTGTATTTTAGTTATGGTTTTGACGTTCAAATACGTGATTTACATGTTGAACTGTTTTTTTGTTCATGCTGTGTTTCCTTTAAAAAATGTATAAATAAATTTGAATTGAATTGAAATAAATTGAATTGAATCTAATTTAATTGAATTTAATCATCAAGAGCCACCGCTACCTACCCACATATCAACTGGAGAAAATTATGAAAACAAACATGTGTCTGCTAATATTCTCAGTATAAAGTGTGGTAAAAGAGAAAATGCCTATGGAAAAAGAATTATGACATAGCATGATATAACTAAATTTGGTTATGGTTCTTAGAAAACACACACCCCGTGCACGAAGATAGTTAAAGTTCATTTTGAATGCATGTTGCTTGACTGCCATTTATAACTTCATATCATAACTGTCACTGCTATCATTATCATTGACATTGTCATTAGCGTGGTCCTTATTAGGAATACTAGCATCATTATCATTATCATTTTTATCATCTTTATCATTATCATTAATTTCATCATAGTTTGGTTCAAACAATTGGTCGAACGTTTTGCCTAATGACTTTTCTTTTGTTTCACTTCACATTTCACAATGATACATCAAACTTGACATCGTATATTTACAATTAATGAAATCTTAGGTTGAGTTGTTGTTGTTGTTTTTTTGCTGCAGTTGTAATCGTACTTCTTGTCTTACTCATAATATAGTACAGTCCTGTCTCTCAAGCAGTGTCTTTATGTTGATAACTTCTTTTTTTTATATCCTGTTCATCCTTATCCGTTGCCAAGTAGACGTCGAATGATTCAGGGCTAATCGTTATGATTTGAAGTTTGAAACTTCAGAAGTACTTTTTCGCTCTCAGTCTTCGTATCAGACGCCCTTCCTATAATTCGTACTATGATATCTGAATTTACATGTTGTTTCATGCAGACATTGACTCCAGATGATAGCCTGATATTATTATACTCATGCTCATGATATGAAAATCAATGTCATCGTTTAGCAATTTTGAGTCTGACTCAGTCATACCGGCGCTGTATGCACTCATCATGACGAACGATCGGCATTACTGGCAACAAGGCGTAGAACAGCGTGCCAGAGATTACCATAAATGAAATACATCAACTTCGATAAGCCCATTTAGGCGTAAGCGTATTCATAGCTACTCATAACAAGTAATTTCCTATTATGTATTACTTCTCGTATAGGGCAGGGGTGATTGCACAGGGTAAAGGCCGTTAACCTATCGTGCAATGGGTAATAACTGATATGAAAGAATCATTTTTTGGGTGTAGATGCACGGAACCCTTGAGTTCTGTTCAAACGTTGTAGAGTTCAAGCACTTTCTCCGAAAATATCGCTGAGGCGAGTTAACAATTAGAACTCTATTGGTTTCTTTTGAGCTGAACTGAATTGAATTGAATTGAATTGAATTAGATTAAATTGAATTAAATTAAATTAAATTAAATTGAATTGAATTGAATTGAATTGAATTGAATTCATTGATTTGCTTTTTGTTTTAACTCTTTCACTGATATACATACAACAGTCCAGGGACATTAATGAAGTGGATCTTAATGACCGAACATAGGAGGATGAAAATGAATAGAAAATTTGATTGAAGAAAAGAAAAAGCAAACACATTACCTTATAAGGGCAGTGATATGAAGGAAGAAATTAAAAGTGGGCATCACAGCGAAATCCGACAGCTCACATTGTGACCATTTTGAACGCCGATCGGTCATCCGCCATAGTAAGTTGGTAGTATATAACGAATGGAACATCTGCGAAAACTCCTGGTTTTCCTGTATACGGACCAACATGATAACCAATCTTACCCTTGACAGCAAAGAACCATTTCATCTCGACTTGTTAAAGCTACGCTCAAAATAGGAGAATGATACCCTTTTCTTTTAGACTTCATATGAATTCAATTGATCATTTGTATGTCATTAAGTGAGGATGTAAAAAAAAACAACAAAATTTTGAAAAACATCCCCAAATACTGCCTGTCCGGAAAGCTTTATTTATTGAAAGGGGGAAAACGTGGCGGTTTGAAGCCGACATGAATAGTACGTGTAAAAACAAAATGGTGAGAATACCGTAAGAATTTATCACCACAATACAGCACTATGAACACAAATGTTAAAATACTTGTACACTCTAAATGTACGAAGAGATTTCACGCCCATATAGATTGACTAGTTTCAGGGTTCCTCTCAACAACAAAAGTTAATTAACCGTGCAAATCTGTATCAAACAATTATTTACATTTCTGCAAGAACTTGGTCTTTGACAGCCTTTTGTGTGCATGTATTTGTTCTCTTTCTTCTTTCTCCTTAGTATAGTGTAATTAGATCAACTTGATCTGATTTTAATTTACGTAGAAGTGTATGATTCAAGAGATCACTGACTCACGACATTGCTGAGTATGAGAGGTGTACATGTGAAGACATTGAATCGAATGAAGCAAAATCAAATAAAATGATGGGATACATTAATTGATTGTTTTGAAGATACCTTAGACTGTTTGTGTGCGTGTTTGTTTGCGTGTGTGTGTGTGTGTGTGTGTGTGTGTGTGTGTGTGTGTGTGTCAAGGGTTGGAGAAGAGAAAGATTAAATTAACATTTTGGAGGCATTCCATTGGCATGGATAAATTTCTTTGTTACTCATTACGTGACGGAATGTCGGAATGCAGTGAAACAGAAGTCACAGCTGCGCACAAGTTTTGCCCCTAAATCTCGCTTTGTTTGTCATTGTTTGTAGCAATCGAACACACCCCGAGTGGAACGTGAGAAAATCGTCTAAGTGCTAGGTGCGTCGCAAAAAAAAAAAAAGCACAACCTGTTTCTCTGTTGTCCTTTTTTTTTCATTACATTACATATGAGAATCTCGGTTGGTGGTAAAAGTCTCATTTGCAGGGTGTAATTAGGGGGTAGCCAGATGGTGAACTGGCAAAATGGTCAACAACTGCAACCCCAAATCTTTAGAGTGAATCTGTTAAAGGCCCCCGCTACAGTATCTCAGTCAAACCTGAATATTAGGTGTCTTTTTTCGGAAACCAGAAAAGAGGTCTCTCCCCCCATTCTCACTCACTCTCTCGTTTGCACACACACCCAAACTTATATATATATATATATATATATATATACATACATACATACATATAAACACATATTATAGTGAGATAGATAGATAGAGAGAACATTTCCAATTTTCGGGGGACAAAATCTGCAAGTACTTTTTCCATAACTGTAGAGACTCTCTTCATGTTGAAATGAGGGGTATCGAAAGAAATTTTAGCCCTTATCAATCTTGACGTCTGGCAGTTTGGGAATACGATGAATTTATGTCGTTTTAAAGTGTTTTGCCCATGGCGCTTTTAGTAGTGTTAGAAGGGAATGTTGCTGGTTTCTGGAAGAAAGTAACTTCATCTTTGCAAGAAAAAGAGAAGGATACATAGAAAGATACGGGAGGGGGTAGGGGAGTCGTTATGATTTCAAAAAGCCTCAATGATAATACACTTGAGAGTGACCGAAGATGGAGGCATTAAATTTTCATTTATTCATCTTATTTTGTTCCACATACGAATGTTACATCAATGATTAAAGGTTCATAGCATAAAACATGACACAAGCATCCGTACTATGAGTATCGTATCATTTTCTATATAATGTGCTTTGTGGTATAAGTATACATGTACCACAAAACTCAAACAAACACAACTTTGAGATAATGATATTTCATGGGGTTTTGATGTACACGTTAAGACAAAAAAGTTAAACCAGAGAGCGTATACTAATGTTTGATGCGGTGTTTGTTTGGATGCTGTTCTCCCTGGGGAGATATTGAGTGGTCATATTTTACCTTGCAGTTTCTGAGAGAGAGAGAATGAGAGAGAGAGAGGGGGGGGGGGGTGAGATTGAGAAAGGTACTGTGATGTATGGTTACCCCTTTGTTAGCCCCAACGCTAATGCATGCAATATATCGTCTCGAGTCCGTGCAATGTTATCGGCAAAAGAAGAATAAAAATAAACATTGTCTCCACTGCGTGTGATCAAACATTCATGACAACATGCATGTAACGTCGTGATGTATAGTAACCAACTGCGATATGAAGAGCACCTCTGCTGCGAATGCTACCACGTATAGTAAGCCTTGAGTTCTTCCACTCTATGGCACTATGGAATATATATTATTTGTGTTCAGAAACCTTTAATCTTATATCATCAAAAGAGATTATATGTATATGTCATTAAAAGTGAGTATTTATATATCATTAACACAGAATGTCGAGTTCAGCATCTGATTTGAGTTCCATGGGCAAACCGTTTAGGCAATCGTAAGCTAGCAGTATCATGCTTCATTCTGGCCTGTTGTCATCATTTTGCATGTTCAGTTAACTAAGTTTGGGCCTACTCTTGCAACTTTGGGATAAGTCCTTATTGAATCCTCGGCTGTAATGTATACGTCAATGGCACATGCTTTGGTGATGTGTGATCACTTCTATAGCTCTTTGATAGGAATCGCAGACCCCCAAACATCTTAGTTGGTTCAATAAAAACAAAAATAAATGATCTCCGTAGCTGTATTAAGGAGTTATTGACACTAGAAATATTATCAAAGCTTTATTGTTAAATCATTTTCTAAGAGTTTCCAAATCGTTTTAATGGCAAGGGAAATGATTACTACCCTTAGATATTCCTTTTCGTTTTTGTAGTGTTTTTAGGAATATCATGTTACATATTAGTCCAATTATTTGTTTTCCATTACGAAACAAAAATCGTGTAAAAATTGAAAAAGGAAACCAAACAGGTACTGCACTGGGCACCGTCTCTGAAAGTGTCTAAACGTGCACAAGATATCTGATTTTATGCGCACTCTATGTGAGGAAATACCTTGGCGCGAAAGTTTGAAGTCTTCAAGTGAAAAAAAAAAACACGCTCTGTGGAATTCCTGAAAATCTTATTGTTTCTGATGCGGTGGGAATGATTATCACAACCTGAAATCCTATTATCAACTTGGAACACACTAAAAATCATTATCATTAGCTTACTATCACAGATATGCCACAAGTGCTTTGAAGCATCGTCATGTTGTGCCCAAAGAGATAGTCTTGAACATTACATTAGATGAAAGTAGGCCTATAAGTTTTTAATCAACCAAAGGTGACGACTTCCCACGCCCATCCCCTATCTACTTAAGATGTGGACTTCATGTGTTTCGTCTCTCGGGTTGTGATTTTTAATGGGGGGGGGGGGGGGAGAGGCTACTCAAGGTTTCACCTGCTTAGGATGCTATGAGTGGAAGTTATATACAGTAAAAACGGCTGACGATTTATAACAAAATTCTTTATCTGTTAACATTGAGAACCATTCTCTCTCCCACACGGCGACACGGCATTTGTTTTTGCAACAATATTGCTCTGGTCTTATTTTCTCCAAGGACTCAGGGTTGTGGTAGGGTTGGGATCGGGGTTTTGGTTTAGTTTAAAGTGAGGCTTAGGATTGAGATTAGGGTTATGTTTGTGGATAGAATTTATGCGTGGCTTAGCATTCATATATTTCATGGGAGCAATTGTCGCAGGAGCAAATGTCATAGAACCCTCCTACACATAGGCCCGAAACATATACACAGTGGAAGACATGTACAAGCAGGCAGACAGAGATTCAACTGCGGAGGTTGTCTGCCATACAAAATGCTGTTTTCTAAATTAAGACAATGTACTAAAGTCTTGCTGTGCAGGGCAATTAATCCTCTATTTCTCAATTGTTTCCCGTAAAATAATGCCAAATAAAATGGCGCCAAAATTCCTCGACATTTTTTTTTTGCCCACTTCATTGATGCATTTTCCAATAAATGTGACACTCGGTATTCAGCACAAACAAACATGAATTCAATTCTCTTTATTCTGAACATTACAAACAACTCGAGAACACATTGTTCCTCGATTGCGAACATATTGTTTTGTGGTTCTTCTAATCACGCAAGACGTTCTGTGCCCTGCCTCGCAAAGTTTTTGCATTGTCGTGTTTAATCACCAAGATATTTCTTCCTCTGACAGGAAAACATGTCCATAATTGAATTAAAACTGAGCTAATTATGGCAATTATTCACATGTTTATCAATTTCGGATGAATTTGCGTCTGTTTGCGCCAGGTAATTGCCGACTATTTTCGATGTAACAGAAAGATAGTAGAAAAATCAAATGAAATTAATGTCAACGTACGTTTGGAATTTGAATTGTATCGAAATGTTTTCGCAGTGGGGTTCCCTGCTGCACGTAAAATTGAAATCCCACGTCCCTGAATTATATCAGTGTAGACCGCGTTGACGTCCTATGTGTAAGGGGAGAGATTCTATAGAGCTTGTCATTGAACACAGCAAAAGCAGACAAGCTCGTAGCTAATGACCGGTGTCGGTAGAAAACCAGAGGATCTTGCTGTCCGGTCTCTCGGTAAACCACCCGACACCACCACGTCACTCTAATGACGGCTTCTAATTGGTTGGGGTGATATTACCATCATGTAGTTATGAACCAATAAAAGCACAGCGATTTGTCTCCGCCGACTTTTTTTTTATCGCTCTTTCTTTCCCAGGCGTGTGCACTCAACGTGCGCCAATGGTTGTCGTCTGCTACTGAAGATGCGCTCACACACATTGCGGAAACACGCCAACAATGTATGTCCAACGTACTGACCATGTTTTGCCTTCATCGAAACCGTTACTTTTATATCGACTGATCATTTCTTCAATCGCGATGGTTTGCAGCACGCTGCACATAATATGAGCGTGTAATTCACCGTACATGCGGCTTGGAAATACAACAAATGAACGGAGCCAGCAAATGACCGTTCTTTACGCAGTCAAGCGACGTTCGCTGGATCCCCTCGCGGGAAGCAAGCCCGTGTCTGCTTACTCTCTGTTCGTCGGTTGGAAAGTTCAGCTCAATCAACTCCCCCGGCTTGGACGTTAGTTTATCTGACCGGACAATCTCAACGAGCGTTAGGCAACATTTGCATTCTTCAGTTCACAAACGGGAAAGCGATACGGGTAGTTTGCCTACCCCGCGTTTCTTCAGGGAAAGAGAGAGAAGCGCGCTGAGTAATTGAAAGCTGGAATAATATTACCCATAATCTTGTCTTCTCCTGATTTCATTTCAAGACTAAACAATCGTGTGTTGGATTTTGGATTCGCCGAGGGGTGACTTCCTGTGGCATTCATTCATATTTCTTCTTAGTTTTCTTTGAAGTCATCATAACCTTTGGACCGATTTTCCAGGATCTCTTGCTCCGAGTGAGCAATTTTAGATCACCTTCCCTGAAAACGGCTCCTCGACCCCTGTGTCAGGTTTTGGCTCCACTCAGTCGGTGGACTTGCTTCAGGGAGGTTACATCGTTCTACATCACTGTCCTTTAAGCCCTCAAGGCGGGCAGATGTCGGGAATATCCACCCTCCCAGTGACCTGAACATCAAACTTTATCGTGAAAAACCGAAAGAAAATCGGAAAATCGGCATAATATTCATTGCCCATATGTGCTATAAGTGCCTCTCGGAGCCAAACAGAACAGAGAAAAACAGAGAGACAGGGAAAGAGAGAGAGAGAGAGAGAGATACTGAGTGAGAGAAGGGAGAGAGTTAAGTATTTGCCTTTCCTGGGTGGCTTCAATGTGCGTTTCGATTCATTTACAAATCGAAATGTGGCCGAGATTTGATTCGCAACCACGTTAGATATTAATGCGTAGTGCTCATCACCGTCCGACATAGCTGAAGTGAACGAGATAGAACATTCTGTGCAACCTCAAAGAGTAACGGTCCGTCGAGTTAACATGATCGGAAAGAACAAAATGGTGTTTCTTCAGCTGCCCTGGATGCTGTTGATAGCCCTGTATTCATTTTAGTCGCGAAATTCATTTACAAGTGACGTTAACTCGAGGATTGTTGGTGTAATTTCTGTCAGCTCGTAGCTGACCACTCGGCCGAGTTATGCCTCCTATGTGCTGTGGATTACCAATGTTCCAATATCTGCGTCGTTCATTGCCATAAAAAATGGATTTTGTATGATAAAATCGTCGTGACTGTGGAAAAACCCGACAACCAGGATACTCTCCTTGAGGTACGACTTGGAATCCATAGCATGGATATGTGATACTCCGAAGAAAAAATTATTATTAATTTGACTTTGAAAAGATGATTGATTCGCTGAAAGAGCAGGGAGTTTTTGATGCGTTGCATATATCTCAACAATCTCACCTTTGATGCCAATGATGCTTGAAGGACATTGAATCCCAGATTGTTTGTGCCGTCTGGTCTTTGATCTTGAAAATCATCAACCAAAGTTTCGTCCCAAATTAAACTTCAGAAGTGTGGTGGCTACCTCTGCAAATAAACGTACCAACATTGAAGACAACTGGTACAAATCGGAGTTTTGCATTGCTGCATCCATTTGGAATATTAGTTACATTTTTGTACCCAATTTTTTCGACGTGGGCACAACTAACCTGACAAGCAACAGACATGGCAGAAGGAAGTTTGAGGAAACCGCTAGCCGCGACCTTATCATTCTTGTTTGTCGTCATTTTGTGCTCTCAAATGGTAAGTTCCTTCATATTTCCTTCTTTAGAGGAGTGTAGTTGCGGATCAAGTGGGAGTTTCTGTTTCTCCTCTATGCATGCCCCTGACTTGGTCGACGTTGATTAATCTATTTGCGTGATATTGGGAGGGGATAGGCTATCAACCTGTAAGACGAACGATTATGTTGATGTACCCGTTTCCGTGTATATGAGTATAGATACTAGTGTGTCTAAGTGTCTCTCGATATGATCGTAGTGTGTATTTCGGCATCATCTACATTATAATAATATCATGTATGTATGTATATATATATATATATATATATATCGTATTTATGTACATATATACACATAAACGTACGCGCTATATTATATCGTCCACACACACACATACATACACACATAATTATGATATTACATGTACGTACTAGGGTATTCTCATTAAAGGGACACGTATTCATCATTCTTGCAAAATGTGATTGGTTGTAGTACCTCTTCATCAACAGCGTTCAAAGCAGTAGGAAATTTGTAAAGATATTCTATATGCAGCAGAACTAATTCCTTGCCCTGGGTAAAGCTAGCAATAATGTGAGAGGATGATCCAGATAAGGTAAGTTTTATTCTTTAAACAAAGGCTTTTAAAGTGGCAAGGTTTTGTAAGAGGGACCATGTTCATTATCATTCGCAAATGTGATAAATCTTGTTACCACACATTCACTTAGCAACTTTGGCAGCATTTGGCAAATCGATATATAGTATCATATATATAATTTATATTATATATATTACATCTGCTCTGATGAAGGTCTAAAGAAAATACCGAAAGCTTGGCAATATATATATAATTATATATATATATATATATATATATATATATATATATTATATATATATATATATTATATATATATATTTTATATATATATATATATATATATATATATATATATCAAACGATCATAGTTTGATTTAGCTATGTAGGTAGGTGGCAGATAGACAAGAATACCATTGCTCTACATTTTAAGTCGTCTGAAAAGCGCTTGAATGTCGAATCTGACTAGAAATATCAGACCATTAAAGGCGTACGTGTTCCAGGGTCACCTCGAGCTGCAGACGATCCTATGGGGGCAATTTTCTAAATGAAAATTTTGATTAATGTGAGCTCATTTCTTCTGAAATGCAAAGGCATTAGGCTTCTGCAAACAAAGAAAACAGTCTGATTCATTTTTGCATCCCTTTCGTAATTATGATTCTAAGAAAGTAGAGCGTGCACGCAAATTGCATACTTAAGCGTCTATTTCCCTTTTCTCTTTTATAACTGTTTCTTTCTGCTCAAGACAATGTTCTTTACAGTCTGATGGATAACGCATACGAAATTAGGGAGAGCCCATTCGCGCACCCACAATACTGTGTTGAAGATGATCGGCAAGTTACCTGAAAGTAATCAGATATTTCGTATATACGCTAAAAACCATGTCAATCTTACAATGACAGTGTCTAGTAATCTACTTGCTGATAAAACGAGAATGGCAATGTCAAGACATCAGATGATAATGATGATGCCGGCAGGTGGCAGAATGGTATACCGTGGTGCATAAGATGTGCCTTGAAGAGAGGGATGAAGGCAAGGTGCCTGACATGGGTGTGGTCTTGCTTTTGGGACCCCCTTTTTCCCGATGAGTGCCCCTTGTGCTGCGTTACCTCCCATCATAATGCGTCTTTTCTGTGACACTTAAAGATTTTAAAGTGTTTTTTTTTTTAATCCTCGAAACGTGATTAGTATCTCGTCATTACGATGCGGCAAGGTTTCGATGGTGCTGCTATGAAAACTAAAAGACTTTCCTGATACGGTAAAATCGAGGAAAACGAGGATCGACTTATCAGGATGCTGTGAGGCAAGAAGAAAAGTTGATGAAAATTAAGAGAATAGTTAAAAAAAGAGAAGTTTGGAACAAAATCGCTACACCACGAAACTTGCGGAAGCTATGGTCACGTTTTGCAAATCGTGCCAAATTTAGAATTTACCCATTTTTAAATACATTTACCCAAACAAAACCGAACACACCGCAAGGAAATATCATATAATATATATGTTTATATATGAGGCATTGTATAATGATTGCATCTATTCATACAGTAAAAGGGTTCATCTTGTGTCATCTATGGAAAGGTATCGACCTGTGAAATAAGATGGCTCATTAAAATATATGATAGCTTATCTTGTTATACCTTATATACCTTAGTATTCTTGATCGTTTTACTGTGGGAATCTCCTTTAACCGCCCATTTCTGTAATAGTCATATCTTAGTGAGCGGTCTTCTTTCATCTTAGCACTCTATGCCGGATTAGGATTTCTGTTCGCCATGGGGATGATGATGATGATGATGATGATGATGGTGATGGTGGTGGTGATGAAATAGCATTTATATAGCGCCATTTATCTGTAAAAAAAAAATCATAGGCGCCCGGCTCCCATAATGTGTCACGCATCATTCACAAAGGTGGATCATTGGGAGTTTGCAGAAAACGATTTGCGTGAATGTAATGAGGAGAAGAAAATGGAGGAAGAAAAATGAAAACACTTAAACGACCATGGAGTGTCACCGGATCGCATAAGCCGATTGTATTTCATAGGGCGTATTCCCAGAACGAAAGGCAGGTTTAAGACTATTACAGTTGCTCAATGAATGTTAGAGAAGCTTTATCGTTGATTTTGGAAATATAATTCATGTGTCATGTTGTTCAGCATTACAGCTTTGATAATTGTGAGTGTAGTTTAATAAACAATCCTCTCTTAATGTCATTAAGCTAAGACAAAACAAAGACAAAAACAATTATTTAAAGATGAGTTATTTCGAGGAGACGTATGGGACATTCAAACTTCGTAAACCATTCAACATGTTCAAAACTCGTTCAGATGGCGGAGGCAAGTCGACCAGTATCCCCGACCAAGATACCGGAACATCGGGCACCACTTGCAAAACACTTATCCACCCGCATAGCTAGGGCGCCGCCTATATCCACCAGCGACATCGAATCTCTATCCACCTCAACCCCCCCCCCCCCCCCACCCCGTATTGACCATAACTCTACAAAACTTGTGTTTTGCGGTATGATTAGTAGAACATAATTTGTTACGGGCAAAATAAAAACAAAAAATAAAGAGGAATTACTAATAATCTAGGTTCATGTATCGCCCTTTGACAGAGTGCTTGGTTATAAATAATAGAGATTGCCAATGCTTGTATTGCTTACTCACTCTATTGCAGTGTTTTCTATTTAAAGATCTAGACCTGCTAGTTACCGGTTTCATTAAACGAAGGCGCACAGCAAGCGATATAATTCGCCGACCGAAGTTCAGTGAACTCATTAACTCTCCGAGATAAAATTGTGGTTTACTTTTGTTTCGTTCCTTAATTACATTTTATTTCACTTAATAGATTTCTTTGCCAACAAAAATCATTTGCAATAGACATTTGAACACACATAAATAGACAAAACCAGTACAACATTGTAAACAAAGAAAACACTGTAACCTACCAGTCACGTTCTTTCTTTCTTTCTTTTTTCTTGGGGGGGGGGGGGGGGGGGGGCATTACCAGCCGGACTATCAGATCCGATTACTTGAACCAAAAATGGAACAAAGTCTAATCGGGTTTCTTATTTCCCTTGATAATCTAGCCTTACTCTGACATTTATCATATTCGGTCATTTGTATCTGCGCTTATTGGTAGTATTCAAATGTATGAATTCATTCTCTTGTACCTTCAAATCAGAATTTACAGACTATGAAATATGATATTTTTCTTTTGTCTTTTTTGCTTTTCTTTAGCGATTGCGTTAGTGCCCTAAAAGAAGCTAACTGGGCGCAGAGTCTTCAGCTTATTAAAAAAAGAAACAAATACAAATGTGTTCACAGACCCGGTCTCCTTGAAATGGAAAAAGGCTCAACCTAATCCGCCCTTGTCAAAATAATGCATTTGTGCGCATTCGATTCAGACGCGGGAAGTAATCGCTGAGAGGAATTGAAACAACAAGAGTATAGCCAGATCATGCAAAGGGGAGACGGGCGACCATGACGAGAATTAACGTTAATTTAACAGATGTCACTACACGCTCTTTTTATGTGTCGCCGGTCTAGACTACCGGTACTCTCGTGTTTTTATTTCTGTAGAAATGTCGAACGCTGCTGCATGGGTGCCATATGGTCTTGAGACGAATCCGCGGAAGCGCGGGCACACCCGCAGGGTTCCTGGTTCGAACCCCATGTGATATATGTTTGTGTGTGTGTGTGTGTGTGTGTGTGTGTGTGTGTGTGTGTGTGTGTGTAATATACATTAAATAAATGGCTTACCTCGTTGGAAAATATCTCACGAATATTCTGTTAGTCCTTTCCTTCATTCGTGATTATAATATATAATGGATCAAAATAAATATACTTTTTACGATGATGTTTCTGATTTCTAGGCCCATGCTGATAGCACAGTCTCCCACACACACACACACACACACACACACACACGCACACAGACACAGACAGACAGACACACACACACACCTACTGAGAGAGAGAGGGAGAGAGGGAGGGAGAGAACAACAAATGCAGACATACCTTGCAAATGAGTTCAATTAACGGATTGGACGAGGCAGAGACTAACTGAGTGCATAATAGGGCGTCTGATCAGATTTAAGTAGCAAGTCTCATTGGTTTATCAATTCACATTCCATCTGTTTTTCTTGTAGATTTTCTGCTAAAAGGAGGATGCCCCTCTGGCGGAAGTCTGCATCTGCAATAAAATGCCCATAAAGTCAAATCAAAATGCCAATAAAGTGACAATCTTTGGTTCCCCCATCAACTTACACTCTGCCGACGATTTTGAAGTGTGACTGAAGCCATGTTCATGATGTCAGACATATTATTTCATACACCTACGTTCCTACAGGCACACAGGCTTACTTGCCTTAATTGTCAGTTTGTGTAAAATCGCACCATGCAGTCACTACGAAAAAAAAAATCGAATTGCGAAATGTATTCAACTATATACAATCAGCACACTTTCACAGATCACTTGGAAAGGGTGAACCGCCAAGGGGTCGGGAGCTTCTCATTGAACTTCATGTGTGTTTGTCGGATCAAGTATCGGTTTTTTTGGTCATTTTTAAGCCCCATCCTGGTCTTATGTAATGTGAACTGCAGTTGTTTTCTTGCACGACTTTCATATGGCTCTCGTTACTCGCCCCTCCCTTTCAATGCATTTTTTTTCCTCGCACCTTTGAGACCCAAAGACATGCTCACCACTGGTACGTTTCGCTTCAAGATCGATGCGAGATTTGAAATAGAAGCCTCGCGTGTCCAATTTCAATGCCGTCGCCCGCCGGGTCAGCTCGCATAGCTATGTCACATGCTGCTGGCAAGCTATAGACGGCTTGACGAACATAAGCGGTTGACTGTGGTCTGTTGTTTGTGTTTTATTCCATGCGAACGGTCGGGGTGTGCGTTGTCATTAGACCACTGACCTGGGAAATCACGAACAGATGTATTATTTCTGTACTATTAAAGTTTTGATGCCAATGATCCATGCTGACGTAGAATCTTCATTTACACCCTTGCTTCTCTCTCTCTCTCTCCTAAAGGTCGTATATCCCTTGTCCAAAAATCGTGAATTTTCGCATGGCTGAAGAATAATATCTCCCAACACTGAGTGAAATCTTACGTTAATAAACCTCAGATTTTAAAAAACCCCATATGTAACTTGATAATGCGCTCTCCTTTTGTTTCCAGAATAACGGCTGGATTTTTTTTTATAGTCCAAATATAAATTCATAGGCAAGCCAAAATATTGTTTCGCCGTACATCATAAAGAAGTTTCCAGTTTTATCATTTGAGGAAAGGTCTGAATTACATACCTCTACAATATACCAGCTTACACAATGAAAGAAATATAATTTTCTGTGTTGCAAACGGAACACATGAACTTTGCATTGTCAACATAATGGGCAGGAGAAGGTAAAAGAATATAAAGAAGAACCCATCGTTTTGCACTTTATGACAGTGGACACAAGCGACTCTCTATCTACAGCAAATTGCTCATTTCAAGACATCGCACGATTTCTCTAAAAGACAGATTAACTTTATCGTACGTTTACCTCCCCCTCATTTTATTGACGGAGTAAATAGTCTTGTCTGTAGTAAAAAAAAAATCCCATTTGATGACACGGATTGTTTGAGTTCGCACTTTCATTTTGGTCGTAAGGTGCAAAAGAGATCAAAATTTTCTCCAATTCAGAAGATCTCCCTATAGAGACGGAAATATGGCAATATTCAGGAATGACATTTTGGCGCTCCGCAGATCAATGTATACGTCAAATAGTCCACTGTTCAGAAAATGGTTTATTCATAATTTTGTGGCAAGTTCTGTCACCGCGGTATATTGACGGCTGATGCGATTATTTTCTCATATTGTAGGATATTGCCATATGCATTCGAAGAAAAATCGAGTGAGTGTTCACAAGAAAGAAGGTGAGGAAGAGGAGAAGGAGAAGAGCAGAAAGGAGAGATAGATAGATAGATAGATAGAGAGATAGATAGATAGATAGACAGATAGATAGATAGATAGACAGATAGATAGACAGATAGATAGACAGATAGATAGATAGATGGATAGATAGATAGATGGATAGATAGAAAGACAGATAAATAGATATATAGATAGACGGATAGATAGAAAGAGATAAATATATAGATAGATGGATAGATAGATATAGAGAGGGGGTTTATTCCAATGTCAGTGACTATATCCAACAACAACAGCAATCACTCTGCATGATTACCGATGATTAATCACGTGTTCAGTATTCATTGCGACTTAAAGAGGCTCTCTATAATGAAGTGATGATTTAGTGGCATGGAAGAACCTTTCCTCATTATTTCAAAGTGAATTATGGAAGGATTCGAGGATCTACTGGGGTGGTGTACGCCGTCTCTTCTCGTATTAAGTTCAGTGGGGGGAAAGTGGATGGTGATATTTGAAAGATATTCG
Organism: Diadema antillarum; assembly: GCF_040938485.1. Taxonomy (NCBI): domain Eukaryota; kingdom Metazoa; phylum Echinodermata; class Echinoidea; order Diadematoida; family Diadematidae; genus Diadema; species Diadema antillarum. Next base: position 124,406 of record NW_027271582.1, on the reverse strand, counting down.
AAAACCTCTTTCCAAAAAAATAGACAAAAATTCTTCAGTAGTATTCATCGAATTGATAATGTACTAATCAAGTCGATTATCATATCTATGCAAGTTTTCGCTACACCTGTAACTTAAAAATGGAAACAAGCGTGGAAACATACCGAAACTATATAAATATGTTTATAATTAAGATAATCGTTTTAGAGGCGCTTGATAATTTATCTCTTTGACTTTGTTATGTCTGTTTGTTTGTTAGTTTGCATTTTGAATCAGCACTGAGGTGTTCTTGTCAATATTATTGGATGTTTCCTTGCATTCTTTGTTCTGCTGTGTTCACTTTGCCTATTTTAGGTTTTACGTACAAGGTCTAAGGGGGATTATTCTACTTTTGGGACACAAGGTTGACTTAAAGCGCAGTCCCTCTTTTCGTGATGAAATACCTTGAACCCTCTCCATACCGCCAGACTAATATGAATTGACAATGTATACATAGCAAGTTTCCAACGAGACTGAAAGAGTTAACATTGATAGCACTAGAAAAACCCAAGAAAGATTGCGATGAGGAAGATAAGACAATAACGAACAACCGACTGACTCCTTACAGCTATACATGCGGACATGAATTCCGCTTCCCCACCCCGGTTTCCAGGATAAACACTACTGAGTCATTGGATCATGACAGAATAAACAATTAGAAGATTTGTTTGCACATGGTTACAGCTGTCATTCGTGCTGTTATGGCGCAGACAACCAAGTTGCCATGGTCACTCAAACATTTTGTTTGCGTTCGTCTGTGATGGTAAAAAAAGTCATTTTTATTGGAGATTAAACAAAACGTAGCTCACAATCATATTATATGTTTGACGTTTAACTTCAGTGATTTTCTAACCGGCATACAATCACCTGCATTGGACATTTTTTAGCTACTATTAGGTCTATGTTGGAAGAGTATAATGTACCCATAACGGACAATGATGTTTTGAGTGAATGTGTATGGCAGTAATATTGAATGTTCTTGTTGCTATGGAAAAAAAAGGAAAGAATCTGTTAGGTTACATCAGTCATTATTCGCACCTCAAGTAATTACCCAAATCTAATGGAACTTATTGTCCGATGGGTTTTGTTGAGGTAGTTGAAGCCAGTGGGGTCATCCCACGAGACCGACACCCACAAGTTCGACAATGAAAAAAAAAAAAATCCATGAGTCATGCAGCCCACGAGTCATACAGTCCGTGAGTTCGACACTAAAGGCAAATAAGGCCCATGAGTCAGACGCTGGGCAAACAAGGCTCACGAATTCGACACTGGGCAAAACGGACCACGAGACCGACATTACATCACGGGGCTAAGTGTGTCGGTCTCGTGAGCCTTGCTTGTTAAGTGTCAAACTCGAGGGCTTTGTTTGCCTAGTGTCGGGTTCATGGGCATTATCATGGGCTGTGTGACTCATGGACTGTATAGACTCATGGCTGTATAACTCATGGGCTGTATGATTCGTGGGTGTCGAACTCGTGACGTGCACCCAAGCCCGCAGATGATGAATAATGAGAGAGAGAGAGAGAGAGAGAGAGAGAGAGAGGGGGGGGGGAGACACTCAGGGCAGGGGACGAGAGATGATGATATAAGCAAAACAAGGGAGAGATGATACCTTTATGCTTTCACTCCTTCTCTCTATATAAGAGAACATCTATAGGACAGGTGAAAAAGGGTTAAGGAGTCTAACAACAAAATGTTCTCCACCGGCACGTCTTGAAGAAAGGTCAATGAACTTTTTTTTTTTGGGACATCACCATCCCAAGAAGGGTTGAATGCACTATCGAACCATTCTTATTTCTCCATCCCAGTCAGTCTTGCGTCATTGTCCCTTCTGTTTCTTAAACGTATCGCTTCGGAGTCTTATTTTCCATTGTTATCAAACACGACATACACAAACACACACACACACACACACACACACACACACACACACACACAAATAAAAGCATTCCTTGCGATTTTGATATTTGGTATCAAGGATTCATGTGTGATGACGGTATAGAGAAACTGACAAATCAATCGAAATCAATTGATTCATATATCAATCAATTAGTAATTCCATTAAGCCCAGTAGGGTCGGAAGCAGTAGAAGATGGCAAAGACCCCCACAACCAAGAGCAGCAGCATTAAGGTAGATATAACATTGTGGGCTTCTCCCATTCCCGACCTTTTAGTAGGATCTCCAGTCCTTCGGACGGGAGCACGTCACGAGACCGACACCCACAATTCATACAGCCCACGAGTTACACAGCCCGCGAGTCATAAAGCCCATGAGTTCGACACTAAGCAAACAAGGCCCATGTTGTGGGACCTATCTGTCGAACTCGTGGACTGTTTTACCTATAGTGTCGAACTCATGTACCCTATTTGCCTATAAGTGTCGAATTCGTGGGCTTTGGTACTCATGCACCTTTATTTAATGTCGAACTCGTGAGCTGTATGACTCGTGGGTGTCGGTCTCGTGTGATGACCCCGTTCGTACAGCATATATAGATGGCAAGCACTCGCAGTAGTAGGTCTAAAGATATTGAGAAACATTACCTGCACAGTTATGTTTGGTATGTAAGATATGGCAAAAATAACTCGGAGATTTATATAGTTGTTTGCGCATTGTCAGGCTATGTGTGTGTGTTTTGCTGACTTTGCCTTGGATGTCAAAAATGATAACCTAAATTTCTATGGATGATATGACACGTATATATAGTAAAATGGTGTTTAGATTCTACCTAAATCCTTTAGATATTTGACTTAACTTTTCGGGCCTTGCTGTATCTCTATGCATATATAGAGTGGAATGTCAGCAGGAAAAAAAAAATCTGCTAATGACCAAGTCTGTCAAATTGCACGCAAATTGACTGTAGTGCGAACTCGTCCAATGTGGCTTCTCATTAATAACGGCAAAGTCTGCCTGACCCCGTAGTGCCAAACCCGGCGGCATTTTTTGTTTTCTTCCTAGATGAATTAGCCTAGCATTAAAACCAATCGACCTTGACAGGATACGTCAAAGATTAAATAATTGGCTGCTAGCGTCATTTGGATTCAGTGCATTGATTAAAGGAGTGTAACATTAATATCACCGAAGTATATAACATTCTAGGCTTCTGCGGAATTCGATGAGATTTAGTCCAGGGCAGTGTCATTTTTTTCCTGTGTACGATTCCCCATGCGATTGTAGTCTAAAGATAGCACCTTTGACATGTTTAAGTGCGACGGTGTAAAATCTACTCTCTCAAGGCAGTTTGTTGTAACATTATTTGCGCATGCGCGGGGAAAAAAAATACAAAACACAATGCAATACAATGCAATCAAAGTTTAATACGCTCTTTTCATGAGGCTCATAGCACTTACCAAATTACAGATAAAATTGTGGAACATTTGTAGACATAATTCAGAATAATAAACACACACACACACACACACACACACACACACACATCTATACAGGGACCTACACATTACAAGCTTTGCTTTTTAGTAGGTCCCCACATTTCATGTTTGTAAAATTGTCTTCTCTTGTATTCTTTGTAATTACGACGCTATGTCCAGTCTTATGTTCAATCGATTGTATCATGTTATTTGTGTTTTGAGATGTGGAACAATAAAATTAAATCAAATCAAATCAAATCAAAATACATTTTGACCAACCTAATCAAAGCTTTTGGACGCCACACAGTCTCAGCAGAGGCAAAATACATAATGTGATAATTCATCTACACATATGAATATAAACATAATGCGTACACATAAACACGTATACCTGTACAGAGTTGGAGATTGTATTTAGAATGAATATGTTTTCAGAGTTTTATTTTTAAGGAGATTGTGAAAACAGACTGCCTAATGATTAAAAGGAGATTTTTCCACAGCTTTGATGCAGCAACTGTGAAGGTCCTGTCACCAGCTATAGATTTTGAGTTATGCAATGTGTAACTGAGTTAACATAAGGTTCTGAATTGACGATCTGAGATATCTGCCACGGACGTATGATATAAAGTTAAGCACTCTGTCATAATTTACCTGTAGGGTCTTGCTGCTGAAATAGTATATTTATTATTCTAAATGATAGAGAAATATACATGTACAGGAAATGAAATAGAAGCTTCAAACACAAGACTTGGGGACATGGGGACACACAAATGCATTACAGGTGTATCTGTGTCCAGGTGCATGGGAGGGGTTATGGGGGATATCATTTCTGATATGCGCCTTCACAGTCTCTGCAAACGAGCTGGGTCGCGGCCGACGCTTTGATCGTATTCTGTCGCATGCAGCATCCACGTTATATATTAACGTGATGCACAGGTGGTGGCGGACGTATTTAGAGCAATGACATTATTATATACTTCGAAAGTTATTGTGCTAAAAATACAACGACCAGTACCTCATCTATTTTCTCTCCCCTCCGCCTCCGGGGAAAAAAGAAATCAGTGGTCATTTGAAAGGCATTCTATACCATTTTCAGATGAAACAGAAACCTAGCTTTAGTGTTTGAAAATGGTTATAAAATGTGAGTTAATCAGTATAACCAATGTTAAGTATTGTTAGATATACAAAGTGTGAAAGATAGTTACAAATAGAATCTTTCTAGAATAAACCGTCTACAGTTGTGTTTTTTTTAAGAAAAATAGTGATGTCTCCTTATATTTTATGCTTTATTGCGATTTTTTTTGTATGTAGGATGTTTTTTGATACAGCTGACTTGCACAATATGCATTAAATGTAAGAACTCGAACATATTTTAAATCCCTGCTCCCAAATGGTTAACAGTATACCTTCAAATCATTGGTAGCGCTTCCAACTTGACTGACTGGTAAATGTTAAAAACAGGATGTGGTTAAAGGAGCCTAGTCCCGGAAGGCCGATTTTATGTTCTGCACGTTCGTCTTGGAATAGTGTGAAGCGACTGCACTTTTGACTATACTGCATACATTTATGGAATATGACGTTTCTACAACATGCTGATCATGTTGCTATGGTTTTACTGCTCAGAGCTTTTGAAACTCTCTTTTGGTCACATTTTCCTGGTATACAAGCCCAAATGAATAGTGTCTGTGTCATAATAGTGCTATGTTACAATATATTTTATTTGCATTCTAAAACAGTTATTGCGGATAGTATGCTTGTATAATCAGCATCATAATATATAAATAACCAAATGTACAGTGGTATATAGATACATTTAACATAAATACATATTATTGGTACATTGGGTGTTGCTGTTGTTTACATGCCAGTGTTCCACGTCCTACAAGCTTGGCTTTTTAGCAGAACACTCTTTTTCCATTATCATGATCACTTCTGTTTTGTTACCACAAAGTGTGGATTGTTATTTTTTTATCATCATACCATTCGTGCATCATTGTGTTCAGTTAACTGTCCTTCCCAGCTAGATGAAAGTCAAACTGACTCATGTACTGCTTTGTATCATGTATTATTTAAATGGAAATCATAATCTATTGAATTGAATTGAATCGAAACATTGAAAGAGAATGGAGAGACAAGCGTAATTGAAACGTTGTGAGAGATCGTTATGAAAAATGTTCGCCCATATCCTACTCTCTTTCTCTCTCTCTCTGTCTCTGTCTCTGTCTCTGTCTGTCTTTCCCTCATTCTCTCTATGTCTATTATTCATCCACCGACGGTTGTGATTTCCCGTCGAATGACTGTATAGGCTATGATTATAAAGTGCCTTGCGAAGCGGCTCAGTCATTGCCGCTGTGGGGAAGTCGATCCAGGGACCATAGACCTTGTGATTAATAGATCGTATTCTTATCTATTTTTCTCTCTCTCTCTCTTTCTATCTATCTATATCTATCTTTATGTACCTATATCTATCTATCTATCTATCCATCTATCTATCTATCTATATATATAGTGCGAGAGATAGTTCCCTTCCCAAACGTGCGCGGTGCCTCATTGTTGGTTGCATAATATATACTGAAAGAAATTAGACTGAGGCGGACGTTGCTCTCGATCTGGCCTAAAAGCTGGACTGAATAAAAGGGAGACTCAAGATCGAGAGCAACGTCCGCCTCAGTCTAATTTCTTTCAGTATATATATATATATATATATATATATATATATATATACATACATACATACATACATAAATGTACATATATATATATATGTATATACATAAATATATATATATATATTTATTTATATAGGTGAACATATGTGCCTTTGAAATCAGTGTATATCAATAAAAAGTATCTCTTCAATGTTTGCGCGTTGAATTACTTCCTGTTTAGCAATTTTCATCCAACTATGATTTTTCTTATCGATCTCGAATGGAATTAAGTAGGCTGTTGACAGAATCATGCGAACATAGCTTGAAACAGATTAAACTGACACACAAACAATATACAAACTTATACGTACATCAAAGACACATGCTCGCACAATATCATTTCAAGTGCACGTTACGCGCGGAGAACACGTATTGCAAAGGCATGCACGGAATAATCCCTTGACGCGCAATCAATATGGGAGAGGTGACTGACCACTTTCAATTCGTTCTCGAATCCCGCGAATCGATCTTCGTCAAAGAAGACGTGATTGTCACACACTGAAATTAAAACATAAGAGAATAGTAACTGTCAATGGAGACAAAAGGAAAGATATGCTCCGGAAGTAGTAAGTCGCGAGGGAGTTTCAGAGGTAACGGTGAGTTTTTCAGAAGGTGGAGATGTGTAATCCTAGATCCTATTTTTGTTTTCCACCGGGTTGGATTCAGGAGTGGTTTCTATGTTAAATCAGACTGGCATGTGTGCGATATATTGACGTTGTCTTTTTTTTAAATTGCATTTTCCGATAAAGTGGAACTTAAGTCACCCCATTACAGAAAGGAGACCGGGTTTTGCTCGCTCAACTATTCCCCTGAT